>NW_020539725.1:54475685-54521925 GCF_003426905.1 Ctenocephalides felis | reverse complement strand
GGATTTATTGTCAGGGCAGTGGTTTTCAAACCTTTTCGTACCGCACTCTCGCGTTTTTTCACAAAATATTACTGCCAACATAATCTGGCAACCTAAGTTTATAATTGCTCAACTGGCTCCAATTTATTCATCAGGCTACAAATAAATATAAAATCTCATGTAAAATATATAAATAAAAATAACTATTTATTAACGCAGTTTTTGTATCATTTCCACGTTTTTGTTTTCTTTTTTTTTGGAAATATTGTTTTGAAAGTAGTAAAGCAAGCTATAAAATATTTCTTTCGCAGAAGCGTTTGTAAATTTAAATGTGATATAAGTTCAAGTATTTCTGGTTAAAATATATTCAAAAATGTTTTTTGAAGATATCGTACTTTTCTAAAATAATTAAATATAATAATTTTGGTATAATTTTTTTTTTTAATCGTGGACACGATTACTCTATTATCTGCCATGATTTAATCGTGTGATCAATATTAAAAAATGAACAAAAATATGTTCATTTTTGTCCATTAATTTTTAACTTATCACTCGGCCTAGTCAAAATATTTGCATCTTAACTTTGATTTAACCAATATCAGTTTTCTTACATAAACGATGTAATAAACTGCAGATATATTTTTAGGTTAATGTTGCGGTATCAAATTTATTTATTTTTCACGAATGGCATTTCTAAAGATTCAAATGATTACTTATGATATTGACGACCTTATTAGAATTCATTATCGTAAATATGTATTAAATAACTCTGTAATTTCCTTATACATTTTGATAAACATTTTATCTTTTTTATAAATTCGATATTTCGTGCACTTAAGATTACTAAATGTGGGACAACAAATAATTTTTTTTTTTTCAAAATATTGTTTCTGTGAAAAATCCATAAATTTCCCGTAGTAGAAAATTTAATATATTAACAATTTTCAATTACTGATCCATTCCAATCTTTGATTAAGAAATGATGTTATCAAAAACTTAGGACAATCATATTTTATTGGGTCTATCAACTAGATTTACTATGTATTTTGAACTCTGCTTAAGTAATATTATAAGTATAATAAAATGTATATTTTCAACACATTTGATATTACTTTGTGTACTGAAAATGTATTTTGTTCCAAGCAATATTGAATTTTTATAATCAAATTGGCCAATGTTTTCCAAAAACTTGTCACCACAATTTCCATGAAATTTTGTTTATGGTCGAGGAATTTTATCTAAATTAGACTCTAAATCGTTGACCAAAATTTTGCAGAGTTATCTGCAAAACTAATCATGACTTGTCCTTAATATCGAATTTCAACAAATGACTTCTAAATTTTTATATCGGTGCAGCAGAAAAGTTTAGCGAAAGGTAAAATTTTGGCTCACCTTCACTTTGCACTCATACACTTTTTCCCATTTTGGGGTCAAACTATCTCAATGATCTGAAACACCGAGAAATCATAAATTTTAGTATATTGCATTTCTGGCCAACTTCATTCTTTCGACGAGTGAATGATTATTTCATTCAGTTAAGAAATTAAAAAATCAGTTAGCAATTAGGATTAGAATTTAGTAGTTAGGAACCTGATCATCCGTAATGGATATTTTAATTAATCCATTTCATCCCACGGTGGATCGTGTGACGTCAACCCAATCTGTTTCAAAGCAATCTGACATATGTTCTGGTTTTGTTGGGAGCTTTTTGTTGTGTCTGCAACACAGAGGTCTTATCAATTCTGACTACACACGCGCTTGCCTTTGTCATTGACGAGTTGACTCTTATCCCAAACATTCGATGATACTGCCCAAGATCGATTATTAACACTTTCGGGACGGCACCGATTTCAAAACAATCTACATTACCGGCTGTAAACTTGATTTCATTGTGTATGTTATGCAATTTGTTTGATAAAATTTTGTGGTCATTGAAGGACATACATTTATAATATTAATTTATTTTGATCATTTTATAAAGAATGGTGACGTTCAAAACAATTTCCAAAATGCATAGATGGTTGATTTTGACATGTTTACAATAAAATGTTGTTCGCCGCCTTCCTCCTGGTGCTTTTCTGTCAGAACAGACAATACAATCCCTTTTTCTTTCACTCGCATTTAGTATATGCCACTGATTAGTCAGTATATTTGGTCATTTTTTTTGCTGCCATAATAGTTTATTTTTCTAATATTGTCTAATAATTCATTTATAAAATAAAAAGTAAAATAATCTATTGGATGTCTTATATTGCTTGGTATTTGTTGTCGGGGTGTTTGTTGATGTATGTCAAACTCGATTATTGAAGGAGAAGCGTCTGTATGAATGTCTATTTGAAACTCATCTTCACTACAGCTTAATTCACAAAATTTACCAGTCCTTTTGCCATATTTAAAAGCGCTCGGTCGTTTTAAATATTAAAAAAGACCATATAGCAAAGAACAAGGCTAAAAATACTACTAAAATAATTTAAAATTATTTTCAAAATACAAAACTGTTTATCACTGCTATATGTAATTTATTCAACTTTTCGATGCAAACTGAGTCATTGTTTATAAAATAGCCTTTGCCTCACAGAGTATGTTTGTCCACTGAGGTGGACAGCCGTCCCCAGAGTGTTAAACAGTCGTCTTTATCAAAATGTTTATGGTAGAGATTGTTTCTAGAAGAATATCTCGGGACAACGAAATATTAGTAGTAACATAATAAGACATTTGATAGATAGGCCATATACTGTAGTTGTTTGGATATAATGTTATGTTGTGTCTCGAGTCTGTAAATACGATTATCTCTTCATTGCTTGTATATAAAAGTATTAATCTCGCTAATTCAAGATACACGTGTGGACTCATCTTTTATCATTTGAGACGTGACTCTTGTCTCATTCAGTAATAACAAAACATTTCATTGTTCAAGATGTATAAGCATCGATTATTAGGTACTGAGAACAAGCATTATCTTGATCAAAATATTTATACATACATATATTTGGTTTCTGGAACTATCTGGGGATATTGAATATTTTTGGAACTTAGGGGGGCGTCCATTAATCACGTGAGGTTTTTAGGAGGGGGGGGATTTTGACACAAAATCACAAAATATCACGTGGGGAGGGAGGGGTATTGTAAGATATCACGTGTATTTATTTTTTAACTTTTTGTTAAATTCTTTCAATATATACTATAATTGACCATTAATATTGCAAAAATCTTGAATCCTAGACATTTTTATAAAGTTAACAAATACCTTCATATTATTTATCATTTTAAAAGTTACATTGGTTACAAAAGTTACAAAAGTTTTCATTCCTGATAATTTCTTCTGACCATCTAGTTTTTGTACCTATCTTAGACAATTTGGACCACCAGGAGATAATTTCATACTATCTATTTGCGTACCTATAAACAGTTCTGCAGTTTATGTTCTCGCAATATTGTGTAAAAAATTCCATCCATTCTCCGAGCACATCATGGCATCTGATCATGCATGTTTGAACATACTATGTAAAAAAAAAAAAATTACGTTGATATTGTAGATGAAGGGTTGGCAAGCTCTATATCTCTTATCATAAATCTTTTTTAAATTGCTCAGATAAGATAAGGGTAAAGATAGTTTATTCATTTTCGTTAAGAATCAATGGTGTCTTGGAATTGGATCGAGTGGCAATCTTCTTTTGAATTTTTACAGTTTTTTTTGTTACAAAAGATTTTTCTAGGATTGAAAATTGGATCGTTGTCCAAAATTTGATGGTTTTTCAATTTGTCTCCGTGATCAGGATAATTAGGTTAATAAACCCTAAACAGCTTCAAAAAGGGGAGGTTTTACATTTAATTTTTAATATATCCTGTATAGTATGTGTGTTGGTATCCTGATGTCTTCAGCAAGTTTGGGACATATTTTGATGCTCCTAAGGCGATTTTGATGGACGATACAAAACTTATAAATTCTGGCACCACAGTTAACTAGTTATTATTTTATTTTTATATAATTGCAATCGGCTTGAAAAAGGCGTTCAGTAATTCTGGTGACTAATGTGAAATTACAGAAAATTGATTAAGTTGGTTTGGATGATTTTCCAGTTTAGTTTTGTACTTACATGCAAATCTTCTGATATTTTCTTCTGAGTTCTTCTGTCTTTTTTATTTTCATATAATTGCAATCAGCTTGAAAAAGGCATTTAGTAATTCTGGTGACCAATGTGTAGAGATTTTGAAATGCTACCCCATGTGATGATCATTTTAAGTTTGAAAATTGATGAGTTGAAATTACATAAAAATGCATAAAGTTGGTTTGGATGATTGTTCGGTCTAGTCTTGTACTTAGATCCAAGTCTTCTGATTTCTTTTTCTACTGTCATCATAGACAAATGGAGGTCTTAGTGGATAAACCAAGCCCTTTTTATTTTCATATAATTGCAATCTGTTTGAAAAAGGCATTCAATCATTCTGGTGACTCAATGTGTAGAGATTTTAAAATGCTACCCCCCAGTGGTGATCATCTCTTCAAGTAATTACATGATTCTTTATCTCGATTTCTGTCAGTGAACGTTTTAAACAGAAATTCATATATAAACAGAAACTTTCTGTGAAAGCTCAAATCTAACACTCATTTTTTGATATATTATTTTTAATGTAATTAATTTTCTTATTTTTCCCACCTTCCCTTACTACAGTTCCCAATTTCATTAATCAATTTTTAACCTGTTCGATAACTGGTTAATTATCGTCTTTTAGGAAGTTTTTAATGAACTCCAATTAAGATTGTTCTATTTTTTTCAAATGAGATGAGATTACAGAAAAATGATTAAGTTGGTTTGGATGATCTTCCAGTCTAGTCCTGTTATTAGATCAAAGTTTTCTGATTTTTTCTAAGATCTTCTGTCACCATAGGCAAATGGGAGCCTTGGTGGATAAGCCAAACCTTGGTGGTGAATGGATGGCTTCAATATTTTTTTAAGAATTTTATTTTGTGACTTTTGAAAATTGTTTATGTCGATTACTGTTAGCTTGATAAATCTAAAGTGTTGTTCTTTTCTGGAGTATTCTGGAGATGTTTGAAGAAAGCAGGCCTTTAGCAAGTTGGTTTGGATGATTTTTCAGTCTATTCTTGTACTTTGTTCTAATTACTTTTCCCACCGTATACGTAATGGAGTCTTGGTGAATAAGCCAAGTGGAGAATGGGCTCCTAAATTTTTTTAAGAATTTTATTTTGTGACTTGCAAATTGTTTAAATGTTGAAATCCCATTGTAAATCTGTTTGGATTTCATTCATCTAATTCTGATCATTCTTGATTCACCTAAAACTTGATCTTACAGAAAATTTTCTTTAGTCTTGGCAGTTGCCAATATCTTGGCTCGACAAATATTGTCAATATCGAGTACACGAACTGTTGCCACATGATTATCTCAATTTTCTATTATCATTTTACTATCTAGCTCGAAGTCTAAATTATCTTGAAACGAGAATCGTTGTCCTACAGCATTGTGACCTCAATCAATAACACCGTTCCACAAGAGCGGAGCTTATTGCGAACTGGAGCAATATGCTCTCTGCCCACCTCTCCCGCACACAACACCGGGCACAAAAATGCGATAAAATAAAAATAAAACTCTTACACGTGGTTGTTATTTGTTAGCCATAACAATAACCAGTTCTAGATAGAGCACACCTAATAGTGAAACTAATCATAATTGTTTATCTCGAAGTAAAGGAGATAATTGTAATGTTGGAACCAGGTCCGCGCTAGATAGTTTTTTTCCTAAACTTCCAGAAGTTTGATTTCGTGAAATAATCCGACTTGCTATTTTTTTTTCGACGTTTCCAGTTATTTTGAATCGTATGAGACCATCTTTGTTATAGGTTGGGAAATCGTTTTTATTAGTTTTTGGTAAAGATCGGCCAGGTCGATTTTCGTAAATAAACGCTGATTTTTTTGCGATTTTGATGACACCTTGTCGAACGATAGATTTCGAAGAATTCCTGTGAAGAAGTGTATATGCGTTCTCTGGCGTTTCATAGGCAGCTACTGATTACAGTTGCTGTCCACACTTCAATAAACACATTTTTAGAACATGGAAATGATATGTGTTAAACAGGTTAATTTGATTTATACAATTACAGATATTATAAGTAACTATGTTTGAAGACATCCATTGGAAATTGCATTGATTATGTTTTAATGACAGCCAATTTTTTTTTTTTTTTTTTTAGAAATTAATAGTTGAACATTTAACCTAAATAGTGTACCTGAAGTCGAAAGCGCATGACGTCACCATAAAAGGGTCACGTTATATTAGTATTATTATTATTTTTTTTTTTTGAAAAATTCAAAAAGCAAGAAAACTGCGATAAAATGTGTTAAACCAAGAGAATTTAAAAAAAAAATCATATAAACATTTTACCTAAATTTTTATTAGGTCTAGTATGTGTACGTATCACGAAGTTTTTGCAACTTGCCTTAAGGCACAATGCTACTTACAACTAGTTTAATTTTAGATTTCTTGTCATAAACCTTTATCACAAATAGAGTGCAATATAGATTTACATACAAGCATATCAAATTGTTTTAATTTGTATTTTCATATTCAGCCTCTGATAATAGATAATGTCCATAGAACCATAATGTCTTCGTACATTGTGAAAACACAAAGTGCAATTTATTCTTTGCATTGTCCATAACTAAAAGGTTTCTAGATTAAAAACGATAAGAGAACTAAATATCATCTATTGTGTTATACAACATTAAATAACATTATTATAATTGTGGTTAATGATGTTGAAAACAATAACTCTTTTCACATTCAGTGCCTATACCTTTCACCGCTCTACTTGCGAAATATTCCACTTCGATTACCGTTGTAAATATTTTTTTATTTGCAGAAGGCAATGTGGTTTAAATTACATACACATTTGCCGAACTTGTACAGAGTATAGCTGGTTAACACGTTAAGCGCCACGATAATATTAAAAAACATGTCACATGAGCTATAGTAACTTGATTAGATGATAATCTAGTTAAATGTATCATTGACTGCTTGTATTTTTTTTTACTTTTTCGCTGGCGATATAATCTCATTCTTTGAACAGCTGTAATATCTGTCTTGCCTAAAAAATATTTTTCATTTTAATAACTTCAAAGATTTATAGAAACTACGAAAATATAGAAATAATTTCTAATCCATAAACTTAAGTTTGTACACGGCACAAATGCTTAATTTGTTTTATTATTTTCAAGGAACAGGGTAAAATATTCTGATTTTAGGCATTTTTCATTAAATCAAGATTTGTACTACGATGTAACTTTAACATGTTTATTTATTTATGCCGATTTTTTTGATATCTATTCAATTCAACGACAGATCTCTATTCACATACACGATGCCTAATCACAATCGACCCGTATAGAAATGATTTCATCGAGAGCGCAATCATCATCATTTCATCGATGAATCATTGGCACTCGACTCGGCCGTAACGCACTTCCGTTGCATTTGTACGGATTTACACCCTAGTCGCGCCTAAAAAAGTTTTAATTCAAAATAATATAGAATTTTTTATTTATAATTATTTTATATTTCCTTGGCTAAATTTTATTGCATCATAATTGAACTTCACAATATTATTTTGTCATTTGAACATTTATATTAAGTAGTTACACGTGCATCTGAATTCCATGATGTTATCGCACTTGTATGTGTTTTATCGTTAATGCATTTGTTGATAAGTACTTTTATATAGAAAGTGCTATTACTGATTAATCAAATATTTATTTATACAACTTGTTAGTTAAAATCGGATTTTCAAAACACGTTATCTTATTATTATCTCGGCGCCAAATAAAATTGTAGCAAATTCCTCGAGTACTTTGTGGAATTTATACACACAAAGGTGTGTCGAATTACCAGGTACAACTTCAAAATTTAATTAATTCTAAATACTCATTGACGTCATTGTTCTGTGTTTTAATTTCTTGTTTTGTTTACAAGTTGTTCTCAATCTTTAGACATGTACTGAATTCTTGCTGCTAGAATAAAAAAACTGAGTATTGTTTGTTTACAATCTGGAGTGTTTACGCATTTTTATATCTTTGTCATTGTTTTGGTGTCAAAAATATTCAAGGCAAAAGTCTAATGGAATATTTTGATATAATCAGTTTTAATTATATACTCTTCATTTTCACACATTTGGATTACATGAATATTTTATTATTTTATGACTTTTGGATTTTACTGTGTAACTTTAATGCCTTGTCATTTCCTGAGAGTCATGAAATTCATTCTTTGTTTTATAAGTGTTATCTAGCATGTTTTCAGTAATGAAAAATAATTAGTAATTAGTATTAATTGTTTAGCATCATCATATTGGTTTTCGTCATTTGAATTTCATTCTATTTTAAATTTATACAATGGATATATTTAAAAAAAATAATGCTGACCTGGTCAATGCTATTTATGTTAAATTCTATTATGTTTTTTTTGTGGTGCTCTCACTCCATAGACCTGTCTTGGAGCAGACAACTATTTATTATTATTATGCTGATCAACCTTCTTTCTATCCAAAAATTATGAACTAGGTGTAAGTGGCATTTTGTCTTAAAGCTAGTTGCAAAAACTTCCCGATATGTGTAAATAATAGATTTAATCAATAAAAATTCAAATTTAGCATCTTTTAAAATATTAAAGATTTGAAAATTTTACTTAAAAAAAATCCAACAGGCACGAAGAAACGGATTGGCCGATCTTTACCACAGACGAATTTGCACGATATGACTATTTTTAGGTTTTAAATTTTCATCATTTGTTTAGATTTTTTGTGCAAAAACATGGACGAAAAATTCTGCACTTTCCTGCTAATTTTAAAAAAGGCTAAACCGATCACTTCTCTAAATAATCAACAAAAGTCCTCATATATTGTTATTGACGGACGTTTTTGGGAAAACGCCGACAAAAGGTCAAATTTTGCAAAGCGAATAATACTGCACTCATACTTTTTTCAATTTTGATGCTAAATGATTCATAATGTCTTGAAACGTCGAGAACACGTAAAATTAGCTAAACTCATTTTCTGATCTAAAACGTAAATTTGCTTCTTACGAGAATTATATTAATTTTTTAATCGTATTATTGCAAGGCTTAAATGGTGCAATTAGTAATTTTTATATTCATTTTTAAATCGTACTTTTGCAAAGCTTAAATGGTGCAAATGTATCAATTTGTAAAAGATTGAGTATATACTGTATTGATGTATATAGGTAATATATTTTTTTTGTATATATCTTATACTTTTTTATATATTATATCCTATTCTATTCAATTTTTGTTTTGCAATTTTGATTTTTTATTCTTAATTTCTTTTAAATCTGATCTGTAATTCTAATCTTGCTCTTTCCTTAGGGGGCGTCCATTAATCTCGTGAGCGAGTTTTTAAGGATTTTTGCCCCCCCCCCCTTCCTCTTGGCGATACATGGTGATATTCAAAATTATCCCCCCTCTCTCACCAAACATCACGTATATTTCTAGTTACGTGAAAAAACTGTGATTTTTAAAAATATTTTTTGAAAATGTATGAAATGTTTGAAAATCGGTTAAAAAATAAATACACGTGATATCTTACTATAACCCTCCCTCCCCCAGGTTATATTTCGAGATTTTTGTCCCCCTCCCCCTATAAACCTCACGTGAATAATGGACGCCCCCTTACTTCTAATTTTTATTCAAATTCGTCTCAACAATTCAAATGATTATTCAGTCTGATGCAGCAATGCCCAAATGATGATATTTGGACATTGGGGCTGGAAAAGATTGAAATCTATATTTTCAAGTGTAAATTGATATTGCTGCTGCTTGATACCAGGGTTGTCCGTGACGGGAATTGAACCAGTGCATCAATATTTTCCCATATTTCCTTTTGTTATTACCGGCGGATACATTTAGTTTTTTATGCAACTTATTATGCAATGAATCACAATCCCAGACCGCGCCAGCCATTGCTTTGAATGGAGAGAAAGTTTCGTTGCAATACCGATACCACAATCGTTGACCAAATAAGGATAGATAATCGACATTATTGTTGTTTTTATTATTAATTTAAATATGCCTTTGTTTATAATAATCATTTGCTATAATCATTTACTATTAATTTATTTTCTTCCTTTTCCAGGTGTGTCAGTGACAAATTGGATTATAAATGCACTCGGACTAAGTTGAGCGATGTAAGTAATTTTCAACTATTTATTCTTATGATTCATAAAGGCTATTTATGTTGTGATTCATTATTTCATATTGAATATAACGGTTTAATTTGCGTTGCTGGTTTATGGTAAATGTAGAATGCTATTTGTTTTTCATGGTAAGAGCATGTATCTTACTTGAATCGAGTAATAAAATATGGTTTCATTTACCGTTATGAAATTATTCACGTAAATGTTCACGGATATTATCTTTTTGCTGTCGTAATAATGGTTTGACAACAAGTGGAAAAATTATGTGTGTAACTTGCTTTTCATACATTTAACCAAATAACATGAGTATACATTCCACAAATTTGTTTTGCATAGTAATAGTAATAATAGTAATTAATTTTTTGGAAATTGAACATTTTGTTTTTTATTCTGGAAAGCATTAGAATTTTGATATTCTATAAGCTGTTATAATGCTAATATATATTTTATCTAAATTTAATATATACGCTGAAAAAAAAATAGTTTCATAAAATTATCGATTTTCATATATCGAGATACTCCTGGAATATTTTGCTGTTTGCTCCAGCATTTATTTATATCAACTACAGAATATAACTTAATTCATTTTCAGTGTCCTCAGATTATTGTCTAATATACTTAAGAAAAAAAAATACCATGATGCTGTATTGTATTTTTTTTTTAATTTTGTAGGCATTATGTTAATGCCTTTTCATGCGATGATTAAATGTTGGTATTTGCTGTAAACCGGGATATATATATATATATATATATATATATATATATTAATTTAACTTACGAGCAAGCAATTTATTTTATACTGACAAATAAATAGCTATATATGAAAGTAGCCCTTGTCCGGCATTGCTGCAAAATGAAAAAGTTGTAAAGTACTCGTATTTAATCTAACAAATTAATCAAAAATAGATAGGTCAACCATTGGGTTGCCTTCTAAAAACCACTATAAACAATAAAAATATTAGGCAAAAATTTCCTTTGCATGATGCAATATATATCTGTTTTTGCATGAAATTCATTTCTGATGTCTCAGCGTTAATATGATGAGAACACAAAGTTCATTTGTATTGAATACAAATATGACTGCGAAAAAATTCTATGTAAACAACAATGAGAACCAACTCTTTCACATGGCACTGACATAATTAACAATAATAAATATTTGAATTTGGGTATAAATAAACTTTCCTAAATGCAATGGTTAAAATAATATTTCTCCTTATTTCAAGTATTGGTTACAATTTATTTTTTCCCTTTTTTATATAGTAATTTTTTCACCTGTCCTGAAATGGATGGCGAGTAAATTTGAAGGATTTAAAAATAAAATACTTTAGAAATACAAAATTTACTGACCATTACAGAGATTTTGAAAAATTGACGTATATTGATATAACATAAATATCTTTTTCAATCTAGCCCTGGCAGTGTTGTGGCGTAGTTCTCTGGCAAAGTGTGTTTGGATGATCCTCGATGCTGCTTTTGTAATTGTCTGAATGTGTTCATATATTTCATCGTTGATTGTGTTAATGTCGACGACGTCTTTTTGTATTATGTTTTTTTTTCACTTATTGGTGGTTAAAAATGTCAATGTTTAGTTGATCATTAATCACATTTGGTAAAGTCTCCAAAGTGCACCAACTAGAAACATTTCTTCAGACTTCATCATTTTTTCCAAATATGTCTCACACAAACTATATATCCATTTGAGTCATAAATGTATAATGATATTAATTTTTATGATTAATACTCATCAAGTATATAAACAGGTTAACCGTCGACTCCATCGATTACCTGCAATACTCCAAATTTATTTTCCAAACCTATTTTTAACCTCATGATTAATGCATATGGTTTAATACAGGTGATAACTGCACATGAATTGTTTTTCCAAATGATTAATAATTTATAATTCTCTAATAAATGGAACATTTACAGTAGGAATACATACATATCTAGAGATAAATTCAGTTAAAAAACTGATAAGGCAGACACAGGCGCCAAGACTAACAATGAGTCAATGTCAACATTATGGTTATCGCCGCATATAATATTAACATTCAAAAAAATATTTACTTGGCTCATATTTATCACGTCATGAAACAAACGGGTGATTAATTAAATATGTTTGTGTATAAAGAATTTTATTATCTTTCAGAGCACGTGTAAAGTTGTACCTCGAAATTTTTCAATGTATAGTTATTACATACGCAATACAATGATTCAAAAATATTATTTTTCAAAAAAGCCTAAAATTGTGGCTCTGGTTTCTCGAAATTTTTCAGTGTACCATACAAAGATTCAGAATTATTATTTTTCAAAATTGCGGCTCTGATACTTGATTTTTTTTATCCTCATGAGGAACATCTTATTCAAATCAACAGATGGTAACAGAAATGACGAGGCGTGGATTTAACATTTTGTTCAATACATTGAAATGCTTTTTCTTTTAAGAACACCATTCATACTTGTTTTTTATCTGTTCCCAATAATGTTGATCAGTTCTTGTCCATCTTCTTGAAATATTTTTTAACCAAAATTTAAGTATGACTTCACATTCATACTTTTATAAATATTGCTAATGAAGGTTTTCTTTTAGTTTGAGACAAAACCAGAAAAAAAAAGAAAATGTTAAGTTTATATTGGGATAGTGGATTTTTTTTTTATTTTTGCTAATTTTAACTTAAATTATAATTGCTAATTTTTAATCAGATTACAATATAATCTATAAGTTAAAAGTGATGGTATTAAAAATCAAAATCAAGAACAAAAAATAAAGATAGTTGATATGTAACAAATCAAAGTATGATAATAGTATGAAGATGTTGCATTATATTTCTATTGCAAACGATTGCATTGCTTTATTTTTAATTTCATTAAAATCAACTTCATTAAAGAGACGTTTAAAATTAAAATTATAATTTACTCGTGTGCTGTAGTATTATGATATAAATAGAATTGTGAGGTATATAAAGGGACTTTTCCGTATTCACATCTGTTGTTATTGTAACCCGACACTAAATCAATAATTCAGTAATTCCCATAATGAGTAAGTAGGCTACGAGCATTTTTGTTAGATAATCATGATAAATTGTTTGTGAAAAAATATTTTTTTATTTTTACTATATTTTGTTAGCAATATACATACATGGATATTTTTATATATCTATTGGCTATAATAATAGCTGAATTTCCAGAATTTTAGTATATCATTAGTCTTCAGAGTTCAATTGCCTTATTGTAAACCGAATCCAAAATCTTAATATTTTAACGCTCATTGGACGCAAAAGTTTTCTAGCATAATCAACTAACTTCCCGTTATATAATTCGCAAAAAATTTTGCTTTAGAATTTTGTTTTAGAAAATGTGGATGTATGTGTGTATGCGCGCGCGTTTTTGATATTTTATGTTTGTGCCGATACAAGTTTTCGTCCACGATTCCGAGAGCACGGATCAACCGATTTGAATAGTTCAAAAAACATTCGATTCCTATTGATGGAGAGATGTGCTGATAAGTGTTTGCTAATTCTTGCTTATCTTTACATTTCACATGTGTTTGAACATTTTAGTATGCCTTAGAAAAAATTGATGCATCTTTGTGTGTACTTTTATTTATGTGCGGATACAATTTTTCGTCTACGACTTTCGAGATCACGGATCAACCGGTTTGAATGGTTCAAAAAACATTCGGTTCCTATTGATAGGCAGATTTGCTGATTAGTTTTTGGCAAAGGCAGGTTCAGCCGTTTCGGAGATACGGGGCAAAAAGTGCAAAAAATGGCATTTAATGTTTGAGAGAGAACGGAGCGTCTGATTTGAATTATTGAATTTTTGGGAAGGCAGGTTCTACGTTTTTTTTTTAAGATTCAATAGTTTTAAAAAAATGCACATTAAATTCTCAGATATTTTTATAGAGATTTTAATAACTACAAATTTTATACACATTTTTATGGGAACTGTTCCAAGGTTCATGATATTTCATAACAACTACGCTTTGGAAGAAATTCAAAATTTTCAAAAATTTTCAAAATTAATTTTTACAAAAATTTTAAAATAATTTGAAAATTTAATATTGCGATACGAAAAGTTCCAGCAATTTGTCTTAAGGCGCTATGCCATGCACCACTAGTTCAATTTTTTTTATATTCATATATACTTAATCAGAACCTCGAGGTTTTTTAAGATTATCAGCTGACACCTTTCGTAGATGTATATCTAAATTGTTCGTCGCTGTTTACAGTATCTAATTTTTTAGTTCACAGTATCCAATTTTCACTCTGTCTATTTCATATCTAATAATCTACTTTACCTCATCCAGATTAATCCGGGTTGAACTGGTATCAATTTGTATGTCGTTGAGTGTGCATAATTTTGCGCGATATTTAGTTTGGCCACCACTGCTCTATTGTAGTGTTTACTTGGTGAAGTCTCCTTACGGTTTGTTTACAAGCGGAATGGAGCGAACGGGACGCCCGTATACATTGTAGCCTGCTCGCACCGAGTTTTGGTAGGGGACCTTTCTTCAATCAAAACAAATACATGCGAGCTTGCGCACTGTTTTGTTACGGCCAGACTATCATTTCCGTTCTCCTATAGATTCAGTCTGCTGAGAAACGTCGTACAGTAAAGACGTACATTTGGACTAAAAAAATACATAAATATATGCTATACAAATACAGCATATAAACAAACATTAAGTGCAACTAAACAACAATCTAAGTGTAACTTTGGAGGTGACAAAGCAACAGTCTGTGATAAAACTCCCAGTGTGATTTAATAAAATTGTAAAACAGTGTTGGCCTGAATTTTTCTTGGAATAGCCCAACGTGTGATTGATTACTTCCTCGCACAATCCGTTTATTATCAGTGGAGGTCTACAGCCATTTTGTAGACTGTATTCAACCAGTTGTGCAACCAGCGCCGCATTGGATTCAACGGATAACGGCGATATGCCGACCAAACAGCAGTCGACCGCAGGGTCGCTGGTAACGAATGTCCACGTTGTCGAAGACATTGTCAGCGAGATAAAAGAAAACCTGAGGTATCGAAATGTAGCACTCAAAGCAAAATCCAGCCTCAAAACGCCCGTGAGGAGATCGACGCCCTACCATATACCCTGCCGGTCCTGGAGCGAGGACGCGGCGGCCATTAAAAGTAAAAAGCAACGGGAGGAAGAAGAGGATCCTTATGAATTGCTACAAGCACTTATAGATAACAATACGTTAGTTAAGGAAGCCGTCCGAAGGTTGCAGCAAGGACTTTCGGCCAAACAGCGCTACTTCTACGAATCCGACGAGGAGTGCATGAGCCCGGTGCTACGAATGTGCCGGCTGGAATTGTGAATAGGGCGTCAATGTAGGTTAAATTATTATCGCAATGTTTTTCTATTGTTATTGTTTATACGATGCAATGGCAATGCGATGAGCGACAATGGCTGTGTATAAAATTAAAGAGGTGTGCGCGACCCGTGTGATTCCGTATCATAGTCTGATCCATTTATCTCGTTCCATCCACGATTCGGCCGAGTTCGTACGAGTCCGGCAGAAATCGCACGAGCGGCATTCAAAATGGTCGCCCGTACTCGTGTATTCGTACTCGTACTCGTACCGTTACACATGGGACGGAGAACTGAATACCATATGATGATAAAGGATTCATGCATAACAAGTTTGGGGAAAATGCGCGATGTTTTTCTAGTGAAACATATATAGAACTGAATTTAAATAATTTTTTTGTTCGTTTTTGTTGTAAATACACTTACACATTATTATTTTTCCTTTGTATACATATATCTGTATATATTCTGCATATGAGAAGCGTAAAAATATATACTTGTATGTGTATATATGTATCTGTGAATATCTATATATGACTAGTGAAATGTGCTCTATTACGCTTATAAATCTGAACTTAAAAAAATTTAGTTTGTAATAATGTATGTTGAATATTAGTTTCTAAATAACAAAACTATTAGGTTTAATGACGGTATATGATGAATGTCTCTTAATGAAATCTTGATAATTGTTTGAGAAATGGTGAATCTAATTTTGAATGCCTCTCGCATTTATGTATGTTAAATATTATGATAAACTTGGAATGTGTGTTAAATGAATTTCTTAAAAGTATTTTGGTGCTGTGTAAAGTTTTATTTGTTCTACAAAAATAGTATAACTGAAATTGTCATATCAAGATAAATCGCGTAAAATCAAACTTGTAATTATTTTGACTTGTAAATATTTGTTAAAAATGACAACTTCATGCGTTTTATTTTCGATTTTGCCAGTCTTTGGTATCATCAAAACAAACACAAAATCATGATTACATGAAAAGAGACCCCAAAAAAATATGTATTAAAATTGGTGTAGGTCTCGTAAGATCAACTTTATTGTAGAAATAATTAAGCACATTTGGTTATTGTTTGATTCGAGTTTATTCACATCTCACATTTTGTTTTGTTAAATAATCATTGATACGAGCATGTAAATATTTTTGTTATATTAACCTTTGTAATAATTAGATAAATGGGATAATCTGAGTTTATTTCAAGTCTGATGTGGATAATCTTAAATTTGAACAATTACCGCACCTTATTGAATTATTAGCAAAATGCCAAAAAATATGAAATCGTATTGTTAAAAGTAGTGAACGATTAGTTAACGAATAATTCTTTGCTAAATCTTTATTTATTTTTTTATATATATTTATAAAAACAAAGATATAAAAATGTACCATCTCTATTACTATTGTATGATGAATTAAATTTGTTCCAAACAAGACTTTGAATCTTTCACTTTTATAATAATATTTCAGGTCAATGGTTTTCAGTGTATAAAATATACGTCAATTGTTCTATTTGTGAGGATATATCATTTCCTGCAAATGGAACATGTTTTATATTCGTTTGTGATAAAAATGTTGAACTTCGATTTGCAAAATTTTATTTCCTCTTTCTGCTGATGTGATTCATAGTTGTGGTTTTGTTATATTGAACTTTGAACAAATGTTTGGGATAGTGATTCGACAACCATGTGAATTGTGATAATGATGATTTTTCATAATTTTCTGATGATCCTTGCATAATTTTTCTTATATAATCAAATCATACAAAGTATTGATCAAGCCTAAGGTCGACTTTGATATAATAAGAATAATAATAATATTCTGAAAAATTGTCCATAAAACAAAATATGATTATACATTAATCCTTTTGGTATTATAACTTACAAATTTTAATTTTGTTACAGAATTTAATTATAAAATATTTCCCTTGCATTATTTTTGTGAACTTTTTTATTTGGCTATTTGAAGTACATTAACTATTACTTCGAGATCTTGGTTTTGATAGAACCTTTGCTCTTTCATATAAAGCGCGTAGCGCATTTTTTGCAACTGTAATTAATTTTTATAATTAAACCACTCTCATAGGCCTATAATATTTTATGGGGTTCGGTTTGACTACCAACTCTATCACCATGCGAAGTTTCATCAAAATCCCAGAAGAGTAAACCTAAGGGTTTTCTTGTAAGGCTTCAAAAACGTCTTCTCAAGCCTTTGTGTTTTTTGTTAAAAATAAATTATTTTAATAAAGTGTCATGAGATATTATGAATGGAATTAGTCATTTGAAATAAAATATCCTTAAATCTGTGATCTTTGATTAGTGTGATGATACACCACTGGATTTTCCAATTAATTTGTGTAATGGTATTCTAAGTCTAAAGTAATCAATTTATTTTCAATAATCCGCCTGAACCATCTCTTCGTCTGTTATTAAATATTCTAGTATAATAATTTCTCTTGGTTTAATTTTACTTCTACTAATGATTAGAAGTCGATCTGAGTACATATATCGATTAGTTTATCAATTAACATTTACAAGACGTTATTTTAGTATAATTATAGTAAAGATTTTCTTTATTATTTCGATATACAATGTTGACTAAGAGTCTAGTATTTAACTAGACACTAAACCGAAATATGTCTTACAATGCCATATCCATATTATTTGTAAATATTTACATTCACATAAGTGTTCAATATTATTGTCAATCTTGAAACGATAACATCGTCCGTGACAAAAATTATATACAAACACTATTAAATAAATAAAGTGAACCAAAATCTACACTAGCAAAACAAATTAATTTCATCATGTTTCATTCGTTATAGTAAAATATGCAATTGTTTTTAACCTATTTTATTGGGAACACTTATTTGGCAGACTCTAATTTATTTTCTTTTTATAATAATAAAGAATTTTAATTTTCATCTTAACATGACGAGTATATTCGTCAATCACAGAATAAGTTGGTCTGCTAATGGGTGAGAACTATGTTTCTTTTTACAAAATTGAAATACAGTAACTCATTTGCTCATTTTATTTGAAGAAAATTTTAGAAATATGAAATATATTGTTCGGAACGTACCTGTTTGAATAATAAATATCAAATTAGTTATCTTTTCCACTAGTTTCATCACATTTATTGAGCTATTGTATGGCGATTTACCTATTTTAAATTAGATAAAGATTTTCATAGGTTTTTACTATATTTCTCATTTTATTAGGGGTTTGGTCAATTCCTCAAACCGTGTTAGAGCGAATCCGTGTTATAGAAGTATATTTTTCACATTTTTGTTAACATTTTAAATTTATAATTAAATCACGTCAGGGCGTCTATTGAGTTCCATATATATTCCATAAAGTAACTACTGATGCAAATTGCAGGAACTTCCTGTGTCCTGCAAGAATTATTTTTTTGAAAAAAATAGATTTGAGTATTTTGAATTATTTCAAAAATTTTACATCTTTTTTCAAAGCAATCGCGCTGCGTTAGCTGCGTAGAGAGAAATAATTAAGCGCGGAAGCGCCTCGATAAAAAAAAAATATAAATAAAATTTGGTTTTATTATTAAAATCTCTATAAATTACCTGATAATTTGATGTGCATATGCCTAATGATCATTTTTTGTCACTTTTTATATTGGATCTCCGAAACCGCTAGACCTGCCTTTCCAAATATTTTATCAGTTCTTCATTTTGTCAATAAAAATAAAATGTATTTTGAATCATTCAAATCGGACGCTCTGTTATCTCAAAACTTGAATTTTTGGCATTTTTTGGAATTCAAAACGGTTTGTAGATACATATAGACACATACATACATACATTTTTTCTAAGGTATGCTAAAATGTTCAAAAACCTCTGAAACGTAGATATTCAAAAAAGTTCATTTTCGATTATTTTGCGAATACTATAACTTTTACCCTCCGGAAAGTTAATCAATTATAATAATTATTATAATTTAATTATTTTTACAAGAAAAAAATCATAGCTTCTTTTTGTTTGCGATGGTATTTAGATATGTGCAATACTGTTTTCAAAAACAAAAACATTATTTAATGGTTGCTGTTGCGTTTTGTAATGTGTAGACTAGCCTCTAAATATATTCATCAATTACTCGTTAAATGTGAATTCACAACAAAAGTAAATTTTAAAAGCGTTTATTTAAAATTTAGCGTTATTTTTACACATGTTTGGATTTTAAAAATGTATTTCTATCCATATAATGTTCCTCAACTAACTTCCCATGCGCATGATCATTCTCTGCCATCAATTTTCGTTTCGTATGTCGGAATATAAATATATTGTGTATACAGTGTATACTTTATTGATTTTGAAGTTTATTTTCATTGTTAACGTAGGTACTCGCTTTATATCAAATGCTATAGGTAATACATTAATAATCATGTACAATTCGAACAAGAATTGGCCTCAATTCCGAATATGGTATAATAATATATATGTATTATATAAGTTGCGTATCGGAATCGTATTAATATGATTTTTATACTCGTCCTCCTATCATCTGTGTCACAGCTGTTTTCCCCTTGTGGAATATAGATTGACGGTTCCCTATCCCAAAACTTTATACAGGGTGTCCGAGAAATAATAATTGATAATATTGATTTGAACTGTCCTGAAAAAAATTAGAAAAAAAAATCTCACCGTGTTTGGAAATTATGAGCTTTTAAGTGCAACCTAGAGCTTCGGTGAAATTATGGTCAATTTTTCAGTTATTGCGGTTGATTTTTATTCATTTTTTTTCATTTATTAAAATTTGGAACGGTCAAAAATTATGACACAATTGTCCCAGGTTTTCAAGACCTTTTGTTGAACTATGAATTTTTGGGACACCCTGTATACGGAATTAGGAACTAATGTCGACTATGTTTCGGTTTTGGTATTGGGCATTTCATATGTAATTCAGTGGCAGCGGTTTAAATGTGAAATAGAAATTATTTAATAATGTGTTCTATATCACATTTATGCGGTTATCAATATATGAAAAAAAATCGACGTAGTAATTTGTGGGTAAGGTTGCACTTAATAGCGTAAATTGCAATTTATTGCATTTTTAACTTCCCGAAGAAGTTTGTTTTCATATAATCCGATGTGCTAATTTTTCGAAGCTTTCTCGACGTTTCAAGCCATTCTGAATCGAATGGAGATAAAATTTAAAAAAAGTGTGTGTGTGTGTATCAGGGAACAGATTTTTGACCTTCCGTCGACGTTTCCTCAAAAACGGCTGGACCGATTTCGAAAATTTAAAAGCCGATAAGTCAAACATTAGAATTGAAGTCAGTTGTTAGTTTTGTTCGTTTATAGTTGTGTGCTGAATATTTTACAAATCTGTTGATTCAATAATTTTGTTTAAATACGAAAACATTCTGAATTATGTGTATTCCTCCGATACCCTTCACATTTTGATTTCTGAATTATTTGACTGCACTTCTTCATATGGTTTGTTTCATAATTGTGAAATAGGAGTGATACAATGAAATTTTCCATTTAAATACAATAGTATTTATAATAGCTCATGTATGTTAACTATTTTTAAAAATCCAGTTAATTATTTTTAATTCTAATAAATTTTGAAGAATATCCATTTCTTCTATCCATAATTCATTCTTATTACAACTAGTCCATTATTAAATTTTAGATGCAACATTGGACATCTTCAACGGAACTTCGATTTCGGGTTTATCGACTGCAAAAAAAATTGATTTATTTCGTGGTAGCCCTGTGAATGTGATGTTGAAGTGGTAAAATGCAAAATTCCATATTACATTCATGGGGTTATCAAGTTACGAATAAAATATTCGGCTTAGTCTGTAGGTAAGTAAGGAAATATAAACTTTTTGTAGCTATTTTAGTCTAAACGGCTTTGTAACAAAACAAATTTGCATAACACCTGAAATGCGGTAAGGCTTTTTAGTAATATTGCATGTTTTACCTTGGACAGAAGTTGATTAATATAATCAATTAATTTTGGACAACAGTTAGAGTGGTTTGTTACCTACAACTACATGGTTATTATCCCTAATTATTTATTCTTCATAATTTTTCTGTAATATCAAAATTACTATATTATTCATCAGCTTTCACCAAGTTGCAATTATTTTATCTAACCGGAATTTTATAATAATTTGTCTCTAATCTTCACCTCCTTAATATCGGTGTTCTTCTTTAAATTAATTAATTTAACCTAAGGAACTTTTTATCATAATTAATCTTCAACAACCTTAATTTATGTCAACTTAAAAGAATTATTTTTCTTACCAAATTTTTATTGGCATTACATAGGTATGAAAAAACGCTTTATTCATATTCATGTATTTATCACATGTATTGTCACAAAATTTAGGTGTAGTTATCTGTAGATAAATTCACCATAGTTAAAAGTTTCACCATTTACCAATAAATTCTTATGTATTATTATACAGGGTGTCCCAGAACTTAACGATCGAATTGACCTTGACTGTCCTGAAAATTTTTTAGAAAAAAATATCACACCCTGTTTGGGAATGTCGAGCTTTCAAGTGCAACTTAGAGCTTTTGTTGAAATTAGGACAATTTTTTTTGGTTTTAGCGGTTAATTTTTATTAATGTTGTTCATTTTAACTTTGGAACTTGACTGTCCTGAAAAAATTTAGAAAAGAAATATATCTCGCGCTGTTTGGAAATTACGAGCTTTTAAGTGCAACCTAGAGCTTTTGTTGAAATTATGACAATTTTCTGGTTTTTGTGGTTAACTTTTATTAATTTTGTTCATTTACTAAACTTGGAAACCCTATCCATTCATAACATTTCTAGAATTACATTAAAAAGTAACACATTTGTCTGAAGTCTTCAAAATTTTTATTGGACTATGAATTTAAATTTTTTAAAATTGGTCGACTTTGAGACTTTTGAGAGCCTTTTTTTTAAAAAAAAAAAAAACTATTAAAGTATGTTGACAAGATTCATCGAAAGTTTGCGCATATAATCAGGATTATAAAATGGTTAAATACTAGATAATTTTATTATTGAGAAATTTCGAAAAAAAATATAAAAACCGAAAAATGACATGTTTTTGCTAGTACATTTTACTCACAATTAGTTCATAATTCCATCAATGTCGAGGTTGCACTTACAAGCTCAGGTTGACTCTGTATATAATTCGTTATCGTTTGCAGAAATTTAAATTTGAATTTTAGGTGCCAGTTATTCATATGGTTTATTTCGTGATAGCCTCTTAAATGTGAAATAGAAGTTATATATGAAGCGTTCTATTTCACATTTGAAAAGGCGTCAAGTTATTAAACATTCGACGTGGTCCTTTGCATCACTTTTGGATTAAATTCTGATTAATATATGGGAAGATATATTAGAAAACTTTGTTTTTCTACATTATTTGGATGCAGTTATTCATATGGTTTATTTCGTGATAGCCTTTTAATGTGAAATAGAAGTTATATAATGAAGCGTTCTATTTTACATTTGAAAGGGCGTCAAGTTATTAAACATTCGACTTGGGCCTTCGTATTACTATCGGATTAAATTCTGATTTGTATATTTCACTTTTGGAAGATATATTGAAAAACTTTGATTTCTACATTATTTGGATGCAGTTATTCATATGGTAAGTTTCGTGATGGCCTCATTAATGCGTAAAAGAAGTGATTTAATGAAACGTTCTATTATGCATTCATGGGGGCACCAAGTTACTAAAAATTCGACGTGGTAATCTGTATTAAATATACATATATTCCATTAACAAAAATCGATCTCTTTTGCGGTGCCACAGATAAATCCGTTGCGCATCGACCGAAACAAAAAAAAAAGAAACTACAATGAAGAAGAAGTTTGAATCCAGTCCCCCTACCAAAATGAAAGAAAAATAGCAAAAAGGAAAAAAATGGCAGCTATTTAAAAAAAGTGTCAAAAAAGGCCTTTTTTGGGAGGCGAGAAGCTTCGCAAAAAATTTTTGCGTAGTGTTATCAAGTTGTTTGAGGTAGGGGAACTAGGTATTGCAGTGGTGAACAAATTTAAAAAAAATGCAAGTCGATCCGACTTGTAGTATCCGACCGCATTGAAAATAGTCAATTTGAGAAAAATGTATTTAAAGTTTTTAATTTAATACTAAATACACCATTTAATTTAATGTACTAAATACACCATGGTGTTCAAAGATGCTGACACATTAAAAAGGTCATGAGCATGAGGTATTATAATGAAAAAGAGAGCAGCTGGCATACAATAGCTCGCGGAGCGATGAAAAAAACGGTTTCAGGATTATACATATATATCTATAACTTCGTCAAAAAAATAGATATTGAGATGATTTTTTTTAAATAATTCTAAGGTTTTTAGCTTTCATAATATCAAAAAATCTCAAAATCGAAAAAAAATAAATAAAATCCAAACAACCCCCTTAATAAATATTAGGTGCCAGTTATTCATATGGTTCATTTCATGATAGCCTATGGAATGTGAAATAGAAATTATATAATGAAGCGTTCTTGGATTTATTGGATTAAATTCTGATTTGTATATTCTAATATCGTTTGCAGTTAACTTTTGAAAGATATATTGAAAAACTTTGATTTCTACATTATTTGGATGCAGTTATTCATATGGTAAGTTTCGTGATGGCCTCATTAATGCGTAAAAGAAGTGATTTAATGAAAAACGTTCTATTATGCACTCATGAGGGCACCAAGTTACTAAAAATTCGACGTGGTAATCTGTATTCAGTATATATATTCCATTAATAACAGGGAAACTTGACTAAACCTCGATTTTTGGATTATTTAGGGCTTCTTAAACTATGGGTCGCGAGAGAATTCGGGGTTGCGATAGATTTTAATGTCAAATGTTTGTCATTTTATAACATGTCTTGATTTTTTGTATGTTCTCAACAAATTTTCAAACTATATATTTTTACATGTGTATTTTTACCAAATAAATAAATTATCTATAATATTAAATTATTTTTTTATATGTGTGGGGTTCGTCAAGAAACTCGCAATCGTAAATGGGGTAGCGAAGGACAAAAGTTTAAGAAGCTCTGATTTATACGGTGTGTTCCGTGATGGCCCTATAAATGTGAAATAGAAATTTTACAATAAAACGTTCTATTCTACATTGATAGGGATGCCATCTTACAAATTATTCGACATGGTAATTTGTATTAACTGTATATTTTTACATTGTTTGCTGTAGGTGTTACTCTGTAAATTTTGCTTTTTTACTAAAAAGGAAATAGTTAAGTACTAAGAAATAAACTAATGGTTTTGTAAGGAAACAGACTTGATTCATTGGCACTAAATATTAACAAGTCTCTTAATTCAATAATTAAATTTGTCATTCTATTCATTGTCGTTCACAGTTAATAAATATTAGGTGCCAAATTCAACAGAATTTTAATTTTTAGAATATTTGACTGCAGTTCTCATATTAATGGTTTGTTTCGTGATGGCCACATAAATGTGAAATAAAAGTGATATAATGAAATGTTTTATTTTACAATTATGGGGGCATCAAGATACTAACAATCGACGTGGAAATCTATGTTTGTACTTTTTTATATGATTCATATTTTGCAACAAAACTTTTAATTGGATAATTCAATTTATTTTATTTATTGTCGTTTACATATTGGGAAACTTTGATTTCTGGATTATTTGGCTGTAGTCAGTATATTCGTGATAGCCACATAAATGCAAAATAGAAGTATAATAAATAAATTTTCTATATTGCATTCATGGGGTCATCAAGTTATGCTGAAAATGATCAAACAAAAAATCTACAGGAATATAAAGAAATATGATCGTTTCAAACCTGTCCTGTAGGTCAGGAATATTTTGTGGAATATAGATCTAGTTCCATATTAAAAGAACGATTAAAATTCGAAGAAAATTTTGTTCTGTTGATACTTTTTTATTAAAAACATGAGTTCAATACATTCTCTGGTGCAGTGTGCATTGAACAATAAATATATCGTGATCGAGTGTTCAAGAATTTTTGAAGCCCCCACTGCCCCCCCTTTGGTGACATGTGGTGATATTCAAAATTACCTCCCTCCCGCACAGAACATCAAGTATATTTTAGTTGCGAGAAAAAACAGAAAGATTTTTGATTTTTTTTTTTAATTCAGATTCAAAATAAGTATGAGATATCTTTCTATATACCTCTTTCCCACACGTGTTTTTTTGTCAATTCCCCTCCCCCCTCTTCCTTCCTGAAAACCTCACATGATTATTGGACGCCCCCTAAAGTCTATTTTAGTTTCATTTGTTCTAAAAATATGAACCCTTATCCAATTTTGTCAAATCCAAAAGTACAACCCTGCTTTATTTTTCTATGAAGCTCGTAGATTTTACATTTATTGCACTTGTCATCATACAATAAACATTTTGTACCGTTATCATTCCTGTCACCTTGAAAGGATTTTTGGTACACCTGCAACATCTTCTTAATCATAATGCAACAGGTGCAAATTTAGTATAAATCACTAAACAGTTTGTCAGTGTTCAAACAAATTTCATAAAGGTAACATCATTTTATCTGAATAAGTGTATGTAATTACAATAATTAACATAAATAATTGTTTCAGGATCGAAGGCATTAGTTCTTTGTGAATTATTAAATTTTATTATCTTTGATTACTGGACTGCAGTTATTTATATTCATATAGTTTCGTGTTAGCCTCATGAATGTGGAACAGAAGTGGTTCAATAAAATGTTCTGTCTTACATTCATAAGGTTATTAAGTTACTAAACATTCGATGTGATAATCTGTATTTATTATATATTTATATAGCTTGAACTAGAATCCAATAGCTACATCGATTTTAATTTATAGTTGCACCAAGAGATTGAAGTCAATTGATGGTTCTTCTCGTCCAGAAAACAATGTGCGCTGAACATTCTACAAATCTTCATTTTCAATAATTTTTATAATTCATTATCTTTTCATAGTTCATAGTTAATGCCAAATTTGAGAACTTCTGGATTATTTGTCTGCAGTTCTTCGTATAGTTTGTTTCGTGGTAGCCACATAAATGCGAAATAAAAGTGATGAAAACGTTTTATTTTGCATTTATAGGGGCATCAAAAAACTAAACATTCGACGTGTTAATTTGTGATTACCATGGAAATTTTAGCAAATCTGAATTATATTTCAGAGTTAATTTTATTACACTTGTCATCATATAATAAACACATTTTGTACCGTAATCATCCCTGTAACGAGAAATTTGAAAGGGTTTTCTTGCACCTGCAACATTTTCTTAATCATAATGGGGAACAGGTGTAATGGGCAGTCGTTACTATACCTAAATATTCTGCTTTTTGAGAAATTTAGTATAAATCACTAAACAGTTTGTCAGTGTTCAAACTAATTTCATGAAGATAACATCATTTTATCCAAACGGTCATTTTAATAAAAGTGTACATAATTAAAAGTTAACCTCATTTAATTAACTTAAATAGTTGTTTCAGGATCGAAAGTATTAGTTCTTTGTGGAGTATTTTTTCAGTACGTCGATGCAATTTCTAAGAGTTAAAGTTGTTTTGTGCTTGTGAAAAATTATTAACTGAAATAAGTGTTTTTGAATTGAATGTATGAATTTAGAATTCAATTATTAAATTTTGATTACTGAACAGCAGTTATTTATATTCATATAGTTTGTTTCATGATGGCCTCATGAATGTGGAATAGAAGTGGTTCAATAAAATGTTCTATACTACATTCATGTGGGCATTAAGTTACTAAACATTCGACGTGATAATTCAATAATTTTTATAATTCATTATCCTTTAGAACTTCTAGATTATTTGACTACAGTTCTTTATATAGTTTGTTTCGTGATGGCCATATAAATGTGAAATAAAAGTGATGGAAACGTTTTATTTTACATTTTTTAGGGCGTCAAGAAACTAAACATTCGACGTGGTCATTTGATATCGTTGAGGAGTATTTTTTCAGTAAGTACATGCAATTTTTAAGAGTTAAAGTCGTTTTGTGCTTGTGAAAACTTATTAATTGAAATAATAGTTTTTGAATCGAATGTATGAATTTAGAATTCAATGTATTAAATTTTGATTTATGAACTGCAGTTATTTATATTCATATAGTTTGTTTCGTGGTGGCCCCATAAATGTGGAATAGAAGTGAACAATTAAATGTTCTATACTACACTCATGGGGGTATTAAGTTACTAAACATTCGACGTGATAATCTGTATTTATTATATATTTACAATACTTGAACTAGAACCCAATAGCCACATCGATTTTAATTTGTAGTTGTACCAAAACATTGGAGTCAATTGATGGTTCTTCTCGTCCAAAAAACAATGTGCGCTGAACATTCTACAAATCTTTTGATTCAATAATTTTTATAATTCATTATTCTTTAGAACTTCTAGATTATTTCACTTCAGTTCTTCATATGGTTTGTTTCGTGGTAGCCACATAAATGTGAAATCAAAGTGATGAAAAGTTTGATTTTACATTTATAGGGGCATCAATAAACAAAACATTCGACGTGGTCATTTGTGATTACCATGGAAATTTTAGCAAATCTGATTTAAATTTTAGAGTTACTAAGTTACTAAACATTGGACGTGATAATATGTATTAATTATATATAGCATAGCTTGAAGTATTACTAGAAACCAATATATTCATCAAGAGATTGAAGTCAATTGATGATTCCGCTCGTCCAAAAAACAATGTGCACTGAACATTTTACAAATCTTTTGATCGAATAATTTTTATAATTCATTATGTTTTCATAGTTCATAGTTAATGCCAAATTTGAGAACTTCTGGATTATTTATCTGCAGTTCTTCATATAGTTTGTTTCGTGGTGGCCTCATGAATGTGGAATAGAAGTGGTTCAATAAAATGTTCTATACTACATTCATGTGGCCATTAAGTTACTAAACATTCGACGTGGTCATTTGTGATTACCATGGAAATTTTTGCAAATCTGTTTAAAATTTTAGAGCTAATAAATTTTAGATGCCAAATTGGAGTAATTAAACTTAAACAAAACCTTGATTTCTGGGTTACATTTACGTTAGTTTTTTCATATCCACATAAATGTGAAATAGAAGTGGCTTCTATTCAATTTGTTTTTCTATTCATTATCGTTCACAGGCAATAAATTTTGGATGCCAAATTGGGGAACTTCGACAGAATTTTGATTTTCAGATTTATTTGGTATATCTGCATATTTTGGATCATATGGTTAGTTTTATGGTGGCCTCACTAGTGTGAGATAAAAGTGATATAATGAAACGTTTTATTTTACACTCATGAGGGCACCAAGTTACTAAAAATTCGACGTGGTAATTCGTATGAACTATTTATTTGAATTGCTTCCAGTACTATTATTTTAAATTAAATCCGCCTTTATCCGCTCAAATGTACTTTTTCTTTGAAGATCTGATAAATATTTTGCATTAACTTTTTTTTATCAAAAAGTAATAAAGTAGAGAAGCCAATTGATTCAAAGTTTATCATATATATTACATTGATGGTTTTGAATTGATGAATGTTTTGCAAATGTTTGCAATATACTATTTTATATACATTCCATTATAGATTCGACTAATCTTCAATTTCTGGATTATCTGCGTGAAGCTATTTATGCGGTTTGTTTCGTGATAGCCTCATAAATGTGAAATAGAAATTTTACAATGAATCGTTCTATTTCACATTTATGGGGGCATCAAGTGACTAAACATTCGACGTGGTCTTCTATATTTATTTAGATTTCTTCCTGTACTAACTATTGCTATAATCAAATTTTAATTTCTTTGATCCGATAATGATTATGCCTTCACTTTTTTATCAAGAAGTAAAGCTAATTGATTCAAAGTAATATAAAGTAAATTGATAGTGTACTTTATGCTTACGTAGTTATAAAATTTATTAAAACTCTCCTTCGATAATTCAGATTGTTGGGTTATAATTTAACCCTTGTAGCTGTGGATTGTATTAAACCCTGATTTGTTTGTATATTATTTATTTGTTGCAGTTCTAATTACAATCACTGATTTGTTACTAAGTTATAATGAAAGAAGATATATTTATTTTTATGGTTATTTACATGTTTTTAAGCGGACTTTACTTTTAGAAGTGAACAACTAATTCAATTAATACACTCCGCTACCCCCTCTACCAGGGGTAGCAACCATTCCGTGTAAAGCTTAATGTCCTGAAGTTCGTCACCTTCATGGCCAATATAATAAAACGAAAAGACGTCCGAACAGATGGTTTGCAGTAAATCCAATTCAATTATTAAATTTGAAAATCTTCAAATGTCTTTCGGATATCTGGATTGTATTTATCTGCTTATTATTATATATCCATATGGTTAATTTCGTGATGGCCCTATGAATGTGAAATAAAAGTGATATTATGAAACGTTTTATTTTACATTCATAGGGGTGTCAAGTTATTAACAATCGACGTGAAAATCAGTTTATTTTTTACATTGCTAGTAGTTAGCATAAAGCTTTTAATTCGTTTTTAATTATATTCGTTAATGTATTAATTATCCTTCACAGTTATTGAATTTTAGATGCCATCCTGGGAAACAACTTCGATTTTTGGATTATATATGGGTATAGTTATTCATATGATTAGTATCGTGATGTCCCTATAAATGTGAGATAGAAGTCATATAAAAAACGTTCTATTTTACATTTATAGGGACGTCAAGTTACTTAATATTCGACAAGAAAAATTCTACTTCTGGGATTTTGATGAAACATTGCCTGTCTGATGATAGAGTTGATAATCAAAACGAAAATTATTTAAATAAATAATAATTTTACCATATATCCAATGTATCATATTCTTATTATATATAATTTTTGTACATTTAAATTTAAATTTCCCTAAACATAAGATTTTGTGCATTTTTTGAGACAAATTTAAGCAAATAGCTCCTGGTATCAAATTATGGTACCTGGACTTTTTACTGTAGGATGAAAACAAAATACATATACAGTGGCCTTATTCATGTAACTTTAGAATGAATTTGATATCCAAAGTTACATGCACAAGGCTATTTCTATATGAAGACTTCAGAAACAAAGATTATTGATCTAGGAGTTGTGGTAATGTAAGATTAGAGCATGATTTGGTTCCGACCTCGGCCAGCTTGGTATCAAGCAGTATGATACCAAATTTTTCCTTAAAATCTTAGGCTATAAATATGGTTTCAAACGAAAATATGATGGGATTGTTTCAACAATGGTTAATATTTTATGCTTTATTTACATATCTTAACTACTTCATTATTACTATGTATTTATTATTATTATTATTCTCAATATTATTATTATTATGTTCTGATATTTTGATATTTTTATGCTTTATTTATATAATATATCTTAACTACTTCATTATTATTATTTATTTTATTATTATTATTATTGTCCATATTATTATTATTATGTTCTGATAACATTTCAATGTGTTTTATACTTTATATATCTTAACTTCTTTATTATTATTATTTATTTTATTATTATTATTATTATTGTCAATATTATTATGTTCTGATAATATTTTATTATTTTTATGCTTTATTTATATATCTTAACTACTCTAATATTATTTTATTATTATTATTATTATTCTCAATATTATTATGTTCTGATAACATTTTAATGTGTCTTATGCTTTATTTATATATCTTAACTTCCTTATTATTATTATTTATTTTATTATTATTATAGTCAATATTATTATGTTCTGATAATATTTTAATATTTTTTATGCTTTATTTTATATTTTAACTACGATATCAATCTCTTTGACTATAGTAACATCTATAGATCTTAAAATATAAATTTGCAATTTTTTTAAATTTGTTTTTAAGTAGATACAAAATGCCCTCTAGGATGTACCTTGTTTAGTGATTATAATATACATAAGGATTTTTGCTATTTTTATATTTTTCTAAAACTGTTTATATTTAATCTCACTCCAATTTTATTAGTCATTTAAAAATATATCATCAACTGAATATTACATAAAATTTATATTTTTATTATTCAATAAATATTTTGAAAATTCAAAATGATCTTATTTATTGAACATGAAAAATATAAAAATGTTTACTATTTTCAGCCTTCTTAGCAATTAAAATGTCTTAATCCATGGATAATTAATATACTTACCTTTGTTCTTTTCGAATAAATTACGAAGCAATTTGCATTTACAATTTTCTTACAAAATTGGGTCGAGTTGTATTTAATTGTTAGTTATCATTGGAGCAGTTTTTTGCAATTGCAAGCTTTGGAGCAAATGTTAATTTCATGGTAGAAATTTTCTAACATAAAATCCATTGGCCTCGCTTACTCGAGAATTTAGCCATCTACATTATTTTATACAATCATATATTCTATACAATCTTCAATTCCTACTATCTTCTTCATATAAATCCTATTCTTCTTTATACTTTTTGAACTTATCTTCAATTCTTCTTTCTTCTTCTTCTTCTTCAATTCCATACTATCTCTTCATATAAATCCTATTCTTCTATATACTTTTGGAACTTATCTTTAATTCTTCTTCTTCTTCTTCTTCTTCTTCACTTCCATACTATCTTCTTCATATAAATCCTATTCTTCTTGATACTTTTTGAACTTATCTTCCATTCTTCTTTCTTCTTCTTCAATTCCATACTATCTTCTTTATACTTTTTGAACTTATCTTCAATTCTTCTTTCTTCTTCTTCTAATTTCATCTTCTAAACTCTTCTTACTTCAATTCAGTTTAATTCTAATTCTCTTATTTTTATACATTTTGATTATTTTTACATACATATTCTTTATTACAATTCTATTGAAATTCCAAATTAACTATTTAGATTTAAATTCTTGCCGGAGAATTATTTATTTTTTTATTTGCAACTGATTCATTTTGCAACTGCATGCAACGTTGTCAGATGTTTAATATCTAAAAATAATCTGAACGAAGAATCTTTGTTTTTTTTTTTTGTTGATGTAGTGCATTACCAAATTTACTTCTTTCTTGGAAAAATCTCTTGCCGGGTGGTTGGGTTGTCGAGAATTATTATTCTATTACCAATTGTATTATGAATATCGATCATCTGATAGCCTGGTAACAGATTTATCGAGTTTTGTTTTTATTTATCGCACTACAACGTCACGATAACATTATCTCGAATAATGACATTTCATGCAAACATTTCAGACTTGAGTTGGTACTCGTGTTGTTGAACTCGTGATTTTAGGTTAAAGTCGTATTTTCTGTATTATAGTTTCCTGCATATTTTTGGCAAAAGAACAATACTAGTGCAAGGATTTACGTGAGTTATAAAGAAATATTCTTATAATAATATAGGAATTGTGCGTTAGTTCAATTTGATATTTGTTGTCATTGAATGGGCGGGACGCCATTGAGTCACATAAGATTCATTATTATAACATTTATTATTGACATTATTATTATGGTTTGTTTGTTATATCTCTGAATGATGATATAGTTATAAATTTTAATAGTGAATTTAACATATCTTATCAATTATCTCAAAAAAATGCTTTTGAAAGTAATTTATTTTAGTTGACAAAATTTTATTGTCATAATGATTTTAGAATGTTTGTTTGAAAAGTGGCAAGAACTCATTTGTTAGATTTGAGCTAAAAAGTATGATTTAACCCTTTACACTCGGATGCCGCCGCTCCGGTGACAAAGTACATATTATTTTGCAATTTGCGAGTGGAAAGGTTTAAACTTTTTTTGTAGCATATTATTTGGCTGTTGTTGTGCTATGTTTCATGAAAAATTAAATAGAAAACTATTACTTATATTTTCTATTAAAATTCATTAGGATTACATTTCTATTGAATTATGTGAGAATTTTCTATGAAGGTTGATAACAAAAAGTAATAAAAGTCGATTGATCCGTGTTCTCGAAATCGTCGATGAAAAATTGTATCCGCACATACATAATTTTTTTCTAAGGTATGCCTTTGAAGGCTTTGAAACGTAAAGATATATAAAAAAAGTTTCATTTTGATTGTTTTGGGTTTACTGTAACCTACCCTATCCTATATTGATTCATATTATTTGTTGTATTACTTTGATTTTCAATTATTTTTTAGTCATTTGTTAAGTATTTCCAAAATACGTATTTGCATATATATTTGAAATTATATTAACAAAATTATACCTGTTATCTACTCAAATACAAACATGAGCCTGTTAGATAATCCCTCTTAAGCTTCTTATCGATTTGATAGTAATTCGATTGGTCTTTTCATTATTTTTGTTACCATGTTTGAAATTTGCCCTAAATCTAATTAAAAATATGTTATAAAAATCTAATATTCGTCTCAAACTAATATTTTTATTTGCATAACCTGCAGAGATGATTTTTCACATTTGCAGTTTAATACATTTACATAGGCTTAAATCTGGAATGCATTATAGATTTTTACATATTTGGTATATTCATATAGGAAAAGTTTTTTTTATAATATTTTAACAGCAATCAGAACCTGTCAAAATATAAGCTGTTGAGCTGAAACTTCTCCTTACATTCTATTTTTAGATGGCAACCCAACGGTTGATCCATCCATATTCGATTACTTCATCTAGGCAAATAAATAATTTATCATTTTTGTTCATTGATTCATTTTATCATTGATTTCTTTGTTTTGCAATTACATGCAAATTTTAATTTCTATATACTTTAATAATTTTACTGCATATATCCCAAAAATTAATAAAAATGTGATATCCAGCTTAATTTTCTCTACTACATTTCATACTGTAATATAATCCGGATTAAAGTAAGAAGTTAATTACCTACACGCACATATGGATATTAGTAAAAGAAAATTCCACCTAAGTGGTGTGTTTTTTTTGGTTATTCACGAAAGAAAATTCGAAAAGGTCAAAGGTTACTGAAGCAATTTACAAAGCTGAATCGATTGTGCCAACTCACCCGCAGTGTTGGTGTTATTTTCACTCACATATTTGGGTCAAAGTGATGATTATACGGAATAAATCAGGCTTTCTCAACATCAATTTTTGAAAATACTTGGGGTAAAATGAAATTGATATACACATTTCACATCTTTTACATTTTAGGACCTCCTGCTCTTTGTGTAAGTAACAAAAAAGTAAAAGTAAAACTTTGAGTATTTCAAGTTTTGTAGTCAATGTACATTCGATTGTCATTTTTTTTGTGTTGATTTGAATATTTTGAAGAAAACATAAAATCTACTAGTTATTTTTTTAGCAAAAATTTGAACTTTAATCGCGGACAATTCATAAAGCTTAAACTTCTTAGATCTGTTTCGTTATAGTATTGTATAATTCTAAATTATTTTATATTATTTTTTCACAAATAATCACATCATACCAGAGTCTAATTTATCCTAAAAATGTTTCTTTTCGTTTTGAAGCGGTTTCTCAACCTTTTAGCATACTTTAGAAAGGATTGATATGCATGTGTGTATGAGCGGATACAAATTTTTGTCGAAGATTTTGAGAACCGTCGGATTAACCGATTTAAATGATTCGAAAAACACTCGATTCCTTCTGAGGGGCAGACATGCTGATTAGTTTTTGGATAAGCCAGGTTCAGCCGTTACTGCGATATGGGGCAAAAAGTGCCAAAAATGGAAAATCAGACCGATTTAAATGTTTTTAAAAACGTATTACTTGTATAAAATAAATGAAAAATTTATTAAATTTTTGGGATGGCAGGTCGAGTAGCTTCGGAGATCTAATAGAAAAAAAGTAAAAAACTCCTCATTAAACAAAATGGTCTATATTCATAAAATTTAATATGTTCAAAGTTTTCCAGAAATTTTAAAGTTTTCTTCAAAATTTTAATTTTCGGTACGGAAAATTTCAGAAATTTGCCTTAAGTCATACTTTGTAAAAAATGCCAGAGATCCTTCAATTCTTCATGAAAATCATATAATTTTTTGTAGCTATTAACTTACCAAAAAAGTAGATATTTTTTAAGACAGCTTTATCAAAACTTGCAAAGACTTTTACGCAACCGCATAAATATTTTTGTATACTTTAAAATAATCTTCCCAAATAAATGGCGTTCATAAATTTTATCAGTTACACGGCTAAAAGCTCTATTTATTTCCTTCTGAAATAATTGTTTGCATTTTTCATTAGTATTGTCATGTTTTGTGTGCAAGATATTAAAAGAGTCGCCCATTTATTCGGTTTATTATCTTTATTTCGAAAAGCAGCAGGTGTTACGTCTTGGTTCGATCGTTTGTGGCAGATGTTCGTTTCTTTGAAAGTTTCTTTTAAAAACGAGAACTCGACCGATGCGGATATTTAATTTTACATGTTCCTCAGTGGTGGGTCGCAAATAAAAATAAAATTTAAAGCATTTTTATCTTTGGTTTTCGACACATAATTGATAACATTTTTGTTTTAGTATCCAAAAATTTGGAATGCTTCATATATTTCAGATTCTTGGGTTTAAAAAAAAATTTGGGGCTGAGTTTTGCTGATGCAAAATTATTTTCTTATCGTTTGAGCATTTTATGTACTAAATCTATCACAGTTAATTGAAACTAAAATCTATAGTCTTCATTAGTGAGTCATAAAATAAAATCTTTAACGCCAGAGTATTTTTTCTGCTAGTACATTGAACTAGTAGAGTTCAAAAACAAATTTTGTAAAGTTTTTGGACATAGGGGGATTTAAATATGTAGATCCTAGAAGAGCATCAAACTTATATTTTATTCACGATATTAACTAAATAAATAGTTTTTTTCCCAACAGTAATCAGAATTTAAAAGCTCTAAGTTATAATAATTTTTCTCTGTATAACAAAGTCGCGCTTTAGAAGACAACCTAATGATTGACCCATGATTGACATATTCATATTTAATATATTTTCATTATAAAATTTACTCTCATACTTATGATAAAATTTTGATTTCATGCAGTAGTAGGTAGTAGCGTGTGTTTGAGTGTTTTGATGTTAAATATGATATATGTAATAAAAACATGTAGATATTCTCATGTGAGCACCGTTATCACTACCGCTTGATATCAGGTTGTCCAAGGTGGGTGTAAAACCTTGCGATTGCAAAGTCGAAGCTCTTACCACTAAGTCACGCCAAATCCTAAATTGTATTTGATAAAATATAATTTATTTATTTTTTATACTCATTATAATTATTTATTATACTACACTACATTACAGTCGAGGGATTTGCATAAAAGCTCTTACGTTGAGATTAGCATTATTATCTTTAGAAAAGTTTTTAAAAAAATATAAATTAGTTACACGAAATGTTGGACACGAAAAGGATTTTTTTTCTGTAGAGATTTAAAAATAGATAGAAAATGCATTTATGCAAAAGTGGTGGTGATTTGCATATCATGTATGCTGAAAATAAATCACGGTTATTTTAGAAACTTTATAGGGTTTTACTTAAAAGACATTTGATATTTTTTGAAATGGACATTAATTCGTCATTGACTTTATGAATTACTAGAATTCCTAACTTTTCGATGCTGTATATCTTTTTTACATATTTTTTAACAAAGATCACAATTAAGGTTCTTAAAAGCTTCAGAAACATTTAATAATTTTTGAAATGTTATTTATTTGTTATTGATTTTATGAATTGCTAGAGCTCACATAACTATTCTCTGTGCTATATATCTTTTTTCGCATATATTTTTTAACACAAATTACAACTTAAGGATTCTAAATACTGTTTTGATGATATGGCTCAATCATCCACCTCGGTTTAAAAATCAGGGCAATCCCAAGCAGATGTTCTATCTCTATGTGATGACTTCTATTATTGCAATTAAATTGTTTTAATAGTGTAATTTGTAGAGTGAATTGTTTACTTATTCAGCAATGCCTAAAAAGGATTACTTTTACTTGGTATATATGCTATCTACATTTGAAAACTGATGTCACTTCTACATGATGCGATATCGAACGTGAAACTCTAATTGAAATCTCATAGCTCTAACCACTAAACCACGCGAAGTAAGCCTTTGATATGTATTTTAATAAATATTATGTGCACTGTTCGGACGTATTTTCGTTTTATTATATTGGCCATAAAGGTGACAATCTTCATGGCATTGAGTTTGCACACGGGATGGTTGCTACCCCTGGTAGAGCAGGATAGTTTAAAGGGGACTAATTATCGAAGGAGAGTTTTAATAAAATTCTATAACTACGTAACAGAATTACAGCATATAAAAAATAATTGAAAAGAGCAAAAACGAGTGTAATATACTGTGTACTGCAAATCACACGAAAAACTTGTCACATATCTAGACTTTTATTATTAATATCGGGATTTTTATTCTTAATTCACTTTAATTAAAGAAACTATGATATGCTTTCTTAATATATATTTTTAATCTCCATCAGAACGTCGCAGATATTTTTTATCCATTATTCTCCTCATTATGTAAATTCAGGTCACAAGGGTATCTCTCGAACAAAAAAGATTTCTTACAGCTGTCTCGATTACTTTGTTGTGATTCAAGAAAGGGTTTATTTATAAATGATCGCCTAGGACTCTTTCCTACTAAACTTTTTATAAAGCAGGTGCGCCTTCTACCTTTTATAAAGACGCCAATTATAGGCACGAGCGCACTTTTTCTTTATATATTACAGAGATTTATTATTCTTTTTCTTTTGATTTTTTAGCTTTGTTCAAGAAGCTCTGTTTTAAATAAAAAATGTCGGTTGAGCATAATTTTTAATGACATGTGTTGTATATAAGATAATAATAAATGAAATTATTACTTGAAGCAACAGGTGCTACGAGGGCCCTAACACCTGTTGCTGGATGGAACACAACATAAGGGTTATGTTCAATGTGTTCAATTTTGTTGTTTTTGTTTATAGGCGATTTAAATGTGTATTTAAATGCTTTGGAAACTTTAGACTTAACTGTATGTGATACAGTAAAGATATTGATTTATTTTTTATTTATTTAAATTTATTTCCACTTTTAGTATATTATGAAAAAATGAAACAAAACAATTTTTATAAGGAACTTACAAATTACTAATTATAGCTGGCTTCAATACAGATTTTTTTTAAAAAAAATTACATATATGGAAAATAAACAGAAATTGTATATGGAATAAATATGCAAAATTACTAAATTTTCTAATATAATAAATAAGTTATTTTTGCGTAACAACATCGAGAGTGAAATAATCGGTTATGAAGTGAATTATTTGTCCATGTTGTTTAGATTAAAATAATGACCCATACAAGTGAATTTATTTAAAAAAATCGAAACATGGAACTGAGTGTGGCATTTCACCTTAAGAATAATTTCATAAATCTCTCAATATATGTATATAATTAATTAATAACTAAACAATAAGAAATGAGTTTTAAATTCAAAATTGTGGTCAAAAAACTTCCATAGTTTAGCTCAAAAATAAAGTTTTTGTTTTTATTATAAATCCATTATCAGTGCTATTTTCAATCTAAATCTCTAAAAAATATACTCTGTAATTGTATTAAATAAATTGAATTTTTGTTACATATTTTTTTATAATTTGTGCTCTAAAAATGTATTTTATTAAAGTGAAGGATGATCACTACAAAATAAACTTTTTATGACACACTTTTTATAGGCCTATGTTATTTTAGAATGTTCCTCAAGATGATGAACTCTTCCATCATGTAAAGATTTCATCAAAATCTTTTACAAAAATATTTCTACAAATAAGTACGAAGAAACCGCCAGACCGATCTTTGCCAAAAAGTAATCAGCATGATTCCCATCTGATTTCTTACAAACGGTTTATGGCTCATATACGGTACACGCACATGATTTTTCCAATTTTGTTATCGAACGATTCAGAATGACTTGGAACGTCGAGAAAACAAAATTAGTACTAAATCGGAGTATCTAGCGAAAACATAAACGTCTTTGAGAATTTAAAAATATTCCAATTTTCTTCGAGCGCTAGAAATAACAAAACCTTATAATAAAATAATTGTAATAGTATTAGTTGCCAAAAATATTTTAATTTTTAGTCGCATTTAAAAATATCAGCAAATACTTCAAATACAGTTAATTAGTCATAATTGGATTGGACAACCTGGGTTGCCATTCATTCACAAATCCATACAATAAAGTCAAAATAATTACTGAATGTGACACATTACTTAAGTGTGACACATTGTAATTAAAAATTGTAAATAAAAAAACTCACATCAGTTGAAATAAAACTTTATTATTTAATGTGTAATAAGCATTAAGCATAAAAAGAGCGACTTTCACATATCTTCAATTCAACCAAATACTAATATAAAAGGTAGTACCTTGATCAAAAGTTACTTTCAAATACGAGAGTCTAGCCGATTTTAAGACACAGTATGTCTTTAATTCCTATATTAAAATTGATAAATTTATATAATAATTCATTTCTTCATTTAATAATTCTCTAATTAATTTTATTCCACAGAATAATGGCAGAATCAACATGCAAGTGCTCCAACGGATCGGGTCAGCAGCGGGTCTTCTCCATGGGACCAAAAACGCTGAAAGTTCCGATGAGTTTATTCGCCGAGAACAGGAAGAAGGTGTGCGATGCTTTATCGGCACAAAGTTGTTCCTTGAAAAAATCCATTATCCTTCTGCAAGGAGGTGAGGAGGTCAGCTGGAACGACACGGATGTGGGCTACATTTTTAAACAGGTAAGAAATTCATTATTACTTTTTATTTCTAATTCCAGGAAGGAAACAAGATATTTATTATACCATTATTAAAAAAAATGCAATTCTTAATACTAACATGTACCTAATTTTCAATTTATTAGCTTGACAACTAAATAAGTGCGGATTTTTGTTAGAAAATCAAAGATATTTTTTTATGAAACTAAATAACTTTATTCTGTAATGTTTTCTGTAAGCGCGTTTTGTTAGAAAATCTAAGATTTTTTTTAAATTAACTTTATTCTGTAATGTAAGGATATAAGATATTTATTATACCTAAATATTAAAATAAATGCAGTTCTTAAAACTAACATAACTTAATTTTCAATTTATTAGCTTGGCAACTAAGTAAGTGCGGATTTTTGTTAGAAAATCAAAGATTTTTTTATGGAAATAAATAACTTTATTCTGTAATATAAGGAAATAAGATATTTATTATACCAATATTAAAATAAACACAGTTCTTAGAATTAATAACAGGTGGTCCATCTAGTGGTCCTAGTTATTTAGTGATCTTACGGTTTAGATATTTCTGTAAAGAAAACATATAAAGTATTGAAAATCGTTAGAAAGGTCTCAAAATTCTTAGCTTTTTTTCCATATATCGCAACTTCGAATTTCGAACGGTGTGATATATGGACACTGGATATATATGGATATATGGATAAATTCCAATTTTTAAATGGGCCACCCTATACATATCCAATTTTCAATTTATTAGGTTGGCAACTAAGTAAGTACGGATTTTTGTTAGAAAATCAAAGATAATTTTTATGGAACTAAATAACCCTATTTTGTAATGTATTGTCCAATTTGATCAATAACTTTTGTCATCTTTCAAGCATCATCATTATCCAACTTACCTAAAAGTTCTGGTTTTTATTAGCAAAAAACTGAATCAGGTGCAATTTGACACTACCGTAATCATTGAATTGTTTACAATTTAAGGAGTTTTGTAAAGATTGAAACAAAAAGTTATCAGATGGTGGAAGGTCCAATAATTTTGTCCAAAGATATGTGAAATCAATGATGCAATAAATTACCGATTCCATTTGCCACATTAGGCTGCATTTTCCAACTGCATTGTTTAATTTTATTGATAGTTGTAAGATAGACATCAGAATTGATCATTCAGTTGGTTCAAACGGTTTAAAATAGATAATTCCTCTGCAATCAACTTCAACTGGACGGCCAGAACATTTTTTATGTTTGAGTGAAAACTCACCAGGGCCAAATTTAGCAAACCACTTTTTACACTGTCGTTTTTGACACTATAGTCATCCGTAAACAGCTCATAACTTTTCGTGAGAAAAACATAACAAAAATGTTCGATTTGATTTTTTAATAACGTGTGTTGGTAATAACAGTTCAAAGTAGACAATTTTTTTAATCAACTTTAACTGGACGACCAGGGCGTTTTTCAACTTTGAATGAAAAATAACCAGAACGAAATTTGGCAAACCAATTTTGACACTGCCGTTTTTTTAACGCTTCGTCACCATCAGCTTATAACTTTGCGTGAACTTAACATGCCTTTTTATCTTTGCAGAAATTAAAAACCAAAATTAATATGACAAAAAATATTAATCTGTTTTTTTTCTTCAAATTTGAAAATTTACTAAATAAATTAAAAAAATAACAGAATTTTATACAATGCTTAAGAAGACCTGAAAAAGTTCAGTTAAATGTAAAAAATAGCGGTAATCCCGATTTGATCCATTTTTAAAAGAACTAATTTTTGTTGTGTCTTGAGAATGTAACAGTTAGTGTAAAATAATTCAGAAACTATGAATAATAAGTTAGGCAACCCTTTTCCCTCGTTACAGATGTTTCAGTTTTTATCCCGGATTTTGCATAAAAAATATGGCCGCCTTATTGTTAGTTAATGCAAAACATTCCAACTCACATGCAATTCAGTTTCTCGAAATTAATCAACAAATAGAGTTTCAGCAATTCAGCATTTAAGTGAATTTATGAAACCGGAGCGACCTCCGACGTAATTGTAAACACGCGAACTGTGTTTACAATAAATTATTTCGCTGACGTTTATTTATTGCCGATAGCTAACCGGCTAGAGGTAGATGAACTAGGTGTAGCGTAAAATGCCTCGCTCTGCAGAATAATAAGTTGTTTGACCTGATGACGGAGTGCTAAACTATTCCACAAAACAAATATGTTTGCACGCCCGAAGATGTACTAGAGACACAAAGGAAAAATACGACGGGATTGCGGATATAAACAAATAGTTACGTGTTTGGACGATAATTATTATTGCAAATACAACTGTAAGTGCATACGTTACGATGATGTGTACCGCCATCAGGGTTTTGTTCCATAAAATAGAGCTTAAGGCAAAACAGTGCTCGATGGGGCAATCTTTTTAGGTTGGCAACTAAGTAAGTTCGGTTTTCAGTTTAAATGGTTTCAATCGAATTTATTGGTTTGCTGACGTTGTGCAAATGTAAAATACCAGAATATCTGGATAGTCCTTACTGATGTTTATCAGTAAAAAAGATTTTTTTATCCATTGCAAAGTTTTCGTTCAGCCTAAGGTAAGCGGTTAAGGGCGACGGGACTTGTTTCAGAGGTCCCGGGTTCGATACCCACTTCGAGCAGCCTGTTGTCAGGCAGCAGTGACAACGATTTTCACTTCGAAATATAGATAGCAATATGTTTCCAAGTGAAAGTAGCCCTTGCCAATTCTAATAACAAAATCATCAAATATGAATGGATTAACCATTGGATTACCATCTAAAAAATATGAAGTAAGGAGAAGTTTCAGCCCAACAGCTGAAAAACAGTTAAAAAAATGCATAAATAATTCTAGTTGTATTATTTATATATTTCACAATTTAATAACAGTCTCATTAATTTTAGTTTAATTAGTTGCTTTAACTATATTGTGTACAGAATGATGCTATCTTGATTCTTCATATCGAATTTTAGTCTATGAAAATTCTGTTTTTCACAAGTTTTGATTAATGAATGTGCAATTACAATTTATATTTATAACTCACTCGAAGCCACTTTCATTTATCTTAATCCGCAATTTCTGGCACGTTACAGAATATTATCATATTTTGTAAAAGTTTAAAACAAACATTATCATTACTTTTCATTTAATCATATAATTATAGCCACGCGCGCGATTCATTTCGAAAATGATTGCAGACTTTGCAGAAATCGCATTTAATCCTGTTTGTTTATTTAAAATGGCAAAATCAAAACAAGAAAAATTTTCTTAATCTTAAAAATCCACAAGTTGTAAAATGCAACTGTACTAAATTCAGAATATAAGCAATATAAATAAATTACTTTTATTTCGAAAATCTAAATGATGCAAATACAATTATTTAACTTGAATAAATATTTTTCAGAATTTATTTTTATTAACGAATTAATAACACGTTAAACACCATGTCATTCATATTTGTCTGATGCTGACAAAAATGTGGATATATGGCCATGTTAGTCATATGAGTGTGACATAAAAAGTATTGTTTTTCCAAGAATTTTGTCAAAGAATTTTTTTTTGGTACATTAAGTTTGTTGATACATTTTTAACTAAATTATCTAATAAAGTTACCATGGTCTTTATGAAAATTTTCTTTACATTATCGTAAAAATCTAACTCAATGATATTTTACTGTTATAGAGAAAAAGTTTGAAATTTGAAATTGTAATAGACAACTTGTGTCTCGAATTCAAATATTTTCAAGAGAAATAACAATTTAATTTTTTGAACCCTCTAAAGTTTGACCTATTTTTGCACTTTATTCGAATTTGGAAACATATAAAATCTTCTAATATTTTTTCTCTTGAAAATTATACCATTTAAATTTTTTCGCATGTGCAAGACTAGCTATTTAAATTTGATTTCAAAACAAAAAATTGTTTTTAATTTTGTAATAATATTTTTAAATATTTATTATGTTTATTATGTTATTATAAAATCATAAGGCCTATTATATACTTGAAACTTGGTTACTTAAACATTATAACATTAGACAACTTGTAAAATTCTTGAATCACTTATGGAAAACTACGTTAATAATAATTAAATTCCAACGTGGGTTAATAATATTATTATGCAATACTGATTCATAAACGAGTTCATCTACACCATAAAAATCTCATAAATTTTTAAGGAAAACTTATTAATTCGTCTTTTAAATTTTGCTGCTCGTTTTTTTTTATCAACAATTCCGTCGACGGTAATGGAATTTCACGAAATCCGGTTTTGCTAATTGTGCAGAATTAATAATCATACACATGCGGGCAATGAGCTCAATAACAACATAGCCGAGTTTGAATATTTATCAACATCCTGGACATTCAAAAACAAAACAGGACATTGGCCTGCATTGATCTATTATCGCAATAATAACTAATTGCAATCGATAGAGGAGGTCAAAGTAGACAGAACTTTCATAGTACGAGAGGCGGAGGCATTCGAGCTTTTGACCCTTTATCTTAGTAAATTATATTTTTTTACTTACAACTGCAAAAAATTATACATTTTTAACTAAATCATCTAATAAATTACTTGAAAATTTTCTTTATTGTATAAAGTTGTATTAAGTATGAAAAGAATTGTTTCACTTTTCATGTAATTAAAATTAACATACATTCATTGACTGTTTGTTTTTGGACTACTTCGCTGGCGATAGAGTCTCATTATTTGAGCAGCTGTAGTATGTGTCTTGCCTATAAAAATAATTTCTGAAAATATAAGTAACCACGAATAATACAAATTATTTCAATAAACTTACGTTTCTTACACGGCACGGTTTCTTAAATAAATTATGGAGAAAATCACAATATCACGTCTATATTAGGGATAAATTTATAGTTTATTGATTATGAATGTTTGAAGACCAACTCAGATGATGTATATATTTTGAATGACGTCCAATCTGGGTGTCATACCATACCATACCATACCATATATTATAACTTAATTAATTGATGTTAATTTAATGCAATAATCTATTCCCAAGGATAACTACTCAATTATCATGTCTCTTTGTATTATAATTTTGCATCAGATGATTCGATTTAATTCGATGTCGTCGCCTCTTTTACTACAAAACTTGCATCGCAAAACTTCTAAAACACGTGCCGAGTTCGCCGTGTGGACGCTGTAGATTTCCTGTAACATTATAAGAAAACATTGAACTCACATTCGCAACTTATATAGAATTACAATTAATTGTGGTATCAATAAACTTCTTTTGGAAAGGCACCTTCACGGTTTACTACTACCAGCTGAACTTTAATATAAGAATGAAATTTTAATCTTATATAATGAAGAGTACGCCATCATTCATGCCGTATACATGCTTCGTTTAATCTTGGCCATAACATCTTTGTTATTTCTTTTGTTTTGATGCGAAATTGTGTAATAGTTTTATGCAACTTGGAAAAGAATGCAGAAAAAGTTTTTTTATGGGTTTTCAAGGTTTTTAATGTCTCGTGTAATTGTTTTAGAGACATTCCTAAATGCATTACGACTTCTTATGGTAGATGACTACATTTAAGTGAAAACAATGAAGGGTCAGGATTGCATGTCGTTTCCTCTCTGGGTGGCACAAATCGTATAAAAATTACAAACACATCTAAGATTTGATAAAAACTTAAATAAGCAGATTTTTGTGCAGTATTTCATTTTTCAATTCATGGAAAGCGAAAAAAATGTGTGTTTGTGTGGATACAGTTTTTCGTTCACAATTTTGCTACGAGAGCACGGATCAACCGATTTGAATTATTGAAAAAACATTCGATTCGTATTGATGGGAAGACGTACATATTAGTTTTTGGCAAAGATACATCCAGCCATTTCAGAGCTGGCTAAAAAATGGATATTAAGTTTTTTTGAGAATAGAGCATGCAAATGGTTCAAACATTTTACTTGTACTGACAGAGTGAAAAATTGATTACATTATTGCGAAAGCAGGTCCAGTGGTTTTG
>NW_020539725.1:54433753-54474685 GCF_003426905.1 Ctenocephalides felis | reverse complement strand
TCCTTGAAGTCCTCGAGCCGATGCAAGGGTCCCATCCAGACCGCATATTCCTCCGGCAATCTCGGAACAAAAAGCGTGCTTCGACCTGTTCCGACCTCAACGGCCCCGAACAGATCGGGTTCCTTAGCGCCAAACATGTATTGGAAGTAGGGTTCCTGCGAAGGAGAAGGAGAAGGACAAAGTTAGAATCGATTCGAAGATTATCCTATCGATATAATATGATTTACAATTTCTATATGAGTGGTTTCAGTTCACAAATTAAACTGAATAAAACACTGAATAAAGTGATAAAAGTGAAGAAAAATAAAAACTAGTGGGGTGTATGGCATCGTGCCTTAAGGCAAATTGCTGGAACTTCCCGTACCGTAACGAAATGTTCGAGGAATACTGAATGCTTTCAAATAGATTATTATTAATATTATACTGAATTGCAAAGTTGAAATTATTTGTTTAAAGTATATTTAGAACTATAGTCAGAATAAAAATAACATCTGAATTATTTTCAATATACAAAAAAATTTTTTTTGGAAAAAAAAGTTGAAGCAATTTTTTTACAAAATCAATTATTTGTTAAGACAAGCAGAAAAAGTTCTTTGAATCATTTAAATCGGACGCTTAGTTCTCTCAAAAACTGCCATTTTTTTACATATTTAGCTCCGTATCTTCGAAATGGCTGGGCCTGCCCTTGCAAAAAACTAATAAACACTTCCAATCATTACTAATTGAATGTTTTTTAGATCATTCAAATCGGATTACTCCGTTCTCTCAAAAGTCGATTTCTATTTTCTGCACTCTTTTCTCCGTATCTCCGAAACGGCTGGACCTGCCTTTGCCAAAAACTAATCAGCTCTTCTCCCTATCAATAGGATTCAAATGTTTTTTGAACCATTCAAATCGGTTGATCCGTGCGCCCGAAAACGTGACTGGAAATTTGTATCCATACATACATACACACACACACACACATCCATTTTTTCCGAGGTATGCCAAAATGTTCAGAAACCTTCAAAACGTCGAGAAATGTAAAAATTTTCAATTTCGATTTTCGGCCTATTACAATAACTTACCCTATGGGAAGTTAAAAAACTAGATTTTTGTTAAAAACTGTATTTTGTGTTAAAACTTTACACCAGACCAGGTAAGGGGCCCATTAATCACGTGATCGATTTATAAAGATTTTTGAACCCCCTTTGTGGATACGTGGTGGTCTAAATAAACCTCCCCCCCATGTATTTTCAGTTACGAGAAAAAATTGTACGATTTTTTTTTTAAATGTTTGGATCTTTCTGAAAAAATCTGCAAAAAAATAAATACACGTGATATCTCACTATACCCCTCCTTACCCCCACGTGATTAATAAACCCCTAAAAATCTCACGTGATCAATGGACGCCCCCTAACATAGTGTTATTTATTTCAAAGTATTTAAAATAAATATCACAATGTATCATTTTATTATTATTGACAAAATGCCAGTTTTTGTGTATTTGTTAATAGTCTTTAAACTTTGTATACAATTTGTTTTTAATCATTATTGCACAATTCAAAACAAGCTTCAAATGAGTTTTGTCATGAAAACAAGCTCAATTAAGCTGACACAGTGGAAAATTTCCAACAATGTATATAATACTATTCTTTGATCAACATGTTTGATTCATAAAATTTTCATGATTTGGTTTCGATAATACATTATAAATATATATATGAATTTTGTGTAATATTGAACTTGATTATTTATTAAGAATAATAGACGATAATTTTGATCTATACTAGAAATATCAATTATTAGGTTGTCAAATATCTCCCTTCCGCCTTTTTGTATTATAACCAAGAACAAAAAAGCGGAAGGGAGATATTTGACAACCTAATAAATGACAATGTATTGCAAAGTAGATATATGTTAAATTCTGCATTTAATTAAAATATATGTAGACCATCATCATCATCATTATTATTATTATTATCGCTAAATCGAAAAAAAATATTCTGTATAAATTAATTTTAAAACGTTTAGAAATTTTTAAATCTTGCAAAATAGAAATAAAAGTTTAGAAAATGCTTCATTGAACTGAACAACCTTGTTGCATGAGGATTAGAAGTTCAAATACACTTAAAAGCTCATGATTTTCAAACTATGTGAGATAAAAGTTTTTTCATGAAAATTATGATTAAAATATCACCTTGTTTCGTCTTAATACGATAATTGAAAAAATTAAGGTTTTTTTATTCAAATTTAAAAATGTTCTGACTTATTGGATCGAAAATAGTGAGAAAAAAATTATGAGTTGGGATACAAATAATGGACCTGAACAAATATAAAACTAATGCTTCTAGATATACAGCTCACATAAAATCTCTCAACATTGTTAAAAGCAAGTATAAAACCCACAATATAATTTTCAGAGTGAGTTCGATGCAAGATCCTACATCCAAATTGTGAACGTCTAAATCGTGCAGTGTGAGATGTCATTGCTGGGAAAAAAATCGCCAGTGGCCAGTATGTTTTCGCCTATTTCTATTACTATATTTCAAATATATCATGCATGTTCCCCATTCGTAACAAATTCAAACAACCTAATTCTTATCAGGGCAACTAAATCTTTCCGTGGAATGGAACGTGTAAATGTTCAACACTTGCGTGTAGACGCCTCGCGTGAATTGGGGCTATTAAAAGAATCGTGACTTATGATCAAAATCCAATTATGGCTTACGGAGCTGTACTGTTAATAAATAATTGCCATAAAATTTTCTTAATGTTTATAAAAGTTTGTAATTGGTCCACTGTTAAAAATAAATATTCGACCAATATTCCAGCCACATATGTAAAAGAAGTTTGTTTAATACCAAATAATTGTGTTATAATTTTATGTTGATAGCAAGGGCAGCCCCTACCTTATTCAGTATATTGATTCAGATGCAAGTGACATTTTGCTCTAAGGTAAGTTGAATGAACTTCCTGATATGTGCAAATAATCTATTTAATTAATTGTGCATGATCTACCTCTCAAAGTCAACTTATTTACTTTTGTATCTGCCTGATTGTCCACCCGTTTTACATTAAATTTCTATCTATGTACATATTTACTTGTCAATTCGCCCATCTGTTTAACATTTTGTCTTCCTATCGGTCTACTTGTGTATTTGACTACCTGTCTACTGTCAACTTGTTCACCAGTCTACTGTCTTCCTGTAGACGAGTCTACTGTCTACCATATTCACCAGCCTACTATCTAGCCTGCTCAACGGCCTACTGTCTACCCTGCTCACCAACCTACTGTCTACAGTGTTTACCAGTCTACTGCCTACCCTGTTCACCAGTCTACTGACAACCTATTCACCAATCTATTGTCAACCTGTTCACCAGTCTACTGGCTACCAGTTCACTAGTCTACTGTCATCCTGTTCACCAGTCTACTTTCAAATTGTTCACCAGTTTACTGTCAACCTGTTCACCAGTCTACTGTCTACCTATTGACCAGTCTACTATCTACTGTGTTCACCAGTGTACTGTCTACAATGTTCACCAGTCTACTGCCTACCTTGTTCACCAGTCTGCTTTCTATACGTTCACCAGTTTACTGTCTTCATGTTCACCAGTCTGCTTTCTATACGTTCACTAGTCCACTGTCTACATGTTTACCAGTCTACATGTTTACCAGCTTTTTGTCTACCCTATTCACCAGTCTACCGTCTATACTGTTCACCAGTCTACTATGATCACAATCATATCAATGCAGTGTATCAATATTTATACATGTATATGAATCAATAATAATGATCTGTAGTAATGATCATTTCAGACCACCAAATGTTGACTTTTTTACATTTTGCTAGGCTACTCCGAAACCGCTGGACCTGCGTTCGTAATAATGTAATAAATTTTTCACTTCGTCAATACAATTAAAATGTTGTCTAAATCATTGGAATCGGATGTTCCATTCTCAAAAAAACTTAATATCCATTTTTTACCCAGCTTCGAAATGGCTGGATCTATCTTTGCCAAAAAGTAATATGTACGTCTTCCCATCAATACGAATCGAATGTTTTTTCAATAATTCAAATCGGTTGATCCGTGCTCTCGTAGTAAACTTGTGAACGAAAAACTGTATCCACACAAACACACATTTTTTTTTCGCTTTCCATGAATTGAAAAATGAAATACTGCTCCAAAACCTGTTTATTTAAGTTTTTATCAAATCTTAGAAGTTTTTGTAATTTTTATACGATTTGTGCCACCCAGAGAGGAAACGACATGCAATCCTGACCCTTCATTGTTTTCACTTAAATGTAGTCATCTACCACAAGAAGTCGTAATGCATTTAGGAATGTCTCTAAAACAATTACACGGGGCATTAAAAACCTTGAATACCCATAAAAAAGCTTTTCTGCATTCTTTTCCAAGTTGCATAAAACTATTACACAATTTCGCATCAAAACAAAAGAAATAACAAAGATGTTATGGCCAAGATTAAACGAAGCATGTATACGGCATGAATGATGGCGTACTCTTCATTATATAAGATTAAAATTTCATTCTTATATTAAAGTTCAGCTAGTAGTAGTAAACCGTGAAGGTGCCTTTCCAAAAGAAGTTTATTGATACCACAATTAATTGTAATTCTATATAAGTTGCGAATGCGAGTTCAATGTTTTCTTATAATGTTACAGGAAATCTATAGCGTCCACATGACGAACTCGGCACGTGTTTTAGAAGTTTTGCGATGCAAGTTTTATAGTAAAAGAGGCGACGACATCGAATTAAATCGAATCATTTGATGCAAAATTACAATACAAAGAGAGGTGATAATTGACCAGTTGTCCTTGGGAATAGATTATTGGATTGAATTAACATCAATTAATTAAGTTATAATATATGGTATGATATGGTATGACACCTAGATTGGACGTCATTCTAAATATATACATCACCTGAGTTGGTCTTCAAACATTCATAATCAATAAACAATAAATTTATCCATAATATAGACGTAATATTGTGATTTTCTCCATAATTTATTTAAGAAACCGTGCCGTGTAAGAAACGTAAGTTTATTAAAATAATTTGTAATATCAAGGAATGAGACTGCATCGCCAGCGAGATAGTCAAAAAACAAATAGTCAATGAATGTATGTTAATTTTAATTACATGAAAAGTGAAACAATTTTTTTCATACTTCATTACAACCCATATTAACACTTTAATCGCCACGATAATATTAGAAAAATTTTCAAGTAATTTATTAGATGATTTAGTTAAAAATGTATATTTTTTTGCAGTTTTACGTGAAAAAAAATGTAAGTTACTAAGGTAGACAGTCAAAAGCTCGAATGCCTCCACCTCTCGTACTATTAAAGTTCTGTCTACTTTGACCTCCTCTATCGATTGCAATTAGTTATTATTGCGATAATAGATCAATGCAGGCCAATGTCCTGTTTTGTTTTTGAATGTCCAGGATGTTGATAAATATTCAAACTCGGCTATGTTGTTATTGAGCTCATTGCCCGCATGTGTATGATTATTAATTCTGCACAATTAGCAAAACCGGATTTCGTGAAATTCCATTACCGTCGACGGAATTGTTGATAAAAAAAAAAACGAGCAGCAAAATTTAAAAAACGAATTAATAAGTTTTCCTTAAAAATATACAAGATTTTTATGGTGTAGATGAACTCGTTTATGAATCACTATTGCATAATAATATTATTAACCCACGTTGGAATTTATTTTTTATTAATGTAGTTTTCCATAAGTGAGTGTTACATATTTTTCAGAGTTACAATGTTTTTGTAACTAAATTTCAAGTATTTATTAGGTATTATAATAATAATAAATAACTGCAATAACAACACAATAAACATAATAATAAATATTTAAAAATATTATTACAAAATTAAAAACAATTTTTTGTTTTGAATGGTTGCTTTAGGTCTTGCATATGCAAAAACATTTAAATTTTATAATTTTCAAGAGAAGAAATTATTAAAGAATTTTATATGTTACCAAATTCGAATAAAGTGAAGAAATTTAAAGTTTGAAAATTTAGAGTTTGAATTCGAGATGTAAATTGTACCAATTACAATTTTGAATTTCAAATTTTTTAAAAATTTGAAAATTTTCTATGACCTAAATTAAGGATCCTAGATTGAAATAGTTAAATTATAACTGCTCGTTTTATTCTTGCACAATGTATACATTGATAACTTGTTAATAAAAAAATATCAACTAAGAAAAAAATAATTCAAGTTATTTGCATTTGCATTATTTTGATTTTCAAAACAAAAATAATTTATTTATCAAATATGTTGCTTATATTCTGAATTTAGTAGATCATAAATTACCATAAAGTTGCATTTTACAACTTGTGGATTTTTAAGATTAAGACAATTTTCTTGTTTTGATTTTGCCATTTGAAATAAACAAACAGGATTAAATGCGATTTCTGCAAAGTCTGCAATCATTTTCGAAATGAATCGCGCGCGTGGCTATAATTATATGATTAAATGAAAAGTAATGATAATGATTTACAAAACACTTTTAAACTTTTACAAAATATGAAATTGCGGATTAAGATAAATGAAAGTGACTTCGAGTGAGTTATAAATGATTGCTCATTCATTAATAAAAATTTGTAATGAAAATCAACGAAGTATAAAAATCTTTTACAAAATTAAAGAAAATTATCATGGATTAAAAATTCAAATTTAAAGCAATTATTAAATTGTGGAATATTTATATGAAACATAACTATTACAATGTTTGTTCAGAGTGAATTGTGTGTAGAGATTAGGTACCATTCTTCCCTAGTTACAAATTTTTTAGTTCCCATCCCGGATTTTGCATAAAAAATATGGCCGCCTTATTGCTAGTTAATGCAAAACATTCCAATTCACATGCAATTCAGTTTCTTGAAATTAATCAACAAATAGAGTTTCAGCAATTCAGCATTTAAGTGAATTTATGAAACCGGAGCGACCTCCGACGTAATTGTAAACACGCGAACTGTGTTTACAATAAATTATTTCGCTGACGTTTATTTATTGCCGATAGCTAACCGGCTAGAGGTAGATGAACTAGGTGTAGCGTAAAATTGCCTCGCTCTGCAGAATAATAAGTTGTTTGACCTGATGACGGAGTGCTAAACTATTCCACAAAACAAAATATGTTTGTACGCCCGAAGATGTACTAGAGACACAAAGGAAAAATACGACGGGATTGCGGATATAAACAAATAGTTACGTGTTTTGACGATAATTATTATTGCAAATACAACTGTAAGTGCATACGTTGTGATGATGTATACCTCCATCAGGGTTTTGTTCCATAAAATGAAGCGTAAGGCGAAACAGCGCTGAACCGAACAGTCTTATTAGATTGGCAACTAAGTAAATGCAGTTTTCCTTTAAATCTAAAGTGATTCCCAAAGTGGTCCACATGGACCGCCAGGGGTCCGTGGCAACTTTCAAGGGGCCCACGGTAGGAAAAACAAAATTTGGGGGTTCACGAAATAAAAATGTGGGTAAACGGCATATTTAGAAATGAACCAAAAACTGAAGAAAAACATTACATATGTAAAGTATAATAACAATGTGTGTCAAGTTTTATCAAAATCGAATTATACATTTTTGAAAACGTATAATCTGTTTCAATACTAGTATTGAGAGTGAGCCTGCAACCCAACAACCTCGCATATCTCAAAAACTATTTAATGTTCCAACTTTAAATTTTTGTCAGATATTTAGTAAAGTGTAGTAACAATGTATGCCAAGTTTCATCAAAATCGAATTATGCATTTTTGAAAACGTATAAACTGTTTCAATGCTAGTATTGAGAGCGGAGCCAGCCACCCATCAACCTCGCATATTTTAAAAACTATTGAATAACCAACTTTAAATTTTGGTCACAAAAATTTGAAAAAAGAAAAATATGAATTAGGCTCCGAATTGCTTCACTAAAAATACCTTTTGTTAGGGGGCGTCGATTAATCACGCGAGCTTTAAAGGGGGAGGGGGTGGTTTATAAAAAATCACAAAATATCGCGTGGAAGATGAGGAGGATCTAGTAAAATACCACGTGTATTTGTTTTTAACCTCAATTAAAAAAAAAACGATATTAAAAATAAAAAAGAAAATCAAATCTACAAATTTTTGCAATATTTTGCTTTTTAATTTGTGCAATGATAAAAATTCATCTAAAGCTCACTACAGGATTAAAACTGGTTTGCCAAATTTCGTTCTGTTGATTTTTCACGCAAAGTTGAAAAAACGCCCTGGTCGTCCAGTAGAAGTTGATTACAAAGTAGTTGTCAACTTTGAACTGTTATTACCAACCTAATGATCAATTCTGATGTCTATCTTGAACAACTATCAATAAAATTAAACAATGCAGTTGGAAAATGCAGCCTGATGTGGCAAATGAAAACGGTAATTTATTGCATTTATTGACATCATATATCTTTGGCCACGCGGCAAAAAATAAAGGAGCTTGGTTGGGATGTTTTGCTGAATCCACCATGCAGTCCTGATCCACCTTCTGATAAAAGACTGTATGGTGGATTTTGCCAAATCTACCATACAGTCCACCTTCTGATTACTTTTTGTTTCGATCTTTACAAAACTCCTTAAATGGTAAACAATTCAATGATTACGATAGAGTCAAATTATACCAGATTCAATTTTCTGCTGATTTTGACAAGTTTTAGGAAAGTTGGGTAATGATGGTGCTTGAAAGATGACAAAACGCATTGATGAAAATGAACAATACAGTACAGGAAAAAGTTATTTAGTTCTATGAAAAAATGCACAAATTTTTAACAAAAATCCGCACTTACTTAGTTGTCAACCTAATAAATTGAAAATTGAATGGATATGTATAGGGTGGCCCATTTAAAAATTGGAATTATCGATAGCAACTTGCCTGTAAGCCGTGCGGAATTCGAAGTTCGAAGATATATGAAAAAAAAACAAAGAATTTTGAGACCTTTCTAACGATTTACAATACTTTATATGTTTTCTCTATAGAAATATCTAAACCGTAAGACCACTAGATCACTAGAACTACTAGATGGACCACCCGTTATTAATTCTAAGAACTGTGTTTATTTTAATATTGGTATAATAAATATCTTATTTCCTTACATTACAGATTAAAGTTATTTTTCAAAAAAAAATTATGCGTGATTTTCTACCAACAATCACGCTTACAGAATACATTACAGAATAAAGTTATTTAGTTCCATAAACAAAATATCTTAGATTTTCTAATAAAAATCCGCACTTATTTAGTTGTCAAGCTAATAAATTGAAAATTAGGTACATGTTAGTATTAAGAATTGCATTTTTTTTAATAATGGTATAATAAATATCTTGTTTCCTTCCTGGAATTAGAAATAAAAAGTAATAATGAATTTCCTACCTGTTTAAAAATGTAGCCCACATCAGTGTCGTTCCAGCTGACCTCCTCACCTCCTTGCAGAAGGATAATGGATTTTTTCAAGGAACAACTTTGTGCCGATAAAGCATCGCACACCTTCTTCCTGTTCTCGGCGAACAAACTCATTGGAACTTTCAGCGTATTCGGTCCCATGGAGAAGACCCGTTGACCTGATCCGTTGGAGCACTTGCATGTTGATTCTGCCATTATTCTGTGGAATAAAATTAATTAGAGAATTATTAAATGAGCAAATAAATTATTATATAAATTTATCAATTTTAATATAGGGATTAAAGACATACTGTATCTTAAAATCGGCTAGACTCTCGTATTTGAAAGTAACTTTCGATCAAGGTACTACCTTTTATATCAGTATTTGGTTGAATTGAAGATATGTGAAAGTCGCTCTTTTTATGCTTAATGTTTATTATACATTAAATAATAAAGTTTTATTTCAACTGATGTGACTTTTTTTATTTACAATTTTTAATTACAATCTGTCAGAAATTTTTTTGACTTTATTATATGGATTTTTGAATGAATGGCAACCCAATAGTTGTTCTATCCAGTTATGACTAATGACTTCAAATTAGAATATTTTTGGCAACTAATACTAATACAATTATTTTATTATAAGGTTTTGTTATTTCTAGTGTTCGAAAAAACTTGGAACATTCTTAACTTCCCAAAGAGGTTCATATTTTCGCTAGAAAATCCAATCTACTACTTTTGTTTTCTCGACGTTTCAAGTCATTCTGAATCGTTCGATAACAAAATTGGAAAAATCATGTGCGTGTACCGTATATGAGCCATAAACCGTTTGTAAGAAATCAGATGGGAATCATGCTGATTACTTTTTGGCAAAGATCGGTCTGGCGGTTTCTTCGTACTTATTTGTAGAAATATTTTTGTAAAAGATTTTGATGAAATCTTTACATGATGGAAGAGTTCATCATCTTGAGGAACATTCTAAAATAACATAGGCCTATAAAAAGTGTGTCATAAAAAATTTATTTTGTAGTGATCATCCTTCACTTTAATAAAATACATTTTTAGAGCACAATTTATAAAAAAAATGTGTAACAAAAATTCAATTTATTTAACACAATTACAGAGTATATTTTTTAGAGATTTAGATTGAAAATAGCACTGATAATGGATTTATAATAAAAGCAAAAACTTTATTTTTGAGCTAAACTATAGAAGTTTTTTGACCACAATTTTGAATTTAAAACTCATTTCTTATTGTTTAGTTATATTAATTAATTATATACATATATTGAGAGATTTATGCAATTATTCTTAAGGTGAAATGCCACTTACGACTTACACTCAGTTCCATGTTTCGATTTTTTTAAATAAATTCACTTGTATGGGTCATTATTTTAATCTAAACAACATGGACAAATAATTCACTTCATAATCGATTATTTCACTCTCGATGTTGATACGCAAAAATAACTTATTTATTATATTAGAAAATTCAGTAATTTTGCATATTTATTCCATATACAATTTCTGTTTATTTTCCATATATGTAATCTTTTTTGAAAAAAATCTGTGTTGAAGCCAGCTATAATTAGTAATTTGTAAGTTCCTTATAAAAATTGTTTTGTTTCATTTTTTCATAATATACTAAAAGTGGAAATAAATTTAAATAAATAAAAAATAAATCAATATCTTTACTGTATCACATACAGTTAAGTCTAAAGTTTCCAAAGCATTTAAATGCACATTTAAATCGCCTGTAAACAAAAACAACAAAATTGAGCACATCGAACATAACCCTTATGTTTTATCCAGCAACAGGTGTTATGGCTCTCGTAGCACCTGTTGCTTCAAGTAATATTTTCATTTATTACTATCTTATACAGCACATGTCATTAAAAATTATGCTCAACCGACATTTTTTATTTAAAACAGAGCTTCTTGAACAAAGCTAAAAAATCAAAAGAAAAAGAATAATAAATCTCTGTAATATATAAAGAAAAAGTGCGCTCGTGCCTATAATTGGCGTCTTTATAAAAGGTAGAAGGCGCACCTGCTTTATAAAAAGTTTAGTAGGAAAGAGTCCTAGGCGATCATTTATAAATAAACCCTTTCTTGAATCACAACAAAGTAATCGAGACAGCTGTAAGAAATCTTTTTTGTTCGAGAGATACCCTTGTGACCTGAATTTACATAATGAGGAGAATAATGGATAAAAAATATCTGCGACGTTCTGATGGAGATTAAAAATATATATTAAGAAAGCATATCATAGTTTCTTTAATTAAAGTGAATTAAGAATAAAAATCCCGATATTAATAATAAAAGTCTAGATATGTGACAAGTTTTTCGTGTGATTTGCAGTACACAGTATATTACACTCGTTTTTGCTCTTTTCAATTATTTTTTATATGCTGTAATTCTGTTACGTAGTTATAGAATTTTATTAAAACTCTCCTTCGATAATTAGTCCCCTTTAAACTATCCTGCTCTACCAGGGGTAGCAACCATCCCGTGTGCAAACTCAATGCCATGAAGATTGTCACCTTTATGGCCAATATAATAAAACGAAAATACGTCCGAACAGTGCACATAATATTTATTAAAATACATATCAAAGGCTTACTTCGCGTGGTTTAGTGGTTAGAGCTATGAGATTTCAATTAGAGTTTCACGTTCGATATCGCATCATGTAGAAGTGACATCAGTTTTCAAATGTAGATAGCATATATACCAAGTAAAAGTAATCCTTTTTAGGCATTGCTGAATAAGTAAACAATTCACTCTACAAATTACACTATTAAAACAATTTAATTGCAATAATAGAAGTCATCACATAGAGATAGAACATCTGCTTGGGATTGCCCTGATTTTTAAAACCGAGGTGGATGATTGAGCCATATCATCAAAACAGTATTTAGAATCCTTAAGTTGTAATTTGTGTTAAAAAATATATGCGAAAAAAGATATATAGCACAGAGAATAGTTATGTGAGCTCTAGCAATTCATAAAATCAATAACAAATAAATAACATTTCAAAAATTATTAAATGTTTCTGAAGCTTTTAAGAACCTTAATTGTGATCTTTGTTAAAAAATATGTAAAAAAGATATACAGCATCGAAAAGTTAGGAATTCTAGTAATTCATAAAGTCAATGACGAATTAATGTCCATTTCAAAAAATATCAAATGTCTTTTAAGTAAAACCCTATAAAGTTTCTAAAATAACCGTGATTTATTTTCAGCATACATGATATGCAAATCACCACCACTTTTGCATAAATGCATTTTCTATCTATTTTTAAATCTCTACAGAAAAAAAATCCTTTTCGTGTCCAACATTTCGTGTAACTAATTTATATTTTTTTAAAAACTTTTCTAAAGATAATAATGCTAATCTCAACGTAAGAGCTTTTATGCAAATCCCTCGACTGTAATGTAGTGTAGTATAATAAATAATTATAATGAGTATAAAAAATAAATAAATTATATTTTATCAAATACAATTTAGGATTTGGCGTGACTTAGTGGTAAGAGCTTCGACTTTGCAATCGCAAGGTTTTACACCCACCTTGGACAACCTGATATCAAGCGGTAGTGATAACGGTGCTCACATGAGAATATCTACATGTTTTTATTACATATATCATATTTAACATCAAAACACTCAAACACACGCTACTACTGCATGAAATCAAAATTTTATCATAAGTATGAGAGTAAATTTTATAATAAAAATATATTAAATATGAATATGTCAATCATGGGTCAATCATTAGGTTGTCTTCTAAAGCGCGACTTTGTTATACAGAGAAAAATTATTATAACTTAGAGCTTTTAAATTCTGATTACTGTTAGGAAAAAACTATTTATTTAGTTAATATCGTGAATAAAATATAAGTTTGATGCTCTTCTAGGATCTACATATTTAAATCCCCCTATGTCCAAAAACTTTACAGAAATTTGTTTTTGAACTCTACTAGTTCAATGTACTAGCAGAAAAAATACTCTGGCGTTAAAGATTTTATTTTATGACTCACTAATGAAGACTATAGATTTTAGTTTCAATTAACTGTGATAGATTTAGAACATAAAATGCTCAAACGATAAGAAAATAATTTTGCATCAGCAAAACTCGGCCCCAAATTTTTTTTTAAACCCAAGAATCTGAAATATGTGAAGCATTCCAAATTTTTGGATACTAAAACAAAAATGTTATCAATTATGTGTCGAAAACCAAAGATAAAAATGCTTTAAATTTTATTTTTATTTGCGACCCACCACTGAGGAACATGTAAAATTAAATATCCGCATCGGTCGAGTTCTCGTTTTTAAAAGAAACTTTCAAAGAAACGAACATCTGCCACAAACGATCGAACCAAGACGTAACACCTGCTGCTTTTCGAAATAAAGATAATAAACCGAATAAATGGGCGACTCTTTTAATATCTTGCACACAAAACATGACAATACTAATGAAAAATGCAAACAATTATTTCAGAAGCGAATAAATAGAGCTTTTAGCCGTGTAAGAGATAAAATTTATGAACGCAATTTATTTTAGAAGATGAAAAAATTTATGTGTACTCTTTGCAAGCTTTGAAGAAATTTTATCTATCTTAAAAAATATTCACATTTTTGATAATTTAGTAATTTATAATAATTATATGAAATTGCATTCAAAATGAAAACAATAATTATATGAAGAAATAAAAAAAGCTCTTAACTGTGTAAGTGATAAAATTCATGAATTTTATCATTATTAATGATCAATTTATTTTAGAACAATATTTTAAAGGTTAAATAAATATTTATGCTCTTTGCTAGCTTTAACAGAGCTATCTTAAAAAATATTTTTGGTAATTTAGTAACTATAAGAAATTATATAATGTTCATGAAGACTTAAAGGATCTTTGTCATTTTTTACAAAGTATGACTTAAGACAAATTTCTGAAATTTTCCGTACCGAAAATTAAAATTTTGAAGAAAACTTTAAAATTTCTGAAAAACTGAACATATTAGATTTTTGTGAATTTTAAGATTTTTGATCATTTTGTTTAATGAAGAATTTTTTACTTTTTTTATTAGATCTCCGAAGCTACTGGACCTGCCATCCCAAAAACTTATTAAATTTTTCATTTATTTAATACAAGTAATACGTTTTTTAAAACATTGAAATTGGACTGAATTTTCATTTTTGGCACTTTTTGCCCCATATCGCAGTAACTGCTGAACCGGGCTTATCCAAAAACTAATCAGCACGTCTTCCCCTCAATAGAAATCGACTGTTTTCTGAATCATTCCAATCGGTTAATCCGTGTTCTCTAAATCGCCGAAAAAAATTGTATCTGTACATACATATTACATACACACGCACAAACACAAATACACATCCATTTTTTCTAAGGTATGCCAAAAGGTTGATAATCCCCTTTAAAACGAAAAGATATACAAATTTTTTTTTGATAAATGGTACACTGACATGATATGATAATTTTCACAATTTATAAAAAAAATGATTTGGAATTATACAATACTATAACAAAACAGATCTAAGAAGCTTAGGTATCATGAATTGTCCGCGGACAAAGTTCATATTTTTGCTAAAAAAATTACTTGTAGATTTTATATTTTTTTTACAAAATAGTCAAATTAACATAAAACAACAAAAAAAATGATAATCGACTGTATATTATCTACAAAACTTGAAACACTCAGATTTTTACTTTGAATCCCATTACATTGAAGAACTTTTTGTCACTTGCATAATAAGCAGGATATAAGATCTTATCTCCTATTCTATCTTAATATGAGTCTTAAAACGTAAAAATATAAACCGTCTATGAATCACATTTTACCCCAAGTATTTTCAAAAATTGATGTTGAGAAAGCCTGATTTATTCCGTATAATCATCACTTTGACCCAAATATGTGAGTAAAAATAACACCAACACTGCGGGTGAGTTGGCACAATCGATTCAGCTTTGTAAATTGCTTCAGTAACCTTTGACCTTTTCGAATTTTCTTTCGTGAATAACCAAAAAAACACCACTTAGATGGAATTTTCTTTTACTAATATTCATATGTGCGTGTTGGTGTGGTAATTAACTTCCTACTTTAATCCGGATTACATTACAGTATAATAATATGTTAGTTAGGAAAAATTAAGCTCGAATTCACATTTTTATTAATTTTTGGGATCATCCTTTCTAGACCCCAAAATTGAGAGTTTTCTATATGCAAGAAAATTATTAAATTAAAAATTTTATGTAATTACAAAAGATACAAATTAAGATGTATTATTAAGCCCTTGAATACTTTTGCTAATAAATTTCATTGTTTATTATTGCTCCATATTTATAAAAATGATAAATTATTTCTTTGCCTAGGTAAGATAATTTCTAATAATGAAGTAATCGAATATGGATGGATCAACCGTTGGGTTGCCATCTAAAAATATTACGTAAGGAAAAGTTTCAGCCTAACAGCTTATATTTTGATAAGTTCTGATTGCTGTTAAAATATGACAAAAAAAACTTTTCCTATATGAATACACCAAAATATGTAAAAATCTATAATGAATTTAAGATTTAAGCCTAAATACATGGATTTAAATTAAAATATGAAAAAAGTATCTCTGCAGGTTATACAGATAAAAATACTAAAGTTTGATACGATAAACGTTTAAATAAGAAAATATAAATTTGCAGAAATTAGATTTTTATTACATACGTTTAATTAGATTTGGGACAAATTCTAAACATGGCAACAAAAATAATGAAAAGACCAATTGAATTAATATCAAAACAATAAGAAGCTTAAGATATAGATTATCTATCAGACTCATGTTTGTATTTGAGTAGATAACAAGAATTTTTTTTAAATATAATTTCAAATACATATGCAAATACGTATTAATTGGAAATAAATAACAAATGGCTACAAAAATAATTGCAATGTGTGTGTGTGTGTGTGTGTGTGCGTGTGTCTGTGTATGTACGTGCGGATGCAATTTTTCGTCGACGATTTCGAGAACACGGATCAACCGGTATTTATTACTTCTTATGATCAACCTTCTCAGGAAATTCAAGTAATAAAAATGTAATCTTAATATGGACTAATAGAAAATATAAACAAAAGTTATCTATTTAATTTTTCACGAAACATAGCACAACAGCTATATAGCCAAATAGTATGCTACAGGAAAAAATTTTAAATCATCCTTCTTAGTTCAAATCTAACAAACGAGTAAAAAATAATTCAATAGAAATGAAATCCTAATGTAGTTTAATAAAAAAATATAAACAAAAGTTATTAGCAGAATTTTTTTTAAATATTCCATTTTAGTTAAAATGTAACAAATGAGTACTTGCATGCAAATTTTTAAACAAACATTCCAAACTCATTATGACAAAATTATTGTCAACTAAAATTTTTGAATTAATTGATAATATATGTTAACTTTACTATTAACTTAATAAAATTTATAATTATATCATCATTGAGAGATATAACGAACAAACCATAATAATAAAATTATGTCAATAATAAATGTTATAATAATAAATCTTATCATGTGACTCAATATGGCGCCCCACCTATTCAATGACAACAAATATCAAATTGAACTAACATACAATCAGTATATTATTATTATAAGAATATTTATTTACAACTCACGTAAATCCTTGCACTAGTATTGTCCTTTTGCCAAAAATATGCAGGAAACTATAATACAGAAAATACGACTTTAACCTAAAATCACGAGTTCAACAACACGAGTACCAACTCAAGTCTGAAATGTTTGCATGAAATGTCATTATTCGAGATAATGTTATCGTGACGTTGTAGTGCGATAAATAAAAACAAAACTCGATAAATCTGTTACCAGGCTATCAGATAATCGATATTCATAATACAATTGGTAATAGAATAAAAATTTTCGACAACCCAACCACCCGGCAGGATTTTTCCAAGGAAGCAGTAAATTTGGTAATGCTCTAAATCAACAAAAAAAAGACAAAATGAAGATTCTTGGTTCAGGTCATTTTTCGTTAGTAAATATCTGGCAACATTGCAAAATAAATCAGCTGCAAATAAATAAATAAATACATCTGACAATGATGCACACGTTCCAGGTCTACAGCTGATATAAAATTAAAAAAAAAAATGACGGGATTAGCTCTAAGAGTTTCGCAAGATTTTGAAAAATATTAAATATTTAATTTAGAATTATAATAGAATTATAAATTGTAATAAAAATATGTATGTAAAAATAATCAGAATGTAAAAATTAGAAAATTAGAATTAAAATGAATTGAAGTAAGAAGAGTTTAGAAGTTGGAAATAGAAGAACAAAAAAGAAGAATTGAAGATAAGTTCAAAAAGTATAAAGAAGAATAGGATTTATATGAAGAAGATAGTATGGAATTGAAGAAGAAGAAGAAGAAGAAGAAGAAGAAAGAAGAATTGAAGATAAATTCAAAAAGTATAAAGAAGAATAGGATTTATATGAAGAAGATAGTACGGAATTGAAGAAGAAGAAGAAAAAAGAAGAATTAAAGATAAGTTCTAAAAGTATAAAGCAGAATAAGATAGATTTATATGAAGAAGATAGTATGGAATTGAAGAAGAAGAAGAAGAAAGAATTGAAGATAAGTTCTAAAAGTATAAAGAAGAATAGGATAGATTTATATGAAGAAGATAGTATGGAATTGAAGAAGAAGAAGAAGCAGAAGAAAAAAGAAGAATTGAAGATAAGTTCTAAAAGTATAAAGCAGAATAGGATAGATTTATATGAAGAAGATAGTATGGAATTGAAGAAGAAGAAGAAGCAGAAGAAAAAAGAAGAATTGAAGATAAGTTCTAAAAATATAAAGCAGAATAGGATAGATTTATATGAAGAAGATAGTATGGATTTGAAGAAGAAGAAGAAAGAAAGAAGAATTGAAGATAAGTTCAAAAAGTATAAAGAAGAATAGGATTTATATGAAGAAGATAGTATGGAATTGAAGATTGTATAGAATATATGATTGTATAAAATAATGTAGATGGCTAAATTCTCGAGTAAGCGAGGCCAATAAAATAAGTCTTAAGTCTTAAAACTCCGATCAATGGATTGTAAGTTAGAAATTTTCTATCATGAAATTAACATTTGCTCCAAAGCTTGGCAATTGCGAAAAACTGCTCCAATGATCTCTAACAATTAAATACAACTCGACCCAATTTTGTAAGAAAATTGTAAATGCAAATTGTTTCGTAAGTTATTCGAAAAGAACAAAGGTAAGTATATTAATTATCCATGGCTTAAGACATTTTAATTGCTAAGAAGGCTGAAAATAGTAAACATTCTTATATTTTTCATGTTCAATAAATAAGATCATTTTGAATTTCAAAATATTTATTGAATAATAAAAATATAAATTTTATCTAATATTTAGTTGATGATATATTTTTAAATGACTAATAAAATTGGAGTGAGATTAAATATAAACAGTTTTAGATAAACAATAGCAAAAATCCTTGTGTATATTATAATCACTATACAAGGTACATCCTAGAGGGCATTTTGTATCTTCTTAAAAACATATTTAAAAAAATTGCAAATTTATATTTTGAGATCTATAGATGTTACTATAGTCAAAGAGATTGATATCGTAGTTAAAATATATAAATAAAGCATAAAAAATATTAAAATATTATCAGAACATAATAATATTGACTATAATAATAATAAAATAAAATAGTAATAATAAGGAAGTTAAGATATAAATCAAGCATAAGACACATTAAAATGTTATCAGAACATAATAATATTGAGATAATAATAATATAATAATAAAAAATAATAGAGTAAAGATATATAAATAAAGCATAAAAATATAAAATATTATCAGAAAATAATAATATTGATAATATATAATAATAATAAAATAAATAATAATATAAAGAAGTTAAGATATATACAGTATAAAACACATTAAAATGTTATCAGAAAATAATAATAATAATATGGACATAATAATAATAATAAAATAAATAATAATAATGAAGTAGTTGAGATATATTATTAAAATAAAGCATAAAACTATCAAAATATCAGAACATAATAATAATATATTGAGAATATAATAATAATAAATACATATAATAATGAAGTAGTTAAGATATGTAATAAGTATAAGACACATTAAAATGTTATCAGAACATAATAATATTGAGAATAATAATAATAATAATAATAATAATAAAATAATAATAGAGTAGTTAAGATATATAAAGCATAAAAATATCAAAATATCAGAACATAATAATAATAATATTGAGAATAATAATAATAATAAATACATAGTAATAATGAAGTAGTTAAGATATGTAAATAAAGCATAAAATATTAACCATTGTTGAAACAATCCCATCATATTTTCGTTTGAAACCATATTTATAGCCTAAGATTTTAAGGAAAAATTTGGTATCATACTGCTTGATACCAAGCTGGCCGAGGTCGGAACCGAATCATGCTCTAATCACACAACTCCTAGATCAATAATCTTTGTTTCTGAAGTCTCCATATAGAAATAGCCTTGTGCATGTAACTTTGGATATCAAATTCATTCTAAAGTTACATGAATAAGGCCACTGTATATGTATTTTGTTTTCATCCTACAGTAAAAAGTCCAGGTACCATAATTTGATACCAGGAGCTATTTGCTTAAATTTGTCTCAAAAAATGTACAAAATCTTATGTTTAGGGAAATTTAAATTTTTGTACAAAAATTATATATAACAAGAATATATGATACATTGGATATATGGTAAAATTATTATTTATTTAAATAATTTTCGTTTTGATTATCAACTCTATCACCAGGCAATGTTTCATCAAAATCCCAGAAGTAGAATTTTCCTTGTCGAATATTAAGTAACTTGACGTCCCTATAAATGTAAAATAGAACGTTTTTTGTATCACTTCTATCTCACATTTATAGGGACATCACGATACTAATCATATGAATAACTATACATATATTAATCCAAAAATCGAAGTTTGCCCAGGATGGCATCTAAAATTCAATAACTGTAAAGGATAATTAATACATTAACGAATATAATTAAAAACGAGTTAAAAGCTTTATGCTAACTACTAGCAATGTAGAAAATAAACTGATTTTCACGACGATTGTTAATAACTTGACACCCCTATGAATGTAAAATAAAACGTTTCATAATATCACTTTTATTTCACATTCATAGGGCCATCACGAAATTAACCATATGGATATATAATAATAAGCAGATAAATACAATCCAGATATCCGAAAGACATTTGGAGATTTTCAAATTAAATGATTGAATTGGATTTACTGCAAACCATCTGTTCGGACGTCTTTTCGTTTTATTATATTGGCCATGAAGGTGACAAACTTCATAGCATTAAACTTTACACGGAATGGGTGCTACCCCTGGTAGAGGGGGTAGCGGAGTGTTTTAATTGAACTAGTTGTTCACTTCTAAATGTAAAGTCCGCTTAACAATATGTAAATAACCAATAAAAATAAATATATCTTCTTTCATTATAACTTAGTAACAAATCAGTGATTGCAATTAGAACTGCAACAAATACATAATATACAAACAAATCAGTGTTTAATACAGTCCACAGCTACAAGGGTTAAATTATAACCCAACATTTATCGAAGGAAGTTTTAATAAATTTTATAACTACGTAAGCATAAAGTACACCATCAATTTCTATATTACTTTGAATCAATTAGCTTTACTTCTTGATAAAACAGTGAAGGCAAATCATTATCGGACCAAAGAAATTAAAATTTAATTATAGCAATAGTTAGTACAGGAAGAAATCTAAATAAATATAGAAAACCACGTCGAATGTTTAGTTACTTACTGCCCCCCATAAATGTGAATAGAACGTTTCATTGTAAAATTTCTATTTCACATTTATGAGGCTATCACGAAACAAACCGTATAAATAGCATCAGGCAGATATCCAGAAATTGAAGATTAGTCGAATCTATAATGGAATGTATATAAAATATTATATTGCAAACATTTGCAAAACATTCATCAATTGAAACCATCAATGTAATATATATGATAAACTTTGAATCAATTGGATTCTCTACTTTATTACTTTTGATAAAAAAAAGTAAATGCAAAATATTTATCGGATCTTCAAAGAAAAAGTACATTTGAGCGGATAAAGGGCGGATTTATTTAAAAATAGTACTGGAAGCAATTCAAATAAATAGTTCATACTAATTACCACGTCGAATTTTTAGTAACTTGGTGCCCTCATGAGTGTAAAATAAAACGTTTCATTATATCACTTTTACCTCACACTAATGAGGCCACCATAAAACTAACCATATTATCCAAAATATCCAGATATACCAAATACATCTGAAAATCAAAATTCTGTCGAAGCTCCCTAATTTGGCATCCAAAATTTATTGCCTGTGAACGATAATGAATAGAATAACAATTTAATAGAAGCCACTTCAATTTCACATTTATAGGGGTATGACGAAACAAACGTAAATGTAACCCAGAAATCAAGGTTTTGTTTAAGTTTAATTACTCCAATTTGGCATCTAAAATTTATTAGCTCTAAAATTTTAAACAGATTTGCAAAAATTTCCATGGTAATCACAAATGAGCACGTCGAATGTTTAGTAACTTAATGGCCACATGAATGTAGTATAGAACATTTTATTGAACCACTTCTATTCCACATTCATGAGGCCACCACGAAACAAACTATATGAAGACTGCAGATAAATAATCCAGAAGTTCTCAAATTTGGCATTAACTATGACTATGAAAAGATAATGAATTATAAAAATTATTCGATCAAAAGATTAGTAAAATGTTCAGTGCACATTGTTTTTTGGACGAGCGGAATCATCAATTGACTTCAATCTCTTGATGAATATATTGGTTTCTAGTAATACTTCAAGCTATGCTATATATAATTAATACAAATTATCACGTCGAATGTTTAGTAATTTAATAACTCTAAAATTTTAATTCAGATTTGCTAAAATTTCCATGGTAATCACAAATGACCACGTCGAATGTTTGTTTATTGATGCCCCTATAAATGTAAAGTCAAACGTTTTCATCACTTTCATTTCACATTTAAGTGGCTACCACGAAAACAAACATATGAAGAACTGAAGTGAAATAATCTAGAAGTTCTAATGAATAATGAATTATAAAAATTATTGAAACAAAAGATTTGTAGAATGTTCAGCGCACATTGTTTTTTTGGACGAGCAGAATCATCAATTGACTCCAATCTTTTGGTACAACTACAAATTAAAATCGATGTAGCTATTGGGTTCTAGTTCAAGTATGGTAAATATATAATAAATACAGATTATCACGTCGAATGTTTAGAAACTTAATGGCCACACTTTTTAGTGTAGAACATTTTATTTAACCACTTCTATTCCACATCATGTGGTCACACGAAACAAACTATATAAATATAAATAACTACAGTCCAGTAATCAAAATTTAATAATTGAATTCTAAATTCATATATTCGATTCAAACACACTATTTTAATTAAATAAGTTTTCACAAGCACAAAACAGCTTAAACTCTTAACTGAAAAATACTCCACAAAGATATGCATCAAAAATATCCAGATATGCATCCAAATATCTATAAATCAAAATTCTGTCGAAGTTCTTAAATTTGGCATTAACTATGAACGATGATGAATTAACAAATTTGAATAGAAGCCACTTCTATTTCACATTTATGTGGGTATGACGAAACAAACGTAAATATAACCTGGAAATCAAGTTTTGTTTAAGTTGACCATTTGGCATCTAAAATTACTAACTCTGAAATTATATACAGATTGCTAAATTTCCATAGTAATCACAAATGACCAACGTCGAATGTTTAGTTTCTTGACGCCCTAAAAAATGTAAAATAAAACGTTTCCATCACTCTTATTTCACATTTATATGGCCATCACGAAACAAACTATATAAAGAACTGTAGTCAAATAATCTAGAAGTTCTAAAGGATAATGAATTATAAAAATTATTGAATTATCACGTCGAATGTTTAGTAACTTAATGCCCACATGAATGTAGTATAGAACATTTTATTGAACCACTTCTATTCCACATTCATGAGGCCACCAAGAAACAAACTATATGAATATAAATAACCGCTGTTCAGTAATCAAAATTTAATAATTGAATTCTAAATTCATACATTCAATTCAAAAATACTTATTTCAGTTAATAATTTTTCACAAGCACAAAACAACTTTAACTCTTAGAAATTGCATCTACGTACTGAAAAAATACTCCACAAAGCACTAATACTTTCGATCCTGAAACAACTATTTAAGTTAATTAAATGAGGTTAACTTTTAATTACGTACACTTTTATTAATATGACCGTTTGGATAAAATGATGTTACCTTCATGAAATTAGCTTGAACACTGATAAACTGTTTAGTGATTTATACTAAATTTCTCAAAAAGCAGAATATTTAGGTATAGTAACGACTGCCCATTACACCTGTTCCCCATTATGATTAAGAAAATGTTGCAGGTGCAAGAAAACCCTTTCAAATTTCTCGTTACAGGGATGATTACGGTACAAAATGTTTATTGTATGATGACAAGTGCAATAAAATTAACTCTGAAATATAATTCAGATTTGCTAAAATTTCCATGGTAATCACAAATTAACACGTCGAATGTTTAGTTTTTTGATGCCCCTATAAATGCAAAATAAAACGTTTTCATCACTTTTATTTCGCATTTATGTGGCTACCACGAAACAAACTATACGAAGAACTGCAGACAAATAATCCAGAAGTTCTCAAATTTGGCATTAACTATGAACTATAAAAAGATAATGATTTATAAAAATTATTGAATATGAAGATTTGTAGAATGTTCAGCGCACATTGTTTTCTGGACGAGAAGAACCATCAATTGACTTCAATCTCTTGGTGCAACTATAAATTAAAATCGATGTAGCTATTGGATTCTAGTTCAAGCTATATAAATATATAATAAATACAGATTATCACATCGAATGTTTAGTAACTTAATAACCTTATGAATGTAAGACAGAACATTTTATTGAACCACTTCTGTTCCACATTCATGAGGCTAACACGAAACTATATGAATATAAATAACTGCAGTCCAGTAATCAAAGATAATAAAATTTAATAATTCACAAAGAACTAATGCCTTCGATCCTGAAACAATTATTTATGTTAATTAATGGTTAACATGTAATTACGTACACTTATTCAGATAAAATGATGTTACCTTTATGAAATTTGTTTGAACACTGACAAACTGTTTAGTGATTTATACTAAATTTGCACCTGTTGCATTATGATTAAGAAGATGTTGCAGGTGTACGAAAAATCCTTTCAAGGTGACAGGAATGATAACGGTACAAAATGTTTATTGTATGATGACAAGTGCAATAAATGTAAAATCTACGAGCTTCATAGAAAAATAAAGCAGGGTTGTACCTTTGGATTTGACAAAATTGGATAAGGGGGGTTCATATTTTTAGAACAAATGAAACTGGAACAAACTTTAGAAGGCGTCCATTAATTACGTAAGGTTTTCAGGAAGGAAGGGGGAGGGGTTGACAAAAAATCACGTGTGGAAAGGAGGTATATAGAAAAATATCTCGTATTCATTTTTTATCTGAATTTAAAAAAAAAATCAAAAAACTTACTATTTTTTCTCGTAACTAAAATATACTTGATATTCTGTGGGGAGGGGGGAAATTTTAAATATCACCACATATCACCAAAGGGGGGGCAGTGGGGGCTTCAAAAATTCTTAAACACTCGATCACGTGATTAATAGACGCCCCCTTACCATGTGCTGATCCAAAATCGTATGGACAGATAAAAGAATTACAAAAAGCTCAAACCTCTACTAGATTAATTAAAGTTGCTTATGAATAATTTTAATTTAAAATTAAACATATATTTATTGTTTAATGCACACTGCACCAAAAAATGTATTGAACTCATGTTTTTAATATAAAAGTATCAACAGAACAAAAATTTTCTTCGAATTTTAATCGTTCTTTTAATATGGCACTAGATCTATACTCCACAAAATATTCCTGACCTACAGGACATGTTTGTAAACGATCATATTTCTTTATATACCTGTAGATTTTTTGTTTGATCATTTTCAGCATAACTTGATGACCCCATGAATGCAATATAGAAAATTTATTTATTATACTTCTATTTTGCATTTATGTGGCTATCACGAATATACTGACTACAGTCAAATAATCCAGAAATCAAAGTTTCCCAATATATAAACGACAATAAATAAAATAAATTGAATTATCTAATTAAAAGCTTTGTTACAAAATATGAATCATATAAAAAAGTACATAGATTTCCACGTCGATTGTTAGTATCTTGATGCCCCCATAATTGTAAAATAAAACGTTTCATTATATCACTTTTATTTCACATTTATGTGGCCATCACGAAACAAACCATTAATATGAGAACTGCAGTCAAATATTTTAAAAATTAAAATTCTGTTGAATTTGGCACCTAATATTTATTAACTGTGAACGACAATGAATAGAATGACAAATTTAATTATTGAATTAAGAGACTTGTTAATATTTAATGCCCATGAATCAAGTCTGTTTCCTTACAAAACCATTAGTTTATTTCTTAGTACTTAACTATTTCCTTTTTAGTAAAAAAGCAAAATTTACAGAGCACCTACAGCAAACAATGTAAAAATATACAGTTAATACAAATTACCATGTCGAATAATTTGTAAGATGGCATCCCTATCAATGTAGAATAGAACGTTTTATTGTAAAATTTCTATTTCACATTTATAGGGCCATCACGGAACACACCGTATAAATCAGAGCTTCTTAAACTTTTGTCCTTCGCTACCCCATTTACGATTGCGAGTTTCTTGACGAACCCCACACATATAAAAAAATAATTTAATATTATAGATAATTTATTTATTTGGTAAAAATACACATGTAAAAATATATAGTTTGAAAATTTGTTGAGAACATACAAAAAATCAAGACATGTTATAAAATGACAAACATTTGACATTAAAATCTATCGCAACCCCGAATTCTCTCGCGACCCATAGTTTAAGAAGCCCTAAATAATCCAAAAATCGAGGTTTAGTCAAGTTTCCCTGTTTATTAATGGAATATATATACTGAATACAGATTACCACGTCGAATTTTTAGTAACTTGGTGCCCTCATGAGTGCATAATAGAACGTTTTTCATTAAATCACTTCTTTTACGCATTAATGAGGCCATCACGAAACTTACCATATGAATAACTGCATCCAAATAATGTAGAAATCAAAGTTTTTCAATATATCTTTCAAAAGTTAACTGCAAACGATATTAGAATATACAAATCAGAATTTAATCCAATAAATCCAAGAACGCTTCATTATATAATTTCTATTTCACATTCCATAGGCTATCATGAAATGAACCATATGAATAACTGGCACCTAATATTTATTAAGGGGGTTGTTTGGATTTTATTTATTTTTTTTCGATTTTGAGATTTTTTGATATTATGAAAGCTAAAAACCTTAGAATTATTTAAAAAAAATCATCTCAATATCTATTTTTTTGACGAAGTTATAGATATATATGTATAATCCTGAAACCGTTTTTTTCATCGCTCCGCGAGCTATTGTATGCCAGCTGCTCTCTTTTTCATTATAATACCTCATGCTCATGACCTTTTTAATGTGTCAGCATCTTTGAACACCATGGTGTATTTAGTACATTAAATTAAATGGTGTATTTAGTATTAAATTAAAAACTTTAAATACATTTTTCTCAAATTGACTATTTTCAATGCGGTCGGATACTACAAGTCGGATCGACTTGCATTTTTTTTAAATTTGTTCACCACTGCAATACCTAGTTCCCCTACCTCAAACAACTTGATAACACTACGCAAAAATTTTTTGCGAAGCTTCTCGCCTCCCAAAAAAGGCCTTTTTTGACACTTTTTTTAAATAGCTGCCATTTTTTTCCTTTTTGCTATTTTTCTTTCATTTTGGTAGGGGGACTGGATTCAAACTTCTTCTTCATTGTAGTTTCTTTTTTTTTTGTTTCGGTCGATGCGCAACGGATTTATCTGTGGCACCGCAAAAGAGATCGATTTTTGTTAATGGAATATATGTATATTTAATACAGATTACCACGTCGAATTTTTAGTAACTTGGTGCCCCCATGAATGCATAATAGAACGTTTCATTAAATCACTTCTTTTACGCATTAATGAGGCCATCACGAAACTTACCATATGAATAACTGCATCCAAATAATGTAGAAATCAAAGTTTTTCAATATATCTTCCAAAAGTGAAATATACAAATCAGAATTTAATCCGATAGTAATACGAAGGCCCAAGTCGAATGTTTAATAACTTGACGCCCTTTCAAATGTAAAATAGAACGCTTCATTATATAACTTCTATTTCACATTAAAAGGCTATCACGAAATAAACCATATGAATAACTGCATCCAAATAATGTAGAAAAACAAAGTTTTCTAATATATCTTCCCATATATTAATCAGAATTTAATCCAAAAGTGATGCAAAGGACCACGTCGAATGTTTAATAACTTGACGCCTTTTCAAATGTGAAATAGAACGCTTCATATATAACTTCTATTTCACATTTAAGAGGCTATCACGAAATAAACCATATGAATAACTGGCACCTAAAATTCAAATTTAAATTTCTGCAAACGATAACGAATTATATACAGAGTCAACCTGAGCTTGTAAGTGCAACCTCGACATTGATGGAATTATGAACTAATTGTGAGTAAAATGTACTAGCAAAAACATGTCATTTTTCGGTTTTTATATTTTTTTTGGAAATTTCTCAATAATAAAATTATCTAGTATTTAACCATTTTATAATCCTGATTATATGCGCAAACTTTCGATGAATCTTGTCAACATACTTTAATAGTTTTTTTTTTTTTAAAAAAAAAAGGCTCTCAAAAGTCTCAAAGTCGACCAATTTTAAAAAATTTAAATTCATAGTCCAATAAAAATTTTGAAGACTTCAGACAAATGTGTTACTTTTTAATGTAATTCTAGAAATGTTATGAATGGATAGGGTTCCCAAGTTTAGTAAATGAACAAAATTAATAAAAGTTAACCACAAAAACCAGAAAATTGTCATAATTTCAACAAAAGCTCTAGGTTGCACTTAAAAGCTCGTAATTTCCAAACAGCGCGAGATATATTTCTTTTCTAAATTTTTTCAGGACAGTCAAGTTCCAAAGTTAAAATGAACAACATTAATAAAAATTAACCGCTAAAACCAAAAAAAATTGTCCTAATTTCAACAAAAGCTCTAAGTTGCACTTGAAAGCTCGACATTCCCAAACAGGGTGTGATATTTTTTTCTAAAAAATTTTCAGGACAGTCAAGGTCAATTCGATCGTTAAGTTCTGGGACACCCTGTATAATAATACATAAGAATTTATTGGTAAATGGTGAAACTTTTAACTATGGTGAATTTATCTACAGATAACTACACCTAAATTTTGTGACAATACATGTGATAAATACATGAATATGAATAAAGCGTTTTTTCATACCTATGTAATGCCAATAAAAATTTGGTAAGAAAAATAATTCTTTTAAGTTGACATAAATTAAGGTTGTTGAAGATTAATTATGATAAAAAGTTCCTTAGGTTAAATTAAATTAACATTTAAAGAAGAACACCGATATTAAGGAGGTGAAGATTAGAGACAAATTATTATAAAATTCCGGTTAGATAAAATAATTGCAACTTGGTGAAAGCTGATGAATAATATAGTAATTTTGATATTACAGAAAAATTATGAAGAATAAATAATTAGGGATAATAACCATGTAGTTGTAGGTAACAAACCACTCTAACTGTTGTCCAAAATTAATTGATTATATTAATCAACTTCTGTCCAAGGTAAAACATGCAATATTACTAAAAAGCCTTACCGCATTTCAGGTGTTATGCAAATTTGTTTTGTTACAAAGCCGTTTAGACTAAAATAGCTACAAAAAGTTTATATTTCCTTACTTACCTACAGACTAAGCCGAATATTTTATTCGTAACTTGATAACCCCATGAATGTAATATGGAATTTTGCATTTTACCACTTCAACATCACATTCACAGGGCTACCACGAAATAAATCATTTTTTTTTGCAGTCGATAAACCCGAAATCGAAGTTCCGTTGAAGATGTCCAATGTTGCATCTAAAATTTAATAATGGACTAGTTGTAATAAGAATGAATTATGGATAGAAGAAATGGATATTCTTCAAAATTTATTAGAATTAAAAATAATTAACTGGATTTTTAAAAATAGTTAACATACATGAGCTATTATAAATACTATTGTATTTAAATGGAAAATTTCATTGTATCACTCCTATTTCACAATTATGAAACAAACCATATGAAGAAGTGCAGTCAAATAATTCAGAAATCAAAATGTGAAGGGTATCGGAGGAATACACATAATTCAGAATGTTTTCGTATTTAAACAAAATTATTGAATCAACAGATTTGTAAAATATTCAGCACACAACTATAAACGAACAAAACTAACAACTGACTTCAATTCTAATGTTTGACTTATCGGCTTTTAAATTTTCGAAATCGGTCCAGCCGTTTTTGAGGAAACGTCGACGGAAGGTCAAAAATCTGTTCCCTGATACACACACACACACTTTTTTTAAATTTTATCTCCATTCGATTCAGAATGGCTTGAAACGTCGAGAAAGCTTCGAAAAATTAGCACATCGGATTATATGAAAACAAACTTCTTCGGGAAGTTAAAAATGCAATAAATTGCAATTTACGCTATTAAGTGCAACCTTACCCACAAATTACTACGTCGATTTTTTTTCATATATTGATAACCGCATAAATGTGATATAGAACACATTATTAAATAATTTCTATTTCACATTTAAACCGCTGCCACTGAATTACATATGAAATGCCCAATACCAAAACCGAAACATAGTCGACATTAGTTCCTAATTCCGTATACAGGGTGTCCCAAAAATTCATAGTTCAACAAAAGGTCTTGAAAACCTGGGACAATTGTGTCATAATTTTTGACCGTTCCAAATTTTAATAAATGAAAAAAAATGAATAAAAATCAACCGCAATAACTGAAAAATTGACCATAATTTCACCGAAGCTCTAGGTTGCACTTAAAAGCTCATAATTTCCAAACACGGTGAGATTTTTTTTTCTAATTTTTTTCAGGACAGTTCAAATCAATATTATCAATTATTATTTCTCGGACACCCTGTATAAAGTTTTGGGATAGGGAACCGTCAATCTATATTCCACAAGGGGAAAACAGCTGTGACACAGATGATAGGAGGACGAGTATAAAAATCATATTAAAACGATTCCGATACGCAACTTATATAATACATATATATTATTATACCATATTCGGAATTGAGGCCAATTCTTGTTCGAATTGTACATGATTATTAATGTATTACCTATAGCATTTGATATAAAGCGAGTACCTACGTTAACAATGAAAATAAACTTCAAAATCAATAAAGTATACACTGTATACACAATATATTTATATTCCGACATACGAAACGAAAATTGATGGCAGAGAATGATCATGCGCATGGGAAGTTAGTTGAGGAACATTATATGGATAGAAATACATTTTTAAAATCCAAACATGTGTAAAAATAACGCTAAATTTTAAATAAACGCTTTTAAAATTTACTTTTGTTGTGAATTCACATTTAACGAGTAATTGATGAATATATTTAGAGGCTAGTCTACACATTACAAAACGCAACAGCAACCATTAAATAATGTTTTTGTTTTTGAAAACAATATTGCACATATCTAAATACCATCGCAAACAAAAAGAAGCTATGATTTTTTTCTTGTAAAAATAATTAAATTATAATAATTATTATAATTGATTAACTTTCCGGAGGGTAAAAGTTATAGTATTCGCAAAATAATCGAAAATGAACTTTTTTGAATATCTACGTTTCAGAGGTTTTTGAACATTTTAGCATACCTTAGAAAAAATGTATGTATGTATGTGTCTATATGTATCTACAAACCGTTTTGAATTCCAAAAAATGCCAAAAATTCAAGTTTTGAGATAACAGAGCGTCCGATTTGAATGATTCAAAATACATTTTATTTTTATTGACAAAATGAAGAACTGATAAAATATTTGGAAAGGCAGGTCTAGCGGTTTCGGAGATCCAATATAAAAAGTGACAAAAAATGATCATTAGGCATATGCACATCAAATTATCAGGTAATTTATAGAGATTTTAATAATAAAACCAAATTTTATTTATATTTTTTTTTATCGAGGCGCTTCCGCGCTTAATTATTTCTCTCTACGCAGCTAACGCAGCGCGATTGCTTTGAAAAAAGATGTAAAATTTTTGAAATAATTCAAAATACTCAAATCTATTTTTTTCAAAAAATAATTCTTGCAGGACACAGGAAGTTCCTGCAATTTGCATCAGTAGTTACTTTATGGAATATATATGGAACTCAATAGACGCCCTGACGTGATTTAATTATAAATTTAAAATGTTAACAAAAATGTGAAAAATATACTTCTATAACACGGATTCGCTCTAACACGGTTTGAGGAATTGACCAAACCCCTAATAAAATGAGAAATATAGTAAAAACCTATGAAAATCTTTATCTAATTTAAAATAGGTAAATCGCCATACAATAGCTCAATAAATGTGATGAAACTAGTGGAAAAGATAACTAATTTGATATTTATTATTCAAACAGGTACGTTCCGAACAATATATTTCATATTTCTAAAATTTTCTTCAAATAAAATGAGCAAATGAGTTACTGTATTTCAATTTTGTAAAAAGAAACATAGTTCTCACCCATTAGCAGACCAACTTATTCTGTGATTGACGAATATACTCGTCATGTTAAGATGAAAATTAAAATTCTTTATTATTATAAAAAGAAAATAAATTAGAGTCTGCCAAATAAGTGTTCCCAATAAAATAGGTTAAAAACAATTGCATATTTTACTATAACGAATGAAACATGATGAAATTAATTTGTTTTGCTAGTGTAGATTTTGGTTCACTTTATTTATTTAATAGTGTTTGTATATAATTTTTGTCACGGACGTTGTTATCTTTTCAAGATTGAAAATAATATTGAACACTTATGTGAATGTAAATATTTACAAATATATGGATATGGCATTGTAAGATATATTTCGGTTTAGTGTCTAGTTAAATACTAGACTTATTGTCAAAATCAGTACAACTATAAGTGGACTAAAATAATGTCTTGTGAATGTTAATTGATAATCTAATCGATATATGAACTCAAGTCGACTTCTAACCATTAGTAACAATGAAATTTGAGAGAAATGATTATACTAGAAAATTTTATAACAGACCAAAAGATGGTTCTGGCGAATTATTGAAAATAAATTGATTATTTTAGAGTGCCATTACATAAATTAATTAGAAAATCCAGTGATGATCATACTGATCAAAGATCACAACTTTAAGGGTATTTTGTGTCAAATAACTAATACCATTTATAGTATCTTATAAGCACTTAATTTATTTTAATAAAAAACACAAAGACTTCAGAAGACGTTTTTGAAGTCTTACAAGGGAACCCTCAGGTTTACTCTTCTAGGATTTTGAATAAATTTCGCACGATGATAGAGTTGATAGTCAAACAGAACCCCATAAAATATGATAGGCCTATGAGAAGTGGTTTAATTATAAAAATTAATTGAAGTTGCGAAAAATGCGCTACGCGCTTTATATAAAAATGCAAATGTTCTAACAAAACCAAGACCCCTAAGTAATAGTTAATATAATTCAAATAGCCAAATAGAAAGGTTCACAAAAATAATGTAAGAAAGCATTTTATAATTAAATTTGTAACAAAAATTTGTAAATTATAATACCAAAACGAACAATGTATGATCATATTTTGTCTTATGGACAATTTTCCAGAATATTATTATTATTCCTATTATATCAAAGTCGACCTTAGGCTTGATCAATACTTTGTATGATTTGATTATATAAGAAAAATTATGCAAGGATCATCAGAAAATTATGAAAAATCATCATTATCACAATTCACATGGTTATCGAATCACTATCCCAAACATTTGTTCAAAGTTCAATATAACAAAACCACAACTATGAATCACATCAGCAGAAAGAGGAAATAAAATTTTGCAAATCGAAGTTCAACATTTTTATCACAAACAAATATAAAACATGTTCCATTTGCAGGAAATGATATATCCTCACAAATAGAACAATTGACGTATATTTTATACACTGAAAACCATTGACCTGAAATATTATTATAGAAGTGAAAGATTCAAAGTCTTGTTTGGAACAAATTTAATTCATCATACAATAGTAATAGAGATGGTACATTTTTATATCTTTGTTTTTATAAATATATATAAAAAAATAAATAAAGATTTAGCAAAGAATTATTCGTTAACTAATCGTTCACTACTTTTAACAATACGATTTTTATATTTTTTGGCATTTTGCTAATAATTCAATAAGGTGCGGTAATTGTTCAAATTTAAGATTATCCACATCAGACTTGAAATAAACTCAGATTATCCCATTTATCTAATTATTACAAAGGTTAATATAACAAAAATATTTACATGCTCGTATCAATGATTATTTAACAAAACAAAATGTGAGATGTGAATAAACTCGAATCAAACAATAACCAAATGTGCTTAATTATTTCTACAATAAAGTTGATCTTACGAGACCTACACCAATTTTAATACATATTTTTTTGGGGTCTCTTTTCATGTAATCATGATTTTGTGTTTGTTTTGATGATACCAAAGACTGGCAAAATCGAAAATAAAACGCATGAAGTTGTCATTTTTAACAAATATTTACAAGTCAAAATAATTACAAGTTTGATTTTACGCGATTTATCTTGATATGACAATTTCAGTTATACTATTTTTGTAGAACAAATAAAACTTTACACAGCACCAAAATACTTTTAAGAAATTCATTTAACACACATTCCAAGTTTATCATAATATTTAACATACATAAATGCGAGAGGCATTCAAAATTAGATTCACCATTTCTCAAACAATTATCAATCAAGATTTCATTAAGAGACATTCATCATATACCGTCATTAAACCTAATAGTTTTGTTATTTAGAAACTAATATTCAACATACATTATTACAAACTAAATTTTTTTAAGTTCAGATTTATAAGCGTAATAGAGCACATTTCACTAGTCATATATAGATATTCACAGATACATATATACACATACAAGTATATATTTTTACGCTTCTCATATGCAGAATATATACAGATATATGTATACAAAGAAAAAATAATGTGTAAGTGTATTTACAACAAAAACGAACAAAAAAATTATTTAAATTCAGTTCTATATATGTTTCACTAGAAAAACATCGCGCATTTTCCCCAAACTTGTTATGCATGAATCCTTTATCATCATATGGTATTCAGTTCTCCGTCCCATGTGTAACGGTACGAGTACGAGTACGAGTACGAATACACGAGTACGGGCGACCATTTTGAATGCCGCTCGTGCGATTTCTGCCGGACTCGTACGAACTCGGCCGAATCGTGGATGGAACGAGATAAATGGATCAGACTATGATACGGAATCACACGGGTCGCGCACACCTCTTTAATTTTATACACAGCCATTGTCGCTCATCGCATTGCCATTGCATCGTATAAACAATAACAATAGAAAAACATTGCGATAATAATTTAACCTACATTGACGCCCTATTCACAATTCGAGCCGGCACATTCGTAGCACCGGGCTCATGCACTCCTCGTCGGATTCGTAGAAGTAGCGCTGTTTGGCCGAAAGTCCTTGCTGCAACCTTCGGACGGCTTCCTTAACTAACGTATTGTTATCTATAAGTGCTTGTAGCAATTCGTAAGGATCCTCTTCCTCCTCCCGTTGCTTTTTACTTTTAATGGCCGCCGCGTCCTCGCTCCAGGACCGGCAGGGTATGTGATAGGGCGTCGATCTCCTCACGGGCGTTTTGAGGCTGGATTTTGCTTTGAGTGCTACATTTCGATACCTCAGGTTTTCTTTTATCTCGCTGACAATGTCTTCGACAACGTGGACATTCGTTACCAGCGACCCTGCGGTCGACTGCTGTTTGGTCGGCATATCGCCGTTATCCGTTGAATCCAATGCGGCGCTGGTTGCACAACTGGTTGAATACAGTCTACAAAATGGCTGTAGACCTCCACTGATAATAAACGGATTGTGCGAGGAAGTAATCAATCACACGTTGGGCTATTCCAAGAAAAATTCAGGCCAACACTGTTTTACAATTTTATTAAATCACACTGGGAGTTTTATCACAGACTGTTGCTTTGTCACCTCCAAAGTTACACTTAGATTGTTGTTTAGTTGCACTTAATGTTTGTTTATATGCTGTATTTGTATAGCATATATTTATGTATTTTTTTAGTCCAAATGTACGTCTTTACTGTACGACGTTTCTCAGCAGACTGAATCTATAGGAGAACGGAAATGATAGTCTGGCCGTAACAAAACAGTGCGCAAGCTCGCATGTATTTGTTTTGATTGAAGAAAGGTCCCCTACCAAAACTCGGTGCGAGCAGGCTACAATGTATACGGCCGTCCCGTTCGCTCCATTCCGCTTGTAAACAAACCGTAAGGAGACTTCACCAAGTAAACACTACAATAGAGCAGTGGTGGCCAAACTAAATATCGCGCAAAATTATGCACACTCAACGACATACAAATTGATACCAGTTCAACCCGGATTAATCTGGATGAGAGGTAAAGTAGATTATTAGATACAAAACAGATACTGTGGATTACGAAATTAGATACTGTGACCAGCGACAAACAATTTTTAATGTGAGTTGATAATCTTAAAAAACTTTAAGGATCTGATTAATTATATATATAAAACAAATTGGGCAAATTGCTTGAATTTTCCGTGCCGCAATTTGTAATTTTTATTTTAAAATCTTTATTTTAAAATAGAAATGGTGGCGGGATTAGCTCAAGAGTAGCGTTCCCGATTCAGATGCTGGTGGTTCCGAATTCGAATCTCTGGCAAGAATTTGAAAAAATATTAACTAGTTAAGTTGGAATAATAATAGAATTATGAATTGTAATAAAAAGATATGTATATAAAATCAAAATGTATAAAAATTAGAGAATTAGTATTAAAAATGAATTGAAGTAGAAAGAATTTAGAAGAAGAAATGAGAAGTATAGAAGAAAAAGAAAAATGTGGATAGAAGATGAAATGAGAAGATAGTAAAGAAGAATGAAGATAAGTTAAGAAGTATAGAAAAAAAGAATATGATTATATGAAGAAGATTGTTTAAAATTGAAGATTGTGTAAAATAATGTAGGTGGCTAAATGCTCGAGTAAGAGAGGCCAATAAAAATAAAATTAAAAAAAAAAAACATTTCTATGTTTTTATTGATGTAAACAAAATTTGTACTATTTCCTATGAAATCTGATAATTTGATATGCAAATATCTAATGCTATTTTGACTGCCAAATTGTATTTTTTTAACCTTTTTTATTCGATCTCCAAAACCGCTGAACCTGACTTCCCAAAACAATTATGATAAACTTTCATTTTATCAATACAAGTAAAATGTTTTTTTGAATCATTCAAATCAGACGCTCCGTTTTCTCTCAAACATTAAAATGCAATTGTTTCCACTTTTAGGCCCCGTATCTCCGAAACTGCTGGACCTGCCTTTGCCAAAGACTTATTCGCACATTTCCCCATCAATAGGAATGGAATGTTTTCTGAATCATTCAAACCGGTTGATCATTGTATATTTTTCTGAATCATTCGAACCGGTGCTCACGAAATCGTGGACAAAAAATTGTATCCGCACATACAAGTGCGCGCATGCACATACACACACACATTACATTTTTTTCTAAGATGTGCCAAAATGTTCAGAAACCTTCGAAACTTTTTTTTGCTATTACTGTAACTTACCCGACGGCAAGTTAAAAATATTAACTCGAGCTAGAAAACTTCTGCACTTCTAATGAGAATAAAAATATTAAGATTTTGAATTTGGTTTACAATAAGGCATTTGAATTTCTATAAACGCTAATGCGCGTAAACATTATCTTTTAGGAATGTTAATTTAGCGCTTTTTAAAATTCTGAAAATTTAGTCAGCAGTTATTAACTGTTATTAATGATAACTAACAATAACCAAGTACTTGCTAACAAAATATATTTTCAAAAACAATTTATCATGATTATCTAACAAAAATGCTCGTAGTGTACCTACTCATTATGGGAATTACTGAATTATTGATTTAGTGTCGGGTTACAATAACAACAGATGTGAATACGGAAAAGTCCCTTTATACACCCCACAATTCTATTTATATCATAATACTACAGCACACGAGTAAATTATAATTTTAATTTTAAACGTCTCTTTAATGAAGTTGATTTTAATGAAATTAAAAATAAAGCAATGAAATCGTTTGCAATAGAAATATAATGCAACATCTTCATACTATTATCATACTTTGATTTGTTACATATCAACTATCTTTATTTTTTTTTCTTGATTGTGATTTTGAATACCATCACTTTTAACTTATAGATTATATTGTAATCGGATTGTTAAAATTAGCAAAAATAAAAAAAAAATCAACTTCTTTTTTTCTGGTTTTGCTTCAAACTAACAGAAAACATTCATTAGAAATATTTATAAAAGTATAAATGTGAAATCTTACTTAAATTCTGATTAAGAAATGTTTCAAAAGGATCGAGAAGAACTGATCAGCATTATTGGGAACAGATAAAAAACAAGTATAAATGGTGTTCTTAGAAGAAAGAGCATTTCAATGTATTGAACAAAATGTTAAATCCACGCCTCGTCATTTCTGTTACCATCTGTTGATTTGAATAATATGTTTCTCATGAGGATAAAAAAAATTAAGTATCAGAGCCGCAATTTTGAAAAATAATAATTCTGAATCTTTGTATGGTACACTGAAAAATTTCGAGAAACCAGAGCCGCAATTTTAGGCTTTTTCTGAAAAATAATAATTTCGAATGTTTGTATGGCGTATGTAATACAATTTCGAGGTATAACATTACACGTGCTCTGAAAGATAATAAAATTCTTCATACACAAACATATTTAATTAATCACCCGTTTGTTTCATGACGTGATAAATATGAGCCAAGTAAATATTTTTTTGAATGTTAATATTATATGCGGCGATAACCATAATGTTGACATTGACTCATTGTTAGTCTTGGCGCCTGTGTCTGCCTTATCAGTTTTTTAACTGAATTTATCTCTAGATATGTATGTATTCCTACTGTAAATGTTCCATTTATTAGAGAATTATAAATTATTAATCATTTGGAAAAACAATTCACGTGCAGTTATCACCTGTATTAAACCATATGCATTAATCATGAGGTTAAAAATAGGTTTGGAAAATAAATTTGGAATATTGCAGGTAATCGATGGAGTCGACGGTTAACCTGTTTATATACTTGATGAGTATTAATCATAAAAATTAATATCATTATACATTTATGACTCAAATGGATATATAGTTTGTGTGAGACATATTTGGAAAAAATGATGAAGTCTGAAGAAATGTTTCTAGTTGGTGCACTTGGAGACTTTACCAAATGTGATTAATGATCAACTAAACCATTGACATTTTTAACCACCAATAAGTGAAAAAATACATAATACATAAAGACGCGACATTAACACAATCAACGATGAAATATGAACACATTCAGACAATTACAAAAGCCGCCTCGAGGATCATCCAAACACACTTTGCCAGAGAACTACGCCACAACACTGCCAGGGCTAGATTGAAAAAGATATTTATGTTATATCAATATACGTCAATTTTTCAAAATCTCTGTAATGGTCAGTAAATTTTGTATTTCTAAAGTATTTTATTTTTAATCCTTCAAATTTACTCGCCATCCATTTCAGGACAGGTGGTGAAAAAATTACTATATAAAAAAGGGAAAAAATAAATTGTAACCAATACTTGAAATAAGGAGAAATATATTTTAACCATTGCATTTAGGAAAGTTTATTTATACCCAAATTCAAATATTTATTATTGTTAATTATGTCAGCCATGCCATGTGAAAGAGTTGGTTCTCATTGTTGTTTACATAGAATTTTTTCGCAGTCATATTTGTATTCAATACAAATGAACTTTGTGTTCTCATCATATTAACGCTGAGACATCAGAAATGAATTTCATGCAAAAACAGATATATATTGCATCATGCAAAGGAAATTTTTGCCTAATTTTTTATTGTTTATAGTGGTTTTTAGAAGGCAACCCAATGGTTGACCTATCTATTTTGATTAATTTGTTAGATTAAATACGAGTACTTTACAACTTTTTCATTTTGCAGCAATGCCGGACAAGGGCTACTTTCATATATAGCTATTATTTGTCAGTATAAAATAAATTGCTTGCTCGTAAGTTAAATAATATAATATATATATATATATATATATATCCCGGTTTACAGCAAATACCAACATTTAATCATCGCATGAAAAGGCATTAACATAATGCCTACAAAATAAAAAAAAAAATACAATACAGCATCCTAGTATTTTTTTTTCTTAAGTATATTAGACAATAATCTGAGGACACTGAAAATGAATTAAGTTATTCTGTAGTTGATATAAATAAATGCTGGAGCAAACAGCAAAATATTCCAGGAGTATCTCGAATCTATATATGAAAATCGATAATTTTATGAAACTATTTTTTTTCAGCGTATATATTAAATTTAGATAAAATATATATAGCATTATAACAGCTTATAGAATATCAAAATTCTAATGCTTTCCAGAATAAAAAACAAAATGTTCAATTTCCAAAAAATTAATTACTATTATTACTATTACTATGCAAAACAAATTTGTGGAATGTATACTCATGTTATTTGGTTAAATGTATGAAAAGCAAGTTACACACATAATTTTTCCACTTGTTGTCAAACCATTATTACGACAGCAAAAAGATAATATCCGTGAACATTTACGTGTGAATAATTTCATAACGGTAAATGAAACCATATTTTATTACTCGATTCAAGTAAGATACATGCTCTTACCATGAAAAACAAATAGCATTCTACATTTACCATAAACCAGCAACGCAAATTAAACCGTTATATTCAATATGAAATAATGAATCACAACATAAATAGCCTTTATGAATCATAAGAATAAATAGTTGAAAATTACTTACATCGCTCAACTTAGTCCGAGTGCATTTATAATCCAATTTGTCACTGACAC
>NW_020539725.1:54391877-54432753 GCF_003426905.1 Ctenocephalides felis | reverse complement strand
GTTGTCTTCTAAAGCGCGACTTTGTTAATAAGAGAAAAATTATTATAACTTAGAGCTTTTAAATTCTGATACTGTTGGGAAAAAAACTATTTATTTAGTTAATATCGTGAATAAAATATAAGTTTGATGCTCTTCTAGGATCTACATATTTAAATCCCCCTATGTCCAAAAACTTTACAAAAATTTGTTTTTGAACTCTACTAGTTCAATGTACTAGCAGAAAAAATACTCTGGCGTTAAAGATTTTATTTTATGACTCACTAATGAAGACTATAGATTTTAGTTTCAATTAACTGTGATAGATTTAGTACATAAAATGCTCAAACGATAAGAAAATAATTTTGCATCAGCAAAACTCAGCCCAAATTTTTTTTTAAACCCAAGAATCTGAAATATATGAAGCATTCCAAATTTTTGGATACTAAAACAAAAATGTTATCAATTATGTGTCGAAAACCAAAGATAAAATGCTTTAAATTTTATTTTTATTTGCGACCCACCACTGAGGAACATGTAAAATTAAATATCCGCATCGGTCGAGTTCTCGTTTTTAAAAGAAACTTTCAAAGAAACGAACATCTGCCACAAACGATCGAACCAAGACGTAACACCTGCTGCTTTTCGAAATAAAGATAATAAACCGAATAAATGGGCGACTCTTTTAATATCTTGCACACAAAACATGACAATACTAATGAAAAATGCAAACAATTATTTCAGAAGGAAATAAATAGAGCTTTTAGCCGTGTAACTGATAAAATTTATGAACGCCATTTATTTGGGAAGATTATTTTAAAGTATACAAAAATATTTATGCGGTTGCGTAAAAGTCTTTGCAAGTTTTGATAAAGCTGTCTTAAAAATATCTACTTTTTTGGTAAGTTAATAGCTACAAAAAATTATATGATTTTCATGAAGAATTGAAGGATCTCTGGCATTTTTTACAAAGTATGACTTAAGGCAAATTTCTGAAATTTTCCGTACCGAAAATTAAAATTTTGAAGAAAACTTTAAAATTTCTGGAAAACTTTGAACATATTAAATTTTATGAATATAGACCATTTTGTTTAATGAGGAGTTTTTTACTTTTTTCTATTAGATCTCCGAAGCTACTCGACCTGCCATCCCAAAAATTTAATAATTTTTCATTTATTTTATACAAGTAATACGTTTTTAAAAACATTTAAATCGGTCTGATTTTCCATTTTTGGCACTTTTTGCCCCATATCGCAGTAACGGCTGAACCTGGCTTATCCAAAAACTAATCAGCATGTCTGCCCCTCAGAAGGAATCGAGTGTTTTTCGAATCATTTAAATCGGTTAATCCGACGGTTCTCAAAATCTTCGACAAAAATTTGTATCCGCTCATACACACATGCATATCAATCCTTTCTAAAGTATGCTAAAAGGTTGAGAAACCGCTTCAAAACGAAAAGAAACATTTTTTAGGATAAATTAGACTCTGGTATGATGTGATTATTTGTGAAAAATAATATAAAATAATTTAGAATTATACAATACTATAACGAAACAGATCTAAGAAGTTTAAGCTTTATGAATTGTCCGCGATTAAAGTTCAAATTTTTGCTAAAAAAATAACTAGTAGATTTTATGTTTTCTTCAAAATATTCAAATCAACACAAAAAAAATGACAATCGAATGTACATTGACTACAAAACTTGAAATACTCAAAGTTTTACTTTTACTTTTTTGTTACTTACACAAAGAGCAGGAGGTCCTAAAATGTAAAAGATGTGAAATGTGTATATCAATTTCATTTTACCCCAAGTATTTTCAAAAATTGATGTTGAGAAAGCCTGATTTATTCCGTATAATCATCACTTTGACCCAAATATGTGAGTGAAAATAACACCAACACTGCGGGTGAGTTGGCACAATCGATTCAGCTTTGTAAATTGCTTCAGTAACCTTTGACCTTTTCGAATTTTCTTTCGTGAATAACCAAAAAAAACACCACTTAGGTGGAATTTTCTTTTACTAATATCCATATGTGCGTGTAGGTAATTAACTTCTTACTTTAATCCGGATTATATTACAGTATGAAATGTAGTAGAGAAAATTAAGCTGGATATCACATTTTTATTAATTTTTGGGATATATGCAGTAAAATTATTAAAGTATATAGAAATTAAAATTTGCATGTAATTGCAAAACAAAGAAATCAATGATAAAATGAATCAATGAACAAAAATGATAAATTATTTATTTGCCTAGATGAAGTAATCGAATATGGATGGATCAACCGTTGGGTTGCCATCTAAAAATAGAATGTAAGGAGAAGTTTCAGCTCAACAGCTTATATTTTGACAGGTTCTGATTGCTGTTAAAATATTATAAAAAAAACTTTTCCTATATGAATATACCAAATATGTAAAAATCTATAATGCATTCCAGATTTAAGCCTATGTAAATGTATTAAACTGCAAATGTGAAAAATCATCTCTGCAGGTTATGCAAATAAAAATATTAGTTTGAGACGAATATTAGATTTTTATAACATATTTTTAATTAGATTTAGGGCAAATTTCAAACATGGTAACAAAAATAATGAAAAGACCAATCGAATTACTATCAAATCGATAAGAAGCTTAAGAGGGATTATCTAACAGGCTCATGTTTGTATTTGAGTAGATAACAGGTATAATTTTGTTAATATAATTTCAAATATATATGCAAATACGTATTTATTGGAAATACTTAACAAATGACTAAAAAATAATTGAAAATCAAAGTAATACAACAAATAATATGAATCAATATAGGATAGGGTAGGTTACAGTAAACCCAAAACAATCAAAATGAAACTTTTTTTATATATCTTTACGTTTCAAAGCCTTCAAAGGCATACCTTAGAAAAAAATTATGTATGTGCGGATACAATTTTTCATCGACGATTTCGAGAACACGGATCAATCGACTTTTATTACTTTTTGTTATCAACCTTCATAGAAAATTCTCACATAATTCAATAGAAATGTAATCCTAATGAATTTTAATAGAAAATATAAATAATAGTTTTCTATTTAATTTTTCATGAAACATAGCACAACAACAGCCAAATAATATGCTACAAAAAAAGTTTAAACCTTTCCACTCGCAAATTGCAAAATAATATGTACTTTGTCACCGGAGCGGCGGCATCCGAGTGTAAAGGGTTAAATCATACTTTTTAGCTCAAATCTAACAAATGAGTTCTTGCCACTTTTCAAACAAACATTCTAAAATCATTATGACAATAAAATTTTTGTCAACTAAAATAAATTACTTTCAAAAGCATTTTTTTGAGATAATTGATAAGATATGTTAAATTCACTATTAAAATTTATAACTATATCATCATTCAGAGATATAACAAACAAACCATAATAATAATGTCAATAATAAATGTTATAATAATGAATCTTATGTGACTCAATGGCGTCCCGCCCATTCAATGACAACAAATATCAAATTGAACTAACGCACAATTCCTATATTATTATAAGAATATTTCTTTATAACTCACGTAAATCCTTGCACTAGTATTGTTCTTTTGCCAAAAATATGCAGGAAACTATAATACAGAAAATACGACTTTAACCTAAAATCACGAGTTCAACAACACGAGTACCAACTCAAGTCTGAAATGTTTGCATGAAATGTCATTATTCGAGATAATGTTATCGTGACGTTGTAGTGCGATAAATAAAAACAAAACTCGATAAATCTGTTACCAGGCTATCAGATGATCGATATTCATAATACAATTGGTAATAGAATAATAATTCTCGACAACCCAACCACCCGGCAAGAGATTTTTCCAAGAAAGAAGTAAATTTGGTAATGCACTACATCAACAAAAAAAAAAGACAAAGATTCTTCGTTCAGATTATTTTTAGATATTAAACATCTGACAACGTTGCATGCAGTTGCAAAATGAATCAGTTGCAAATAAAAAAATAAATAATTCTCCGGCAAGAATTTAAATCTAAATAGTTAATTTGGAATTTCAATAGAATTGTAATAAAGAATATGTATGTAAAAATAATCAAAATGTATAAAAATAAGAGAATTAGAATTAAACTGAATTGAAGTAAGAAGAGTTTAGAAGATGAAATTAGAAGAAGAAGAAAGAAGAATTGAAGATAAGTTCAAAAAGTATAAAGAAGATAGTATGGAATTGAAGAAGAAGAAAGAAGAATGGAAGATAAGTTCAAAAAGTATCAAGAAGAATAGGATTTATATGAAGAAGATAGTATGGAAGTGAAGAAGAAGAAGAAGAAAGAAGAAGAATTAAAGATAAGTTCCAAAAAGTATATAGAAGAATAGGATTTATATGAAGAAGATAGTATGGAATTGAAGAAGAAGAAGAAGAAAGAAGAATTGAAGATAAGTTCAAAAAGTATAAAGAAGAATAGGATTTATATGAAGAAGATAGTAGGAATTGAAGATTGTATAGAATATATGATTGTATAAAATAATGTAGATGGCTAAATTCTCGAGTAAGCGAGGCCAATGGATTTTATGTTAGAAAATTTCTACCATGAAATTAACATTTGCTCCAAAGCTTGCAATTGCAAAAAACTGCTCCAATGATAACTAACAATTAAATACAACTCGACCCAATTTTGTAAGAAAATTGTAAATGCAAATTGCTTCGTAATTTATTCGAAAAGAACAAAGGTAAGTATATTAATTATCCATGGATTAAGACATTTTAATTGCTAAGAAGGCTGAAAATAGTAAACATTTTTATATTTTTCATGTTCAATAAATAAGATCATTTTGAATTTTCAAAATATTTATTGAATAATAAAAATATAAATTTTATGTAATATTCAGTTGATGATATATTTTTAAATGACTAATAAAATTGGAGTGAGATTAAATATAAACAGTTTTAGAAAAATATAAAAATAGCAAAAATCCTTATGTATATTATAATCACTAAACAAGGTACATCCTAGAGGGCATTTTGTATCTACTTAAAAACAAATTTAAAAAAATTGCAAATTTATATTTTGAGATCTATAGATGTTACTATAGTCAAAGAGATTGATATCGTAGTTAAAATATAAAATAAAGCATAAAAAATATTAAAATATTATCAGAACATAATAATATTGACTATAATAATAATAAAATAAATAATAATAATAAGGAAGTTAAGATATATAAATAAAGCATAAGACACATTAAAATGTTATCAGAACATAATAATATTGAGAATAATAATAATAATAATAAAATAATATTAGAGTAGTTAAGATATATAAATAAAGCATAAAAATAATAAAATATTATCAGAACATAATAATATTGACAATAATAATAATAATAATAAAATAAATAATAATAATAAAGAAGTTAAGATATATAAAGTATAAAACACATTAAAATGTTATCAGAACATAATAATAATAATATGGACAATAATAATAATAATAAAATAAATAATAATAATGAAGTAGTTAAGATATATTATATAAATAAAGCATAAAAATATCAAAATATCAGAACATAATAATAATAATATTGAGAATAATAATAATAATAAATACATAGTAATAATGAAGTAGTTAAGATATGTAAATAAAGCATAAAATATTAACCATTGTTGAAACAATCCCATCATATTTTCGTTTGAAACCATATTTATAGCCTAAGATTTTAAGGAAAAATTTGGTATCATACTGCTTGATACCAAGCTGGCCGAGGTCGGAACCAAATCATGCTCTAATCTTACATTACCACAACTCCTAGATCAATAATCTTTGTTTCTGAAGTCTTCATATAGAAATAGCCTTGTGCATGTAACTTTGGATATCAAATTCATTCTAAAGTTACATGAATAAGGCCACTGTATATGTATTTTGTTTTCATCCTACAGTAAAAAGTCCAGGTACCATAATTTGATACCAGGAGCTATTTGCTTAAATTTGTCTCAAAAAATGTACAAAATCTTATGTTTAGGGAAATTTAAATTTTTGTACAAAAATTATATATAACTAGAATATATGATACATTGGATATATGGTAAAATTATTATTTATTTAAATAATTTTCGTTTTGATTATCAACTCTATCATCAGGCAGGCAATGTTTCATCAAAATCCCAGAAGTAGAATTTTCCTTGTCGAATATTAAGTAACTTGACGTCCCTATAAATGTAAAATAGAACGTTTTTTATATCACTTCTATCTCACATTTATAGGGACATCACGATACTAATCATATGAATAACTATACCCATATATAATCCAAAAATCGAAGTTGTTTCCCAGGATGGCATCTAAAATTCAATAACTGTAAAGGATAATTAATACATTAACGAATATAATTAAAAACGAGTTAAAAGCTTTATGCTAACTACTAGCAATGTAGAAAATAAACTGATTTTCACGTCGATTGTTAATAACTTGACACCCCTATGAATGTAAAATAAAACGTTTCATAATATCACTTTTATTTCACATTCATAGGGCCATCACGAAATTAACCATATGGATATATAATAATAAGCAGATAAATACAATCCAGATATCCGAAAGACATTTGGAGATTTTCAAATTAAATGATTGAATTGGATTTACTGCAAACCATCTGTTCGGACGTCTTTTCGTTTTATTATATTGGCCATGAAGGTAACAAACTTCAGGGCATTAAGCTTTACACAGAATGGTTGCTACCCCTGATAGAGGGGGTAGCGGAGTGTATTAATTGAACTAGTTATTCACTTCTAAAAGTAAAGTCCGCTTAAAAACATGTAAATAACCAATAAAAATAAATATATCTTCTATCATTATAACTTAGTAACAAATCAGTGATTGTAATTAGAACTGTAACAAATACATAATATACAAACAAATCAGTGTTTAATACAGTCCACAGCTACAAGGGTTAAATTATAACCCAACAATTATCGAAGGAGAGTTTTAATAAATTTTATAACTACGTAAGCATAAAGTACACCATCAATTTACTATATTACTTTGAATCAATTAGCTTTACTTCTTGATAAAACAGTGAAGGCAAAATCATTATCGGACCAAAGAAATTAAAATTTAATTATAGCAATAGTTAGTACAGGAAGAAATCTAAATAAATATAGAAAACCACGTCGAATGTTTAGTTACTTGATGCCCCCATAAATGTGAAATAGAACGTTTCATTGTAAAATTTCTATTTCACATTTATGAGGCTATCACGAAACAAACCGTATAAATAGCATCAGGCAGATAATCCAGAAATTGAAGATTAGTCGAATCTATAATGGAATGTATATAAAATATTATATTGCAAACATTTGCAAAACATTCATCAATTGAAATATATATGATAAACTTTGAATCAATTGGCTTCTCTACTTTATTACTTTTTGATAAAAAAAAAGTTAATGCAAAATATTTATCGGATCTTCAAAGAAAAAGTACATTTGAGCGGATAAAGGCGGATTTAATTTAAAAAATAGTACTGGAAGCAATTCAAATAAATAGTTCATACTAATTACCACGTCGAATTTTTAGTAACTTGGTGCCCTCATGAGTGTAAAATAAAACGTTTCATTATATCACTTTTACCTCACACTAATGAGGCCACCATAAAACTAACCATATTATCCAAAATATCCAGATATACCAAATACATCTGAAAATCAAAATTCTGTCGAAGCTCCCTAATTTGGCATCCAAAATTTATTGCCTGTGAACGATAATGAATAGAATAACAATTTTAATAGAAGCCACTTCAATTTCACATTTATAGGGGTATGACGAAACAAACGTAAATGTAACCCAGAAATCAAGGTTTTGTTTAAGTTTAATTACTCCAATTTGGCATCTAAAATTTATTAGCTCTAAAATTTTAAACAGATTTGCAAAAATTTCCATGGTAATCACAAATGAGCACGTCGAATGTTTAGTAACTTAATGGCCACATGAATGTAGTATAGAACATTTTATTGAACCACTTCTATTCCACATTCATGAGGCCACCACGAAACAAACTATATGAAGAACTGCAGATAAATAATCCAGAAGTTCTCAAATTTGGCATTAACTATGAACTATGAAAAGATAATGAATTATAAAAATTATTCGATCAAAAGATTAGTAAAATGTTCAGTGCACATTGTTTTTTGGACGAGCGGAATCATCAATTGACTTCAATCTCTTGATGAATATATTGGTTTCTAGTAATACTTCAAGCTATGCTATATATAATTAATACAAATTATCACGTCGAATGTTTAGTAATTTAATAACTCTAAAATTTAATTCAGATTTGCTAAAATTTCCATGGTAATCACAAATGACCACGTCGAATGTTTTGTTTATTGATGCCCCTATAAATGTAAAGTCAAACGTTTTCATCACTTTCATTTCACATTTAAGTGGCTACCACGAAACAAACCATATGAAGAACTGAAGTGAAATAATCTAGAAGTTCTAATGAATAATGAATTATAAAAATTATTGAAACAAAAGATTTGTAGAATGTTCAGCGCACATTGTTTTTTTGGACGAGCAGAACCATCAATTGACTCCAATCTTTTGGTACAACTACAAATTAAAATCGATGTAGCTATTGGGTTTTAGTTCAAGTATGGTAAATATATAATAAATACAGATGATCACGTTGGATGTTTAGTAACTTAATACCCCCATGAGTGTAGTATAGAACATTTCATTGTTCACTTCTATTCCACATTTATGGGGCCATCACGAAACAAACTATATGAATATAAATAGCTGCAGTTCATAAATCAAAATTTAATACATTGAATTCTAAATTCATACATTCGATTCAAAAACTATTATTTCAATTAATAAGTTTTCACAAGCACAAAACGACTTTAACTCTTAAAAATTGCATGTACTTACTGAAAAAATACTCCACAACGATATCAAATGACCACGTCGAATGTTTAGTTTCTTGACGCCCTAATAAATGTAAAATAAAACGTTTCCATCACTTTTATTTCACATTTATGTGGCCATCACGAAACAAACTATATGAAGAACTGTAGTCAAATAATCTAGAAGTTCTAAAGGATAATGAATTATAAAAATGATTGAATATGAAGATTTGTAGAATGTTCAGCGCACATTGTTTTTTGGACGAGAAGAACCATCAATTGACACCAATCTCTTGGTACAACTACAAATTAAAATCGATGTAGCTATTGAATTCTAGTACAAGTATTGTAAATATATAATAAATACAGATTATCACGTCGAATGTTTAGAAACTTAATGGCCACACGTTTGTAGTGTAGAACATTTTATTTAACCACTTCTATTCCACAATCATGTGGTCACCACGAAACAAACTATATAAATATAAATAACTACAGTCCAGTAATCAAAATTTAATAATTGAATTCTAAATTCATATATTCGATTCAAACACACTTATTTTAATTAAGTTTTCACAAGCACAAAACAGCTTAAACTCTTTAACTGAAAAAATACTCCACAAAGATATGCATCAAAAATATCCAGATATGCATCCAAATAATCTATAAATCAAAATTCTGTCGAAGTTCTTAAATTTGGCATTAACTATGAACGATGATGAATAGAATAACAAATTGAATAGAAGCCACTTCTATTTCACATTTATGTGGGTATGACGAAACAAACGTAAATATAACCTGGAAATCAAAGTTTTGTTTAAGTTGACCAATTTGGCATCTAAAATTTACTAACTCTGAAATTATATACAGATTTGCTAAAATTTCCATAGTAATCACAAATGACCACGTCGAATGTTTAGTTTCTTGACGCCCTAAAAAATGTAAAATAAAACGTTTCCATCACTTTTATTTCACATTTATATGGCCATCACGAAACAAACTATATAAAGAACTGTAGTCAAATAATCTAGAAGTTCTAAAGGATAATGAATTATAAAAATTATTGAATTATCACGTCGAATGTTTAGTAACTTAATGCCCGCATGAATGTAGTATAGAACATTTTATTGAACCACTTCTATTCCACATTCATGAGGCCACCAAGAAACAAACTATATGAATATAAATAACCGCTGTTCAGTAATCAAAATTTAATAATTGAATTCTAAATTCATACATTCAATTCAAAAATACTTATTTCAGTTAATAATTTTTCACAAGCACAAAACAACTTTAACTCTTAGAAATTGCATATACGTACTGAAAAAATACTCCACAAAGAACTAATACTTTCGATCCTGAAACAATTATTTAAGTTAATTAAATGAGGTTAACTTTTAATTACGTACACTTTTATTAATATGACCGTTTGGATAAAATGATGTTACCTTCATGAAATTAGCTTGAACACTGATAAACTGTTTAGTGATTTATACTAAATTTCTCAAAAAGCAGAATATTTAGGTATAGTAACGACTGCCCATTACACCTGTTCCCCATTATGATTAAGAAAATGTTGCAGGTGCAAGAAAACCCTTTCAAATTTCTCGTTACAGGGATGATTACGGTACAAAATGTTTATTGTATGATGACAAGTGCAATAAAAGTTTTGTTTAAGTTTACCAATTTGGCATATAAAATTTATTAACTCTGAAATATAATTCAGATTTGCTAAAATTTCCATGGTAATCACAAATTAACACGTCGAATGTTTAGTTTTTTGATGCCCCTATAAATGCAAAATAAAACGTTTTCATCACTTTTATTTCGCATTTATGTGGCTACCACGAAACAAACTATACGAAGAACTGCAGACAAATAATCCAGAAGTTCTCAAATTTGGCATTAACTATGAACTATGAAAAGATAATGAATTATAAAAATTATTGAAAATGAAGATTTGTAGAATGTTCAGCGCACATTGTTTTCTGGACGAGAAGAACCATCAATTGACTTCAATCTCTTGGTGCAACTATAAATTAAAATCGATGTAGCTATTGGATTCTAGTTCAAGCTATATAAATATATAATAAATACAGATTATCACATCGAATGTTTAGTAACTTAATAACCTTATGAATGTAAGACAGAACATTTTATTGAACCACTTCTGTTCCACATTCATGAGGCTAACACGAAACTATATGAATATAAATAACTGCAGTCCAGGAATCAAAGATAATAAAATTTAATAATTCACAAAGAACTAATGCCTTGGATCCTGAAACAATTATTTATGTTAATTAAGTGAGGTTAACTTGTAATTACATACACTTATTCAGATAAAATGATGTTACCTTTATGAAATTTGTTTGAACACTGACAAACTGTTTAGTGATTTATACTAAATTTGCACCTGTTGCATTATGATTAAGAAGATGTTGCAGGTGTACGAAAAATCCTTTCAAGGTGACAGGCATGATAACGGTACAAAATGTTTATTGTATGATGACAAGTGCAATAAATGTAAAATCTACGAGCTTCATAGAAAAATAAAGCAGGGTTGTACTTTTGGATTTGACAAAATTGGATAAGGATTCATATTTTTAGAACAAATAAAACTGGAACAAACTTTAGAAAGCGTCCATTAACTACGTAAGGTTTTCAGGAAGGAAGGCGGGGGGGGGGGGGTTGACAAAAAAATCACGTGTGGGAAGGAGGTATATAGAAAGATATCTCATATTTATTTTAAATCTGAATTTAAAAAAAAAAATCAAAAATTTTTCTGTTTTTTATCGCAACTAAAATATACTTGATGTTCTGTGCGGGAGGGAGATAATTTTGAATATCACCACATGTCACCAAAGGGGGGGCAGTGGGGGCTTCAAAAATTCTTGAACACTCGATCACGTGATTAATAGACGCCCCCTTACCATGTGCTGATCCAAAATCGTATGGACAGATAAAAGAATTACAAAAGATTCAAACCTCTACTATATTAATTAAAGTTGCTTATGAATTATTTAAATTTAAAATTAAACATATATTTATTGTTCAATGCACACTGCACCAAAGAATGTATTGAACTCATGTTTTTAATATAAAAGTATCAACAGAACAAAAATTTTCTTCGAATTTTAATCGCTCTTTTAATATGGGACTAGATCTATATTCTACAAAATATTCGTAACCTACAGGACAGGTTTGTAAACGATCATATTTCTTTACATACCTATAGATTTTTGTTTGATCATTTTCATCATAACTTGACGACCCCATGAATGCAATATAGAAAATTTAATTATACTTCTATTTTACATTCATGTGGCTGTCACGAATATACTGACTACAGCCAAATAATCCAGAAATCAAAGTTTCCCAATATGTAAACGACAATAAATGAAATACATTTAATTCTAATTAAAAGCTTTGTTACAAAATATGAATCATATAAAAAAGTACAAACAGATTTCCACGTCGATTGTTAGTATCTTGATGCCCCCATAATTGTAAAATAAAACATTTCATTATATCACTTTTATTTCACATTTATGTGGCCATCACGAAACAAACCATTAATATGAAAACTGCAGTCAAATAATCTAAAAATTCAAAATTCTGTTGAAGTTCCCTAATTTGGTACCTAACATTTATTAACTGTTAACGACAATGAATAGAATGACAAATTTAATTATTGAATTAAAAGACTTCTTATATATTGCAAAATATTTAGTGCCAATGTATCATGTTTGTTTCCTCACAAAACCATTAGGTACTATACTATTTCTTTTTTAGTAAAACAAGAAGCAAAATTAAAACAAAGTAATACCCTACAGCAAACAATGTAAAAATATACAGTTAATACAAATTACCATGTCGAATATTTTGTAAGTTGGCATCCTTATCAATGTAGAATAGAACGTTTTATTGTAAAATTTCTATTTCACATTTATAGGGCCATCACGGAACACACCGTATAAATCAGAGCTTCTTAAACTTTTGTCCTTCGCGACCCCATTTACGATTGCGAGTTTCTTGACGAACCCCACACATATAAAAAAATAATTTAATATTATAGATGATTTATTTATTTGGTAAAAATACACATGTAAAAATATATAGTTTGAAAATTTGTTGAGAACATACAAAAAATCAAGACATGTTATAAAATGACAAACATTTGACATTAAAATCTATCGCAACCCCGAATTCTCTCGCGACCCATAGTTTAAGAAGCCCTAAATAATCCAAAAATCGAGGTTTAGTCAAGTTTCCCTGTTTATTAATGGAATATATATACTGAATACAGATTACCACGTCGAATTTTTAGTAACTTGGTGCCCTCATGAGTGCATAATAGAACGTTTTTCATTAAATCACTTCTTTTACGCATTAATGAGGCCATCACGAAACTTACCATATGAATAACTGCATCCAAATAATGAAGAAATCGAAGTTTTTCAATGTATCTTCCAAAAGTTAACTGTAAACGATATTGAAGTATACAAATCAGAATTTAATCCAATGGCGATATGCAGAAGGACTATGTCGAATGTTTAATAACTTGACGCCCTCAAATGTAAAATAGAACGCTTCATTATAAAATTTGTATTTCACATTTCATAGGCTATCATGAAATGAACCATATGAATAACTGGCACTTAATATTTATTAAGGGGGTTGTTTGGTTTTTTATTTAATTTTTTTTTTTCGATTTTGATATTATGAAAGCTAAAAACCTTAGAATTATTTAAAAAAAAAAATCATCCCAATATCTATTTTTTTGACGATATATATATTTTATAGATATATATATCTCTGTATGATCCTCTGAAACCGTTTTTTCAACGCTCTGAGAGCTATTGTATGCCAGCTGCTCTCTTTTTCATCATAATACCTCATGCTCATGACCTGTTTAATGTGTCAGCATCTTTGAAGCGTATTTAGTACATTAAACTATATGGTGTATTTAGTACATTATATTAAAAACTTTAAATACATTTTTCTCAAATTGACTTTTTTCAATGCGGTGCCACAAATTAAAAAAAAACTACAAGTCGGATCGACTTGCATTTTTTTTTAATTTGTTCACCACTGCAATATCTAGTCCCCCTACTTCAAACAACTTGATAACATTACGCAAAAAACTTTTGCAAAGCTTCTCGCCCCCCAAAAAAGGCCTTTTTTGACACTTTTTTTAAAAATAGCTGCCATTTTTTTCCTGTTTGCTTTTTTTCTTTCATTTTGGTAGGGGGACTGGATTCAAACTTCTTCTTCAACGTAGTTTCATTTCTTTTTTTTGTTTCGGGCGATGCGCAACGGATTTATCTGTGGCACCGCAAAAGAGATCGATTTAATGGAATATATGTATATTTAATACAGATTACCACGTCGAATTTTTAGTAACTTGGTGCCCCCATGAATGCATAATAGAACGTTTCATTAAATCACTTCTTTTACGCATTAATGAGGCCATCACGAAACTTACCATATGAATAACTGCATCCAAATAATGTAGAAATCAAAGTTTTTCAATATATCTTCCAAAAGTGAAATATACAAATCAGAATTTAATCCGATAGTAATACGAAGGCCCAAGTCGAATGTTTAATAACTTGACGCCCTTTCAAATGTAAAATAGAACGCTTCATTATATAACTTCTATTTCACATTAAAAGGCTATCACGAAATAAACCATATGAATAACTGCATCCAAATAATGTAGAAAATCAAAGTTTTCTAATATATCTTCCCATATATTAATCAGAATTTAATCCAAAAGTGATGCAAAGGACCACGTCGAATGTTTAATAACTTGACGCCTTTTCAAATGTGAAATAGAACGCTTCATATATAACTTCTATTTCACATTTAAGAGGCTATCACGAAATAAACCATATGAATAACTGGCACCTAAAATTCAAATTCAAATTTCTGCAAACGATAACGAATTATATACAGGGTGTCCCAGAGTCAACCTGAGCTTGTAAGTGCAACCTCGACATTGATGGAATTATGAACTAATTGTGAGTAAAATGTACTAGCAAAAACATGTCATTTTTCGGTTTTTATATTTTTTTGGAAATTTCTCAATAATAAAATTATCTAGTATTTTACCATTTTATAATCCTGATTATATGCGCAAACTTTCGATGAATCTTGTCAACATACTTTACTAGTTTTTTTTTTAAAAAAAAAAGGCTCTCAAAAGTCTCAAAGTCGACCAATTTTAAAAAATTTCAATTCATAGTTCAATAAAAATTTTGAAGACTTCAGACAAATGTGTTACTTTTTAATGTAATTCTAGAAATGTTATGAATGGATAGGGTTCCCAAAGTTTAAATGAACAAAATTAGAAAAATTAACCACAAAAACCAGAAAATTGTCATAATTTTATGAAAGCTCTAGGTTGCACTTGAAAGCTCGTAATTTCCGAACACCGCGAGATATATTTCTTTTCTAATTTTTTTTCAGGACAGTCAAGTTCCAAAGTTAAAATGAACAAAAACCAAAAAATTGTCATAATTTCATCAAAGCTCTAGGTTGCACTTAAAAGCTCGTAATTTCCAAACAGCGCGAGATATATTTATTTTTCTAAAAAATTTTCAGGACAGTCAAGGTTAATTCTATAACTTCGTTTCGGCTTTACATTAAGTTCTGGGACACCCTGTATAATAATACATAAGAATTTATTGGTAAATGGTATAACTTTTAACCATGGTAAATTTATCTACAGATTACTACACCTAAATTCTGTGACTTGATAAATACTTAAATGTGAATGGAGCGATTTTTCATACTGATGAAAAATTTGGTGAGAAAAATAATTCTTTTATAAGTTGAGATAAATTAAGGTTTACTTTATTTTTTTTTGACTTCTTGAAGATTAAGTATGATAAAAAGTTACTTACGTTAAATGAAATTAACATTTAAAGATGAACTCTAATATTAATGAGGCGAAGATTAGAGACAAATTATAATAAAATTCCAGTTCGATAAAATGAGGGTAAATTGGAGAAAGCCGATAAATAATATAGTAATTTTGATATTACAGAAAAATTATGAAGGATAAATAATTAGGGGTAATAAGTTATTACTAATAACCATGTAGTTGTAGGTAACAAACCACTCCAACTGCTGTCCAAAATTATATGAATTATATTCTCAGCGGGAAAACATGCATTATTATTAAAAAGCTTTATCGCACTCAGGTGTTATGCGAATTTTTTTTTAATACAAATTAGCAAGTAAAGTCTTTTAGACTAAAATAGCTACACAAGCGGTCATATTTCCTTACTTACCTACAGACTAAGCCGAATATTTTATTCGTAACTTGATAACCCCATGAATGTAATATGGAATTTTGCATTTTACCACTTCAACATCACATTCACAGAGCTACCACGAAATAAATCTTTTTTTTTTGTAGTCGATAAACCCGAAATCGAAGTTCCGTTGAAGTACTCCAATGTTGCATCTAAAATTTAATAATGGACTAGTTGTAATAAGAATGAATTATGGATAGAAGAAATGAATATTTTTCAAAATTTATTAGAATAAAATATAATTAACTGAACTTTTAAAAATACTTAATATGAATTAATTTGCTATACTGTTACTATTTTATTAATTTAGACAACTGATTTCTATAAAGAGAAAAATGTTAAGAATACAGTTAATTTGGGCTTAAGCTTAAAATATGACTGACAATATTAAAAAATATTGTTTGTCTTGTTGCAAGATAAGAAACTGACTTTAATAATAGTCAAAAAATCTGCTTCAGGCTAAAGTTGAAGCAATTCAAGTGGGGCCATTTATAGTTAATGTCTTAAGGCTCACAATTTGTTTGGAACACACCCTATTTTCAGTCTATAATAAATTTTTATTAGTACCTGATACTTAAGTCATAACTTAATGTGAACGCCATTATATTTTATTTCAGGATGCAAAACGAGAAACAGAATTAGAATTCATAATTGCAAGAAAAAATACTCTTTCACAAAATCCAGTAGCTTTGGCATTGTCTATTTAGTATTTACATATTCTTTCATATTCTTGAAACTTAATATAATACTTCTAAACAACAGAGTTCGATTTTTTTTTTTTTGAAAATAAATAACTTGCTTTTTATGCTATTATTTGCACCCTTACCAAAATTTACCACATCGTATTTTTTTCTTAACTTGATAACCGCATAAATGTGATATAGAATACATTATTAAATAATTTCTATTTCACATTTAAACGGCTACCACAAAATGAATTACATATGAAATCCCCAATACCAAAACCGAAACATAGTTGACATTAGTTAGTTCCTAATTCCCTATATACAGGGTGTCCCAAAAATTCATAGTTCAATAAAAAGTCTTGAAAACTTGGGGCAGTTATGTTATTATTTTGACTGTGGCCCTAGAAATGTTATTCAGAGCTACAGTTCCAAATTTTAATAATTGAACAAAATTAATAAAAATCAACCACAATAACTGAAAAATTGATCATAATTTCACCGAAGCTCTAGGTTGCACTTAAAAGCACATAATTTCCGAACACCGTGAGCTTTTTTTTCTAATTTTTTCAAGACAATTCAAATCAATACTATCAATTATCATTTCTCGCACACCCTGTATAAAGTTTTTGGATACGGAACCGTCAATCTATATTCCACAAGGGGAAAACAGCTGTGACACAGATGATAGGAGGACGAGTATAAAAATCATATTAATACGATTCCGATACGCAACTTATATAATACATATATATTATTATACCATATTCGGAATTGAGGCCAATTCTTGTTCGAATTGTACATGATTATTAATGTATTACCTATAGCATTTGATATAAAGCGAGTACCTGCGTTAACAATGAAAATAAACTTCAAAATCAATAAAGTATACACTGTATACACAATATATTTATATTCCGACATACGAAACGAAAATTGATGGCAGAGAATGATCATGCGCATGGGAAGTTAGTTGAGGAACATTATATGGATAGAAATACATTTTTAAAATCCAAACATGTGTAAAAATAACGCTAAAATTTTTAAAATTTACTTTTGTTGTGAATTCACATTTAACGAGTAATTGATGAATATATTTAAAGGCTAGTCTACACATTACAAAACGCAACAGCAACCATTAAATAATGTTTTTGTTTTTGAAAACAGTATTGCACATATCTAAATACCATCGCAAACAAAAATAAGCTATGATTTTTTTCTTGTAAAAATAATTAAATTATAATAATTATTATAATTGATTAACTTTCCGGAGGGTAAAAGTTATAGTATTCGCAAAAAAATCGAAAATGAAAATTTTTGAATATCTTTACGTTTCAGAGGTTTTTGAACATTTTGGCATACCTTAGAAAAAATAGATGTATGTATGTGTGTATATGAATCTACAAACTGTTTTGAATTCCAAAAAATGCCAAAAATTCAAGTTTTTACATAACGGAGCGTCCGATTTGAATGATTCAGAAAACATTTTATTTTTATTGACAAAATGAAGAACTGATGCAATATTTGGAAAGGCAGATCTAGCGGTTTCTGAGATCCAATATAAAAAGTGACAAAAAAAAAATGACACTTCGTGGCTAAAAATGGTCATTAGGCATATGCACATGAAATTATCAGATATTTTATAGAGATTTTAATAATAAAAACAAATTTTATTTATATTTTTTATTGCGGCGCTTCCGCGCTTCGATATTTCATCCCTAAGCAGCTAACGCAGCGCGATTGTTTTGAAACAAGATTCAAAATTTCTAAAATAATAATTCAAAGTTCTATAAAATCTAATTTATCCAAAGTTACAAAATAAAATATTTTCATTCAAAAGTTCCTGCAATTTGCCTTAAGGCACAATGCCATGCACCAGTAGTTTATGTTTTTCAAATATATGATACTGAAACATTGAATTTTATCAATATATATGGACGCCTAATATCCCATTATTGGTGACCCCCCTCATAACACGGTACTTTTAAAGCACGGATTCGCTATAACACGGTTTAGAAATTGAGCAAACCACTAATAAATTAAGAAATACCTAAGACTTATGAAAATCAAACTTTATCTAATCTAAAATTAGTAAAATCACCATACAATAGCTCAATAAACGTGATGAAACTAGTGCAAAAGATAACTAATTTGATATTTATTATTCAAGCGAGTACGCTCTATCAAAGAAAAAATCAAGGATTATCCGAATAATATATTTCATATTTCATAAACAAAGATCCTTTAAATAAAATGACAAATAAAAGTTTAATGCAAGGTTACCAGTATTTCAATTTTGTAAAAAGAAACATATTTCTCACCTATTAGCAGGGCAACTTATTCTGATATGAATTAAAATAGTTTTATGGAAAGTATGGCAAGTAAGTTTTATGAAAAGAAAATTAACTAGCGTCTGCCAAATGTGTGTTTCCATCAATATGGGATAAAAAATGCATGTTTTACTATAAAGAAATGAAACATGACCAAATTATTTTGTTTTTCTAGTGTAGACTTTGGTTCACTTTATTTATTTAATAGTGTTTGTATATAATTTTTGTCACGGACGTTGTTATCGTTTCAAGATCGACAATAATATTGAACACTTATGTGAATGTAAATATTTACAAATGTATGGGGATATGGCATTGTAAGATATATTTCGGTTTAGTGTCTAGTTAAATACTATAATCATTGTCAACATTAGTATTCAAAGTAATAAAGAAAAAGTGGACTAGAATAATGTCTTGTAAATATTTGTTAATTGATGAATTAGTCGATATACTCAGATCGACTTCTAACCATTAGTAGAAATAAAATCAAACCAAAATAAATGATTTCACTAGAAAATTTAATAACAGACGAAGAGATGGTTCTGGCGGATTATTTAAAATAAATTGATCACTTTAGAGTTCCATTACATAAATTAATTGGAAAATCCAGTCGGGTATAATCACATTAATTAAAGATCACAGCTTTAAGGGTATTTTGTTTCAAATGACTATTCCATTCATAATATCTCATGACACTTTATTAAAATAATTTATTTTACAAGAAACCCTTATCACAATTCACATGGTTATCGAATCACTATCCCAAACATTTGTTCAAAGTTCAATATAACAAAACCACAACTATGAATCACATCAGCAGAAAGAGGAAATAAAATTTTGCAAATCGAAGTTCAACATTTTTATCACAAACGAATATAAAACAGGTTCCATTTGCAGGAAATGATATATCCTCACAAATAGAACAATTGACGTATATTTTATACACTGAAAACCATTGACCTGAAATATTATTATAGAAGTGAAAGATTCAAAGTCTTGTTTGGAACAAATTTAATTCATCATACAATAGTAATAGAGATGGTACATTTTATATCTTTGTTTTTATAAATATATATAAAAATAAATAAAGATTTAGCAAAGAATTATTCGTTAACTAATCGTTCACTACTTTTAACAATACGATTTTATATTTTTTGGCATTTTGCTAATAATTCAATAAGGTGCGGTAATTGTTCAAATTTAAGATTATCCACATCAGACTTGAAATAAACTCAGATTATCCCATTTATCTAATTATTACAAAGGTTAATATAACAAAAATATTTACATGTTCGTATCAATGATTATTTAACAAAACGAAATGTGAGATGTGAATAAACTCGAATCAAACAATAACCAAATGTGCTTAATTATTTCTACAATAAAGTTGATCTTACGAGACCTACACCAATTTTAATACATATTTTTTTGGGGTCTCTTTTCATGTAATCATGATTTTGTGTTTGTTTTGATGATACCAAAGACTGGCAAAATCGAAAATAAAACGCATGAAGTTGTCATTTTTAACAAATATTTACAAGTCAAATAATTACAAGTTTGATTTTACGCGATTTATCTTGATATGACAATTTCAGTTATACTATTTTTGTAGAACAAATAAAACTTTACACAGCACCAAAATACTTTTAAGAAATTCATTTAACACACATTCCAAGTTTATCATAATATTTAACATACATAAATGCGAGAGGCATTCAAAATTAGATTCACCATTTCTCAAACAATTATCAATCAAGATTTCATTAAGAGACATTCATCATATACCGTCATTAAACCTAATAGTTTTGTTATTTAGAAACTAATATTCAACATACATTATTACAAACTAAATTTTTTTAAGTTCAGATTTATAAGCGTAATAGAGCACATTTCACTAGTCATATATAGATATTCACAGATACATATTATACACATACAAGTATATATTTTTACGCTTCTCATATGCAGAATATATACAGATATATGTATACAAAGAAAAAATAATGTGTAAGTGTATTTACAACAAAAACGAACAAAAAATTATTTAAATTCAGTTCTATATATGTTTCACTAGAAAAACATCGCGCATTTTCCCCAAACTTGTTATGCATGAATCCTTTATCATCATATGGTATTCAGTTCTTTAACACACATTCCAAGTTTATCATAATATTTAACATACATAAATTGCGAAAGGAATCAAAATTAGATCACCATTTCTCAAACAATATCAATCAAGATTTCATAAGAGACATTCATCATATACCGTCATTAAACCTAATAGTTTTGTTATTTAGAAACTAATATTCAACATACATTATTACAAACTAAAGTTTTTTAAGTCAGATTATAAGCGTAATAGAGCACATTTCATAGTCATATATAGATATTCACAGATACATATATACACATACAAGTATATATTTTTACGCTTCTCATAGCAGAATATATACAGATATATGTATACAAAGAAAAAATAATGTGTAAGTGTATTTACAACAAAAACGAACAAAAAATATTTTAAAAATTCAGTTCTATATATGTTCACTAGAAAAACATCGCGCATTTTCCCAAACTTGTTATGCATGAATCCTTTATCATCATATGGTATTCAGTTCTCCGTCCAATGTTAACGGTACGAGTTACGAGTACGGACGAATACACGAGTACGGGCGACCATTTGAATGCCGCTCGTGCGATTTCTGCCGGACTCGTACGAACTCGGCCGAAGAATCGTGGATGGAACGAGATAAATGGATCAGACTATGATACGGAATCACACGGGTCGCGCACACCTCTTTAATTTTATACACAGCCATTGTCGCTCATCGCATTGCCATTGCATCGTAAACAATAACAATAGAAAAACATTGCGATAATAATTTAACCTACATTGACGCCCTATTCACAATTCGAGCCGGCACATTCGTAGCACCGGGCTCATGCACTCCTCGTCGGATTCGTAGAAGTAGCGCTGTTTGGCCGAAAGTCCTTGCTGCAACCTTCGGACGGCTTCCTTAACTAACGTATTGTTATCTATAAGTGCTTGTAGCAATTCGTAAGGATCCTCTTCCTCCTCCCGTTGCTTTTTACTTTTAATGGCCGCCGCGTCCTCGCTCCAGGACCGGCAGGGTATGTGATAGGGCGTCGATCTCCTCACGGGCGTTTTGAGGCTGGATTTTGCTTTGAGTGCTACATTTCGATACCTCAGGTTTTCTTTTATCTCGCTGACAATGTCTTCGACAACGTGGACATTCGTTACCAGCGACCCTGCGGTCGACTGCTGTTTGGTCGGCATATCGCCGTTATCCGTTGAATCCAATGCGGCGCTGGTTGCACAACTGGTTGAATACAGTCTACAAAATGGCTGTAGACCTCCACTGATAATAAACGGATTGTGCGAGGAAGTAATCAATCACACGTTGGGCTTATCCAAGAAAAATTCAGGCCAACACTGTTTTACAATTTTATTAAATCACACTGGGAGTTTTATCACAGACTGTTGCTTTGTCACCTCCAAAGTTACACTTAGATTGTTGTTTAGTTGCACTTAATGTTTGTTTATATGCTGTATTTGTATAGCATATATTTATGTATTTTTTTAGTCCAAATGTACGTCTTTACTGTACGACGTTTCTCAGCAGACTGAATCTATAGGAGAACGGAAATGATAGTCTGGCCGTAACAAAACAGTGCGCAAGCTCGCATGTATTTGTTTTGATTGAAGAAAGGTCCCCTACCAAAACTCGGTGCGAGCAGGCTACAATGTATACGGCCGTCCCGTTCGCTCCATTCCGCTTGTAAACAAACCGTAAGGAGACTTCACCAAGTAAACACTACAATAGAGCAGTGGTGGCCAAACTAAATATCGCGCAAAATTATGCACACTCAACGACATACAAATTGATACCAGTTCAACCCGGATTAATCTGGATGAGAGGTAAAGTAGATTATTAGATACAAAACAGATACTGTGGATTACGAAATTAGATACTGTGACCAGCGACAAACAATTTTTAATGTGAGTTGATAATCTTAAAAAACTTTAAGGATCTGATTAATTATATATATAAAACAAATTGGGCAAATTGCTTGAATTTTCCGTGCCGCAATTTGTAATTTTTATTTTAAAATCTTTATTTTAAAATAGAAATGGTGGCGGGATTAGCTCAAGAGTAGCGTTCCCGATTCAGATGCTGGTGGTTCCGAATTCGAATCTCTGGCAAGAATTTGAAAAAATATTAACTAGTTAAGTTGGAATAATAATAGAATTATGAATTGTAATAAAAAGATATGTATATAAAATCAAAATGTATAAAAATTAGAGAATTAGTATTAAAAATGAATTGAAGTAGAAAGAATTTAGAAGAAGAAATGAGAAGTATAGAAGAAAAAGAAAAATGTGGATAGAAGATGAAATGAGAAGATAGTAAAGAAGAATGAAGATAAGTTAAGAAGTATAGAAAAAAAGAATATGATTATATGAAGAAGATTGTTTAAAATTGAAGATTGTGTAAAATAATGTAGGTGGCTAAATGCTCGAGTAAGAGAGGCCAATAAAAATAAAATTAAAAAAAAAAAACATTTCTATGTTTTTATTGATGTAAACAAAATTTGTACTATTTCCTATGAAATCTGATAATTTGATATGCAAATATCTAATGCTATTTTTGACTGCCAAATTGTATTTTTTTAACCTTTTTTATTCGATCTCCAAAACCGCTGAACCTGACTTCCCAAAACAATTATGATAAACTTTCATTTTATCAATACAAGTAAAATGTTTTTTTGAATCATTCAAATCAGACGCTCCGTTTTCTCTCAAACATTAAAATGCAATTGTTTCCACTTTTAGGCCCCGTATCTCCGAAACTGCTGGACCTGCCTTTGCCAAAGACTTATTCGCACATTTCCCCATCAATAGGAATGGAATGTTTTCTGAATCATTCAAACCGGTTGATCATTGTATATTTTTCTGAATCATTCGAACCGGTGCTCACGAAATCGTGGACAAAAAATTGTATCCGCACATACAAGTGCGCGCATGCACATACACACACACATTACATTTTTTTCTAAGATGTGCCAAAATGTTCAGAAACCTTCGAAACTTTTTTTTGCTATTACTGTAACTTACCCGACGGCAAGTTAAAAATATTAACTCGAGCTAGAAAACTTCTGCACTTCTAATGAGAATAAAAATATTAAGATTTTGAATTTGGTTTACAATAAGGCATTTGAATTTCTATAAAACGCTAATGCGCGTAAACATTATCTTTTAGGAATGTTAATTTAGCGCTTTTTAAAATTCTGAAAATTTAGTCAGCAGTTATTAACTGTTATTAATGATAACTAACAATAACCAAGTACTTGCTAACAAAATATATTTTCAAAAACAATTTATCATGATTATCTAACAAAAATGCTCGTAGTGTACCTACTCATTATGGGAATTACTGAATTATTGATTTAGTGTCGGGTTACAATAACAACAGATGTGAATACGGAAAAGTCCCTTTATACACCCCACAATTCTATTTATATCATAATACTACAGCACACGAGTAAATTATAATTTTAATTTTAAACGTCTCTTTAATGAAGTTGATTTTAATGAAATTAAAAATAAAGCAATGAAATCGTTTGCAATAGAAATATAATGCAACATCTTCATACTATTATCATACTTTGATTTGTTACATATCAACTATCTTTATTTTTTTTCTTGATTGTGATTTTGAATACCATCACTTTTAACTTATAGATTATATTGTAATCGGATTGTTAAAATTAGCAAAAATAAAAAAAAAATCAACTTCTTTTTTTCTGGTTTTGCTTCAAACTAACAGAAAACATTCATTAGAAATATTTATAAAAGTATAAATGTGAAATCTTACTTAAATTCTGATTAAGAAATGTTTCAAAAGGATCGAGAAGAACTGATCAGCATTATTGGGAACAGATAAAAAACAAGTATAAATGGTGTTCTTAGAAGAAAGAGCATTTCAATGTATTGAACAAAATGTTAAATCCACGCCTCGTCATTTCTGTTACCATCTGTTGATTTGAATAATATGTTTCTCATGAGGATAAAAAAAATTAAGTATCAGAGCCGCAATTTTGAAAAATAATAATTCTGAATCTTTGTATGGTACACTGAAAAATTTCGAGAAACCAGAGCCACAATTTTAGGCTTTTTTGAAAAATAATATTTTTGAATCATTGTATTGCGTATGTAATAACTATACATTGAAAAATTTCGAGGTACAACTTTACACGTGCTCTGAAAGATAATAAAATTCTTTATACACAAACATATTTAATTAATCACCCGTTTGTTTCATGACGTGATAAATATGAGCCAAGTAAATATTTTTTTGAATGTTAATATTATATGCGGCGATAACCATAATGTTGACATTGACTCATTGTTAGTCTTGGCGCCTGTGTCTGCCTTATCAGTTTTTTAACTGAATTTATCTCTAGATATGTATGTATTCCTACTGTAAATGTTCCATTTATTAGAGAATTATAAATTATTAATCATTTGGAAAAACAATTCATGTGCAGTTATCACCTGTATTAAACCATATGCATTAATCATGAGGTTAAAAATAGGTTTGGAAAATAAATTTGGAGTATTGCAGGTAATCGATGGAGTCGACGGTTAACCTGTTTATATACTTGATGAGTATTAATCATAAAAATTAATATCATTATACATTTATGACTCAAATGGATATATAGTTTGTGTGAGACATATTTGGAAAAAATGATGAAGTCTGAAGAAATGTTTCTAGTTGGTGCACTTTGGAGACTTTACCAAATGTGATTAATGATCAACTAAACATTGACATTTTTAACCACCAATAAGTGAAAAAAAAACATAATACAAAAAGACGTCGTCGACATTAACACAATCAACGATGAAATATATGAACACATTCAGACAATTACAAAAGCAGCATCGAGGATCATCCAAACACACTTTGCCAGAGAACTACGCCACAACACTGCCAGGGCTAGATTGAAAAAGATATTTATGTTATATCAATATACGTCAATTTTTCAAAATCTCTGTAATGGTCAGTAAATTTTGTATTTCTAAAGTATTTTATTTTTAAATCCTTCAAATTTACTCGCCATCCATTTCAGGACAGGTGAAAAAATTACTATATAAAAAAGGGAAAAAATAAATTGTAACCAATACTTGAAATAAGGAGAAATATTATTTTAACCATTGCATTTAGGAAAGTTTATTTATACCCAAATTCAAATATTTATTATTGTTAATTATGTCAGTGCCATGTGAAAGAGTTGGTTCTCATTGTTGTTTACATAGAATTTTTTCGCAGTCATATTTGTATTCAATACAAATGAACTTTGTGTTCTCATCATATTAACGCTGAGACATCAGAAATGAATTTCATGCAAAAACAGATATATATTGCATCATGCAAAGGAAATTTTTGCCTAATATTTTTATTGTTTATAGTGGTTTTTAGAAGGCAACCCAATGGTTGACCTATCTATTTTTGATTAATTTGTTAGATTAAATACGAGTACTTTACAACTTTTTCATTTTGCAGCAATGCCGGACAAGGGCTACTTTCATATATAGCTATTTATTTGTCAGTATAAAATAAATTGCTTGCTCGTAAGTTAAATTAATATATATATATATATATATATATATCCCGGTTTACAGCAAATACCAACATTTAATCATCGCATGAAAAGGCATTAACATAATGCCTACAAAATTAAAAAAAAAATACAATACAGCATCATGGTATTTTTTTTTCTTAAGTATATTAGACAATAATCTGAGGACACTGAAAATGAATTAAGTTATATTCTGTAGTTGATATAAATAAATGCTGGAGCAAACAGCAAAATATTCCAGGAGTATCTCGATATATGAAAATCGATAATTTTATGAAACTATTTTTTTTCAGCGTATATATTAAATTTAGATAAAATATATATTAGCATTATAACAGCTTATAGAATATCAAAATTCTAATGCTTTCCAGAATAAAAAACAAAATGTTCAATTTCCAAAAAATTAATTACTATTATTACTATTACTATGCAAAACAAATTTGTGGAATGTATACTCATGTTATTTGGTTAAATGTATGAAAAGCAAGTTACACACATAATTTTTCCACTTGTTGTCAAACCATTATTACGACAGCAAAAAGATAATATCCGTGAACATTTACGTGAATAATTTCATAACGGTAAATGAAACCATATTTTATTACTCGATTCAAGTAAGATACATGCTCTTACCATGAAAAACAAATAGCATTCTACATTTACCATAAACCAGCAACGCAAATTAAACCGTTATATTCAATATGAAATAATGAATCACAACATAAATAGCCTTTATGAATCATAAGAATAAATAGTTGAAAATTACTTACATCGCTCAACTTAGTCCGAGTGCATTTATAATCCAATTTGTCACTGACACACCTGGAAAAGGAAGAAAATAAATCAATAGTAAATGATTATAGCAAATGATTATTATAAACAAAGGCATATTTAAATTAATAATAAAAACAACAATAATGTCGGTTATCTATCCTTATTTGGTCAACGATTGTGGTATCGGTATTGCAACGAAACTTTCTCTCCATTCAAAGCAATGGCTGGCGCGGTCTGGGATTGTGATTCATTGCATAATAAGTTGCATAAAAAACTAAATGTATCCGCCGGTAATAACAAAAGGAAATATGGGAAAATATTGATGCACTGGTTCAATTCCCGTCACGGACAACCCTGGTATCAAGCAGCAGCAATATCAATTTACACTTGAAAATATATAGATTTCAATCTTTTCCAGCCCCAATGTCCAAATATCATCATTTGGGCATTGCTGCATCAGACTGAATAATCATTTGAATTGTTGAGACGAATTTGAATAAAAATTAGAAGTAAGGGGGCGTCCATTATTCACGTGAGGTTTATAGGGGGAGGGGGACAAAAATCTCGAAATATAACCTGGGGGAGGGAGGGTTATAGTAAGATATCACGTGTATTTATTTTTTAACCGATTTTCAAACATTTCATACATTTTCAAAAAATATTTTTAAAAATCACAGTTTTTTCACGTAACTAGAAATATACGTGATGTTTGGTGAGAGAGGGGGGATAATTTTGAATATCACCATGTATCGCCAAGAGGAAGGGGGGGGGGCAAAAATCCTTAAAAACTCGCTCACGAGATTAATGGACGCCCCCTAAGGAAAAGAGCAAGATTAGAATTACAGATCAGATTTAAAAGAAATTAAGAATAAAAAATCAAAATTGCAAAACAAAATTGAATAGAATAGGATATAATATATAAAAAAGTATAAGATATATACAAAAAAAATATATTACCTATATACATCAATACAGTATATACTCAATCTTTTACAAATTGATACATTTGCACCATTTAAGCTTTGCAAAAGTACGATTTAAAAATGAATATAAAAATTACTAATTGCACCATTTAAGCCTTGCAATAATACGATTAAAAAATTAATATAATTCTCGTAAGAAGCAAATTTACGTTTTAGATCAGAAAATGAGTTTAGCTAATTTTACGTGTTCTCGACGTTTCAAGACATTATGAATCATTTAGCATCAAAATTGAAAAAAGTATGAGTGCAGTATTATTCGCTTTGCAAAATTTGACCTTTTGTCGGCGTTTTCCCAAAAACGTCCGTCAATAACAATATATGAGGACTTTTGTTGATTATTTTAGAGAAGTGATCGGTTTAGCCTTTTTTTAAAATTAGCAGGAAAGTGCAGAATTTTTCGTCCATGTTTTTGCACAAAAAATCTAAACAAATGATGAAAATTTAAAACCTAAAAATAGTCATATCGTGCAAATTCGTCTGTGGTAAAGATCGGCCAATCCGTTTCTTCGTGCCTGTTGGATTTTTTTTTAAGTAAAATTTTCAAATCTTTAATATTTTAAAAGATGCTAAATTTGAATTTTTATTGATTAAATCTATTATTTACACATATCGGGAAGTTTTTGCAACTAGCTTTGAGACACAATGCCACTTACACCTAGTTGATCATTTTTAGATAGATAGAAGGTTGATCAACACAATAATAATAAATAGTTGTCTGCCCCAAGACAGGTCTATGGAGTGAGAGCACCACAAAAAAAAACGTAATAGAATTTAACATAAATAGCATTGACCAGGTCAGCATGATTTTTTTTAAATATATCCATTGTATAAATTTAAAATAGAATGAAATTCAAATGACGAAATCAGTTGTATGTTTTCATACCAATATGATGATGCTAAATAATTAATACTAATTACTAATTATTTTTCATTACTGAAAACATGCTAGATAACACTTATAAAACAAAGAATGAATTTCATGACTCTCAGGAAATGACAAGGCATTAAAGTTACACAGTAAAATCCAAAAGTCATAAAATAATAAAATATTCATGTAATCCAAATGTGTGAAAATGAAGAGTATATAATTAAAACTGATTATATCAAAATATTCCATTAGACTTTTGCCTTGAATATTTTTGACACCAAAACAATGACAAAGATATAATAAATGCGTAAACACTCCAGATTGTAAACAAACAATACTCAGTTTTTTTATTCTAGCAGCAAGAATTCAGTACATGTCTAAAGATTGAGAACAACTTGTAAACAAAAACAAGAAATTAAAACACAGAACAATGACGTCAATGAGTATTTAGAATTAATTAAATTTTGAAGTTGTACCTGGTAATTCGACACACCTTTGTGTGTATAAATTCCACAAAGTACTCGAGGAATTTGCTACAATTTTATTTGGCGCCGAGATAATAATAAGATAACGTGTTTTGAAAATCCGATTTTAACTAACAAGTTGTATAAATAAATATTTGATTAATCAGTAATAGCACTTTCTATATAAAAGTACTTATCAACAAATGCATTAACGATAAAACACATACAAGTGCGATAACATCATGGAATTCAGATGCACGTGTAACTACTTAATATAAATGTTCAAATGACAAAATAATATTGTGAAGTTCAATTATGATGCAATAAAATTTAGCCAAGGAAATATAAAATAATTATAAATAAAAAATTCTATATTATTTTTGAATTAAAACTTTTTTAGGCGCGACTAGGGTGTAAATCCGTACAAATGCAACGGAAGTGCGTTACGGCCGAGTCGAGTGCCAATGATTCATCGATGAAATGATGATGATTGCGCTCTCGATGAAATCATTTCTATACGGGTCGATTGTGATTAGGCATCGTGTATGTGAATAGAGATCTGTCGTTGAATTGAATAGATATCAAAAAAAATCGGCATAAATAAATAAACATGTTAAAGTTACATCGTAGTACAAATCTTGATTTAATGAAAAATGCCTAAAATCAGAATATTTTACCCTGTTCCTTGAAAATAATAAAACAAATTAAGCATTTGTGCCGTGTACAAACTTAAGTTTATGGATTAGAAATTATTTCTATATTATTCGTAGTTTCTATAAATCTTTGAAGTTATTAAAATGAAAAATATTTTTTAGGCAAGACAGATATTACAGCTGTTCAAAGAATGAGATTATATCGCCAGCGAAAAAGTAAAAAAAAATACAAGCAGTCAATGATACATTTAACTAGATTATCATCTAATCAAGTTACTATAGCTCATGTGACATGTTTTTTAATATTATCGTGGCGCTTAACGTGTTAACCAGCTATACTCTGTACAAGTTCGGCAAATGTGTATGTAATTTAAACCACATTGCCTTCTGCAAATAAAAAAATATTTACAACGGTAATCGAAGTGGAATATTTCGCAAGTAGAGCGGTGAAAGGTATAGGCACTGAATGTGAAAAGAGTTATTGTTTTCAACATCATTAACCACAATTATAATAATGTTATTTAATGTTGTATAACACAATAGATGATATTTAGTTCTCTTATCGTTTTTAATCTAGAAACCTTTTAGTTATGGACAATGCAAAGAATAAATTGCACTTTGTGTTTTCACAATGTACGAAGACATTATGGTTCTATGGACATTATCTATTATCAGAGGCTGAATATGAAAATACAAATTAAAACAATTTGATATGCTTGTATGTAAATCTATATTGCACTCTATTTGTGATAAAGGTTTATGACAAGAAATCTAAAATTAAACTAGTTGTAAGTAGCATTGTGCCTTAAGGCAAGTTGCAAAAACTTCGTGATACGTACACATACTAGACCTAATAAAAATTTAGGTAAAATGTTTATATGATTTTTTTTTTAAATTCTCTTGGTTTAACACATTTTATCGCAGTTTTCTTGCTTTTTGAATTTTTCAAAAAAAAAAAATAATAATAATAATAATATAACGTGACCCTTTTATGGTGACGTCATGCGCTTTCGACTTCAGGTACACTATTTAGGTTAAATGTTCAACTATTAATTTCTAAAAAAAAAAAAAAAAAAATTGGCTGTCATTAAAACATAATCAATGCAATTTCCAATGGATGTCTTCAAACATAGTTACTTATAATATCTGTAATTGTATAAATTAAATTAACCTGTTTAACACATATCATTTCCATGTTCTAAAAATGTGTTTATTGAAGTGTGGACAGCAACTGTAATCAGTAGCTGCCTATGAAACGCCAGAGAACGCATATACACTTCTTCACAGGAATTCTTCGAAATCTATCGTTCGACAAGGTATCATCAAAATCGCCAAAAAAAATCACCATTCAATTACGAAAATCGACCCGGCCGATCTTTACCAAAAACTAATAAAAACGATTTCCCAACCTATAACAAAGATGGTCTCATACGATTCAAAATAACTGGAAACGTCGAAAAAAAAATAGCAAGTCGGATTATTTCACGAAATCAAACTTCTGGAAGTTTAGGAAAAAAACTATCTAGCGCGGACCTGGTTCCAACATTACAATTATCTCCTTTACTTCGAGATAAACAATTATGATTAGTTTCACTATTAGGTGTGCTCTATCTAGAACTGGTTATTGTTATGGCTAACAAATAACAACCACGTGTAAGAGTTTTATTTTTATTTTATCGCATTTTTGTGCCCGGTGTTGTGTGCGGGAGAGGTGGGCAGAGAGCATATTGCTCCAGTTCGCAATAAGCTCCGCTCTTGTGGAACGGTGTTATTGATTGAGGTCACAATGCTGTAGGACAACGATTCTCGTTTCAAGATAATTTAGACTTCGAGCTAGATAGTAAAATGATAATAGAAAATTGAGATAATCATGTGGCAACAGTTCGTGTACTCGATATTGACAATATTTGTCGAGCCAAGATATTGGCAACTGCCAAGACTAAAGAAAATTTTCTGTAAGATCAAGTTTTAGGTGAATCAAGAATGATCAGAATTAGATGAATGAAATCCAAACAGATTTACAATGGGATTTCAACATTTAAACAATTTGCAAGTCACAAAATAAAATTCTTAAAAAAATATTAGAGGAGCCCATTCTCCACTTGGCTTATTCACCAAGACTCCATTACGTATACGGTGGGAAAAGTAATTAGAACAAAGTACAAGAATAGACTGAAAAATCATCCAAACCAACTTGCTAAAGGCCTGCTTTCTTCAAACATCTCCAGAATACTCCAGAAAAGAACAACACTTTAGATTTATCAAGCTAACAGTAATCGACATAAACAATTTTCAAAAGTCACAAAATAAAATTCTTAAAAAAATATTGAAGCCATCCATTCACCACCAAGGGTTTGGCTTATCCACCAAGGCTCCCATTTGCCTATGGTGACAGAAGATCTTAGAAAAAATCAGAAAACTTTGATCTAATAACAGGACTAGACTGGAAGATCATCCAAACCAACTTAATCATTTTTCTGTAATCTCATCTCATTTGAAAAAAATAGAACAATCTTAATTGGAGTTCATTAAAAACTTCCTAAAAGACGATAATTAACCAGTTATCGAACAGGTTAAAAATTGATTAATGAAATTGGGAACTGTAGTAAGGGAAGGTGGGAAAAAAATAAGAAAATTAATTACATTAAAAATAATATATCAAAAAATGAGTGTTAGATTTGAGCTTTCACAGAAAGTTTCTGTTTATATATGAATTTCTGTTTAAAACGTTCACTGACAGAAATCGAGATAAAGAATCATGTAATTACTTGAAGAGATGATCACCACTGGGGGGTAGCATTTTAAAATCTCTACACATTGAGTCACCAGAATGATTGAATGCCTTTTTCAAACAGATTGCAATTATATGAAAATAAAAAGGGCTTGGTTTATCCACTAAGACCTCCATTTGTCTATGATGACAGTAGAAAAAGAAATCAGAAGACTTGGATCTAAGTACAAGACTAGACCGAACAATCATCCAAACCAACTTTATGCATTTTTATGTAATTTCAACTCATCAATTTTCAAACTTAAAATGATCATCACATGGGGTAGCATTTCAAAATCTCTACACATTGGTCACCAGAATTACTAAATGCCTTTTTCAAGCTGATTGCAATTATATGAAAATAAAAAAGACAGAAGAACTCAGAAGAAAATATCAGAAGATTTGCATGTAAGTACAAAACTAAACTGGAAAATCATCCAAACCAACTTAATCAATTTTCTGTAATTTCACATTAGTCACCAGAATTACTGAACGCCTTTTTCAAGCCGATTGCAATTATATAAAAATAAAATAATAACTAGTTAACTGTGGTGCCAGAATTTATAAGTTTTGTATCGTCCATCAAAATCGCCTTAGGAGCATCAAAATATGTCCCAAACTTGCTGAAGACATCAGGATACCAACACACATACTATACAGGATATATTAAAAATTAAATGTAAAACCTCCCCTTTTTGAAGCTGTTTAGGGTTTATTAACCTAATTATCCTGATCACGGAGACAAATTGAAAAACCATCAAATTTTGGACAACGATCCAATTTTCAATCCTAGAAAAATCTTTTGTAACAAAAAAAACTGTAAAAAATTCAAAAGAAGATTGCCACTCGATCCAATTCCAAGACACCATTGATTCTTAACGAAAATGAATAAACTATCTTTACCCTTATCTTATCTGAGCAATTTAAAAAAGATTTATGATAAGAGATATAGAGCTTGCCAACCCTTCATCTACAATATCAACGTAATTTTTTTTTATTTACATAGTATGTTCAAACATGCATGATCAGATGCCATGATGTGCTCGGAGAATGGATGGAATTTTTTACACAATATTGCGAGAACATAAACTGCAGAACTGTTTATAGGTACGCAAATAGATAGTATGAAATTATCTCCTGGTGGTCCAAATTGTCTAAGATAGGTACAAAAACTAGATCGTCGGAAGAAATTATCAGGAATAAAAACTTTTGCAACTTTGGTAACCAATGTAACTTTTAAAATGATAAATAATATGAAGGTATTTGTTAACTTTATACAAATTTCTAGGATTCAAGATTTTTGCAATATTAATGGTCAATTATAGTATATATTGAAAGGATGATGAAATGTTTTATTTTTAGTTACGAAAAAATTATGGTAAAATTTTGGGTTTTTTTTAAACAAAAAGTTAAAAAATAAATACACGTGATATCTTACAATACCCCTCCCTCCCCACGTGATATTTTGTGTCAAAATCCCCCCCCCTCCTAAAAACCTTACGTGATTAATAGACGCCCCCCTAAGTTCCAAAAATATTCAATATCTCCAGATAGTTCCAGAAACCAAATATATGTATGTATAAACATTTTGGTCAAGATAAAACTTGTTCTCAGTACCTAATAATCAATGCTTATACATCTTAAACAATGAAATGTTTTGTTAATACTGAATGGCACAAGAGTCACGTCTCCAATGATAAAAGATGAGTCCACACGTGTATCTTGAATTAGCGAGATTAATACTTTTATATACAAGCAATGAAGAGATAATCGTATTTACAGACTCGAGACACAACATAACATTATATCCAAACAACTACAGTATATGTGGCCTATCTATCAAATGTCTTATTATGTTACTACTAATATTTCGTTGTCCCGAGATATTCTTCTAGAAACAATCTCTACCATAAACATTTTGATAAAGACGACTGTTTAACACTCTGGGGACGGCTGTCCACCTCAGTGGACAAACATACTCTGTGAGGCAAAGGCTATTTTATAAACAATGACTCAGTTTGCATCGAAAAGTTGAATAAATTACATATAGCAGTGATAAACAGTATTGTATTTTGAAAATAATTTTAAATTATTTTAGTAGTATTTTTAGCCTTGTTCTTTGCTATATGGTCTTTTTTTAATATTTAAAACGACCGAGCGCTTTTAAATATGGCAAAACGACTGGTAAATTTTGTGAATTAAGCTGTAGTGAAGATGAGTTTCAAATAGACATTCATACAGACGCTTCTCCTTCAATAATCGAGTTTGACATACATCAACAAACACCCCGACAACAAATACCAAGCAATATAAGACATCCAATAGATTATTTTACTTTTTATTTTATAAATGAATTATTAGACAATATTAGAAAAAATAAACTATTATGGCAGCAAAAAAAATGACCAAATATACTGACTAATCAGTGGCATATACTAAATGCGAGTGAAAGAAAAAGGGATTGTATTGTCTGTTCTGACAGAAAAGCACCAGGAGGAAGGCGGCGAACAACATTTTATTGTAAAAACATGTCAAAATCAACCATCTATGCATTTTGGAAATTGTTTTGAACGTCACCATTCTTTATAAAATGATCAAAAATAAATTAATATTATAAATGTATGTCCTTCAATGACCACAAAATTTTATCAAACAAATTGCATAACATACACAATGAAATCAAGTTTACAGCCGGTAATGTAGATTGTTTTGAAATCGGTGCCGTCCCGAAAGTGTTAATAATCGATCTTGGGCAGTATCATCGAATGTTTGGGATAAGAGTCAACTCGTCAATGACAAAGGCAAGCGCGTGTGTAGTCAGAATTGATAAGACCTCTGTGTTGCAGACACAACAAAAAGCTCCCAACAAAAAACCAGAACAATATGTCAGATTGCTTTGAAACAGATTGGGTTGACGTCACACGATCCACCGTGGGATGAAAATGGATTAATTAAAATATCCATTACGGATGATCAGGTTCCTAACTACTAAATTCTAATCCTAATTGCTAACTGATTTTTTAATTTCTTAACTGAATGAAATAATCATTCACTCGTCGAAAGAATGAAGTTGGCCAGAAAATGCAATATACTAAAATTTATGATTTCTCGGTGTTTCAGATCATTGAGATAGTTTGACCCCAAAATGGGAAAAAGTGTATGAGTGCAAAGTGAAGGTGAGCCAAAATTTTACCTTTCGCTAAACTTTTCTGCTGCACCGATATAAAAATTTAGAAGTCATTTGTTGAAATTCGATATTAAGGACAAGTCATGATTAGTTTTGCAGATAACTGCAAAATTTTTGGTCAACGATTTAGAGTCTAATTTAGATAAAATTCCTCGACCATAAACAAAATTTCATGGAAATTGTGGTGACAAGTTTTTGGAAAACATTGGCCAATTTGATTATAAAAATTCAATATTGCTTGGAACAAAATACATTTTCAGTACACAAAGTAATATCAAATGTGTTGAAAATATACATTTTATTATACTTATAATATTACTTAAGCAGAGTTCAAAATACATAGTAAATCTAGTTGATAGACCCAATAAAATATGATTGTCCTAAGTTTTTGATAACATCATTTCTTAATCAAAGATTGGAATGGATCAGTAATTGAAAATTGTTAATATATTAAATTTTCTACTACGGGAAATTTATGGATTTTTCACAGAAACAATATTTTGAAAAAAAAAAAATTATTTGTTGTCCCACATTTTAGTAATCTTAAGTGCACGAAATATCGAATTTATAAAAAAGATAAAATGTTTATCAAAATGTATAAGGAAATTACAGAGTTATTTAATACATATTTACGATAATGAATTCTAATAAGGTCGTCAATATCATAAGTAATCATTTGAATCTTTAGAAATGCCATTCGTGAAAAATAAATAAATTTGATACCGCAACATTAACCTAAAAATATTATCTGCAGTTTATTACATCGTTTATGTAAGAAAACTGATATTGGTTAAATCAAAGTTAAAGATGCAAAATATTTTGACTAGGCCGAGTGATAAGTTAAAAATTAATGGACAAAAATGAACATATTTTTGTTCATTTTTTAATATTGATCACACGATTAAATCATGGCAGATAATAGAGTAATCGTGTCCACGATTAAAAAAAAATGAATTCATACCAAAATTATTATATTTAATTATTTTAGAAAAGTACGATATCTTCAAAAAACATTTTTGAATATATTTTAACCAGAAATACTTGAACTTATATCACATTTAAATTTACAAACGCTTCTGCGAAAGAAATATTTTATAGCTTGCTTTACTACTTTCAAAACAATATTTCCAAAAAAAAAAGAAACCAAAAACGTGGAAATGATATAAAAACTGCATTAATAGTTATTTTTTAGGTATGAATTTTACATAAGATTTTATATTTAATTGTAGCCTGATAAATTGAGCCAGTTGAGCAATTATAAACTTAGGTTGCCAGATTATGTTGCAGTATTATTTTGTGAAAAAACGCGAGAGTGCGGTACGAAAAGGTTTGAAACCACTGCCCTGACAATAAATCCTAAAATTTACAGAATTTTATGCAATACTTAAAGTTAAAAAAAAATGAACTATGTACTGAGTAAAATGTAGTAAAAAAATACTAATGGTCACAAAGACAATTTTGTTAAAAATATTGTAATCGTTTCATAAAAATTGATTTAATTTTAGGAAAAGCAATAGAAAATATTAAAAATGTGGTATAAGATTAACCCTGTCCACTCGCAAATTTCGGAATTTGTATGTATTTTGCCCCTGGAGTGTTGGCATCCGAGTCGAAGAGGTTAAAATTATAAAACTAATAAATTTTGATACTATACGCGCCATCTATTTAACAAAAGTATAAACTCACTCGCCATCTATCCATCAAGGAGGCGAAACATTTAAAATTAAATGGCGCCCATACTTCAATTTCAACTCAACGAGGCATGTTTTTAATACAATAAATTTTATATTTTTCAAATTGAACGTATCGACAATAGTCAATAAAAATGTTCAAAAGCATATCAAATATTAGAAACCAAAGAAACATAAGTGTAAGTATAAAATTGTTAGTGTGAAATTTTTGAAGGTTATGTAGTAATTGAATAATGTTTCACAGATTCTTTCAAGGATATGGTCCGGTAAAAAAGCAGAAAGTGCAGTACAGTCAGAAACTGAAATTAAAACTATTTTAGCTAAAAAATTCCCAAATGTGAGTAGAATAATTTGATGTATTATATATATTTCTAGCTAACGAGTTCCCAAATGAATATTGTATTAAATGATTTTATTACCAGTTTGTTACTCTATCTTTATTATCTTTCTATTAATTCTTAATATTATCCCTTATCTATTTCCAGGCAAAATCAATCGAAGTGCAAGATGTATCAGGAGGTTGCGGTGCCATGTTTGAAATAGCTGTAGAAGCCGCAGATTTTAAAGGAATGTCAACAATTAACCAACATCGATTAATAACAAATACATTAAAGGATCAAATTAAAGATATGCATGGAATTCGAATTCAAACTAGTGTACCAAAATGAAATTGTATAGATTGTGCTGTATTAAAATAGTAATAAATATTTTGTAATAACTTAGTACTCTTAATACTCTCATAAGGGAAAATTTGAATATAATCTGTATTTATGAAACTTAAAGAACTATCGAAATGGAATAGTCATATTATGTGGCTTAGATAAAGGATAAAGCATTATTGATGTTTGGGAAATGGAAGCTTTAGACTGGAAAAGAAATTCATATAACTGAGTCATTTCAGGAATCCTTTACAACTTTCAGAGGGTCTACGTCAGCAAAAAAATGTTCAGTGTCCACGTAATGAAAATGAGAGTCCATAATAGTGGATCACAACACACCACGTCTTTTTACCTATATTGCACTATATATAATAAAGTCATATGCAATAATAATAAACAAAACTAAGAAGCAAATTTGAATATTGTTCTTTTTTGTAAAAATGTGTAAGTTGTAGCTAAAGTAAGCATTCGATTTGTGGTCACAATAATGTTGAGCTTGTAAAGACCAAATTTGTTGACTATCAAACTCTTGGCAATATTCTGTGTGCTTTTTGAGACTGTATTTCTGAATAATAAAGATAAATGATTTAATAGTTGTAAAATAAACAGCATAAAGAAGGTTTAGTGTTATTACTTATCTCTTATTAAAAAAATGAGAACATGTAGATTAAACAGCGGACATCATAAGCAAAGATATGTAAAAATAATCCTTACAAAATTGTTGCCACATGTTGATAGCTTGATGAAGGCTTTGCAACATTCTTTGTGCTTTTTAAGGCTGCTGTAGTCTTTCTGAATACAATAAAAAATTTAATATTTGTAAAATGAACAGCAGAAAGAAGGTTCAGTGTTATTACTGATCTCCTAAAAAAAGAAAAAATGTAGGCTGAATAGTAGACATTGTTAGCAAGGATACGTAAGATTAAACGTTATAAAATTGTTGCCATATGTTTATAACTTAATAAAGGCTTAGCGACATTTTTGTGCTTTTTGAGACTGCTGTTGCATTTCTGAATACGATAAAAGATTATTTAATATTTGTAAAATGAACAGTAGAAGGAAGGTTTAGTGTTCTGTTACTAACAGAAACAAAGATGTAAACTGGACACCATTAGTCAAGAGATGTAAGATTAAACCTTTCAAAATTGTAGCCAAATGATGATAAATAAGCATTCACTTCTCGCTTACTTTATTTTTTCAATATTTTACATTCAATTAATATATAAAAGCATCATGTACTTTGTACTTGATGATTTCTACTTTTACTTTAAGTCTTTAATAATAATTTTAGTACAGTTTAAAAATCTACATCGGGTAAATAGGGGATTCATGCCAAAGTCCAAGGGGGGCACAAAACAAACAAGTTTGGAAACCTATTATGTAACTAACTAAACCAAATCTTTAAAAATAATCATATTCAAAATTCAAAATGGTGCTTCTTAAAACAAAATGGAGATTTCAATGAAGATATCAATTTTTTTTTTGTCAATATTTCAATACATGAAAAAGTTTAACTTGAAAATTGATTTCACCTAGGAAACTGTATATTTATAGAACTTTGTACTTTTTACCTGGTTTATTAATGATTCATCATATTTTTTTTTCAGAGCATTAAGAAAATTGAATTATTTATTGAAAATAGAAAAAGCAAATATAAGTTAAAATGCGGGACTTTCAGAAATTTCTCTGTAAAACTAATTGTAAAAAATAGAGGTTATTACTACATCCATATGTAAAAATTTTAGTCATCCGACATTGAAAATATGTTAACCTAAAAGCAAGAATTTTCTTGTAACAAAATGAATATTTTTTACTAATATTAGGTCGGCCATTCACATATATATTAATGCAGCAGCAATTATATAGCTTTCGAAAAAACTAATAATTTCTTTTAAAAAGAAACGTGGAACATTAACCTCCACGAGGTTATGTAAAAAAAATGCGTCCTACATATCAAAATCTTAAAA
>NW_020539725.1:54356625-54390877 GCF_003426905.1 Ctenocephalides felis | reverse complement strand
TCTTAATACGGATCTTCTAGATCTGTTTTGCTTGCAGGGGATCAAATGCTTTCAAAATGATAAAAAATATTCTCTGAAAGTTTTAAACATGGGTAAAATTTTATTGGTCTCTTAGAATTTTCCAACTTAGCAACAGGTGGATATTAACTTTGAGAATAACCTTGTATTTGCTTATTTTGATCATAAATAAAAATATGCAACAAAAATTTGATATTTTTAATAAATTAAGTATTTAATTAGAAAAAGAATCAAGAAACTTTGGTTAAAGTGCGGACTATATTAAAGTTAATATTAAGAGCTAAAACTTTCAGAGAATTTTTTGTATCATTTTGGAAGCATTTGAGCGCCTGGAAGCAAAAAAATTAGAAAATATCCATTAAGGACCACCCTAATATATATATATATATATTATAATATATTATATATATTATATATAAGTATTTTATATTAGAAAAATATAAAATACTTATATCGCCAGAGATAATAATAAATACCCTCATATCCTACTCATAGAAGATGCTCAAAATTAAAAATTTAATAATATTATATTATTAAGACATAAGATAGAAGTAACTAGATTTATTTAACTATATTTATTATTTCTGACTTAGATATATTTTTTGGAAATTTTATGTTTATGATCAAGAAAATAACCGAAATGACTTATTCACTATTCTAGCAGTAATTTTCTTCAATATTAGGCTAGAAATATTGTAAATGTGATTATATTATTATAATAATTTATTATTATCAAATAATCATTTACTGCAATATAAAACAGGTCAATTTTGTTCCAACTTTCGTGTGGAATAATTGAAGTTATTACCTAATGACTATATTGTAATAATTATATAAAGCATTCAAACATAAGAATTGTATCCGGTTTGATTTATCTAAATATTTCAATGAAGCAATTTTCTTTTTGAATTTGCTTTAAATCTGCATATTTTTTCAATTCGTTTTAGAATCTGCTCTAAATCTGAAAAAATCGAATTATTAACATTATTCGAACTCTCCAAAGAGGATTTGAGAATTTTTGTTTGAAAAAGCTCTCTATGATATTAAGCTAAAGTTAATTTAAACTATCTTACGTTAATAAAATATAGAATGTTGGTAAATTTATTTATAATATAACCTTGCAATATGTTTATTAGCACTCTCCTCGTGCTTTTGCCATAAACCGTTATTACTAATCATTCATCTTTAGTTAGTCAAAGTGCTGGTAGAAATTTTATTTGAACTAATTAAAAATTATAAACAATTTATTGTTTGCTGATGATTATTTTCGTAAGGGCCATTAATTATTCATGTGATCGATTTCAAAAAAATTGACTAAAAAAAAATCCCATACGCTAATTTTTTGAGGACTATTGTTCTCAATTTTGCGCGACAATCAGCCAAGCCGTTTCTTTGTGAATTGCAGAAAATTGAAAGTGAAAATTTTTTTGTCCAAGTTTTAGCCCGCATTTCTGAATCGATTTTGAAAATTCAAAAACTGTTCAAAAGATAATGTTTAGGAATCGTGCTGATTAGTTTTTGATAAAGATCGGACGAGCCGTTTTCTTGTAATAAAGTGTTAAAAAAAATTTCGACGATTTTTTTTATTTTTTTGACTGTTGATACCATTGTCTTATGCATCATACTAAAATATTACGGCCCTACGACAAGTCGTTTAATTTTAAAAATTCTTCAGTTTGCAAAAATTAGTATCGTTTTTGGCATTTGTCAAAATTTAACCTTTTATCGACGTTTGCTCAAAAACGCCTGAACCGATTTCAGAAATTTAAAACCATTTTTATCAGTTTAGTGCGACGATCGGCCAAGTCATTTCTATGTGATTTGAAAGAAAGTGTTAAACTTTTCGTCCACATTTAACTCATACATACTACCGAATCGATTTCAAAAATCAAAAACTGTTCGAAACATATTAGTTATGAATGATACTGATTAGTTTTAAGTGAAAATCTATTGAGCCGTTTTCTTGTAATAACTGTTAAAAAAAAATTAAGCCGATTTCATGAAACTTTTTTTGGCGATATATATCATAGTATTATAGCTGAAAGCTATTCAGCTAACCTACTGAAAAATAACGGCTTTTTGGCGTGGTTTTATTTTGAATATTCATAAAAATTTGAGAAAATGAGTAGTTTTTTAAAGACGTTTAGTAAAATTAAAATTAGACGATTTCCTTGGTATAACGATAGAGTACTTAGTTTTAATGAACATACTAAACCATTAAAGTCCTACGAAAACTGATTCGATAAAAAAATGATTGATTTTTGGAAATTTGCTTTTAGAAAATACTCCGAGTTGAGGTGTTCGTTCGTTTTCAATTATGTGTACGGCATACTTTTAATCATTCATAAAAAATAATTTATTTTATTGATTAAGTCGATTATTTACACATATCGGCAAGTTCATGTAATTTGCATTAAGGCAAAATACCAATACCAACTAATTTAATTTTTTTACACAGGTTTTATTTAGTAGCAAAATTTCCTATTTAACCAATTTTGTACCAACTCTCACTCTTACCTCCCATTAACCTCATCGTATTATGATTCTTCCGGTTTAATAACTAAAAACTCCCGATTAAATTTTTGCAAAACATCGCAAAAATAATTGTCACGAATAATAATAATCATTCGTCATTGTAGTTTATCATTATAAATATCGGTAAAACACTATATGGATGTCACGAAGCTAATTCAGCGTATAATTTTCTATTGTCCACAATTCGCGCATGTCATCGGGATCTAATTATACATGGAACGATTTTCTTTGATTCTTTGGCGATATGGTGTTGATTATATATTTGTTTTATGTTGAATATGAATTTGAATGAAAATAGAGTCGGTAATTATTGTACGAAGATCAAATGAAAATCAAGTTCATGTTTGGTTATTTATTTGTTTTATTTGCTCTCTTGGTTACAATGGTAATGAAATCTATATATTGCCAATTCTGATCTATATAGTTGCAATTAAGAACATAGATACATTGAGTACTATACCGAAATATGGTCTGATAGTTAAGCTCACGGATACATGTTGACGGGGTTATGAGTTCGAACATTTATTTACAACATTCATTTTAAATTTGAATGTTAGATAGAAAAGCATAAACATTTTTTTTAAACATAGCTACGAAATGCTCATATTTCCAAATATAATACTTTTGTTTAACAGTTCTTTTAAAATTTTGTTATCATAGCAATATTTATAACAATTCTAAAAATAAATTTAACCAAATAGCTCCAACCAAAATATTTACTCAAATTTTCTATGTGACATCTTCAAATATTATTGATAGCTTACTTCTTACATGATCGTCATATTTAGGGGGCGTCCATTAATCACGTGAGGCTTTTAGGGGAAGGGGGGGGGGGGGGCGTTGACAAAAGTCAGAAAATTCACGAAAAGAGAAACGGGGAGAGAAAGAGGCCTAGTAAAATATTACGTGTATTTTTTATCTGAATTTAAAAAATAATCAAAAATTTAACGATTTTTTCGTAAATTCGAAAAATTTGTTCGAAAAATTGTACGTAACTAAAAATACACGTGATGTTTGGTGGGGGAGGGGGGGTGTTAATTTTAATATCACGACGTGTCGCCCAGGGGGAGGTGGATCCAAAAATCTCTAAAAAAATCGATCACGTGATTAAGGGACGCTCACTTAAGGGATATTCGAAAAGATACCATATAAATTATTATGATGATGAAATATTATATTTGCTTTACCAAGTTACTTCAACGAAATCCTTTATATAATAAATTACACAAAATATCTAAAGTGCAATAATATTAATCTACAAACGTCTGGTGTGATAATTTATTGCTCAGTGTCATAAACTTGCTTCCTGAAGTTCGTTATAGATAAGTTAATTATCATTATGTTACTTGAAATTATCCATAATATTTACTTAATTTCTTTTACTTATTTATCTATGCTTAATTATTTACATAATTTATATTAAATACTAGCTGACCCGGCAAACGTTGTTTGGCTAAGTAAATGTATATTCTAATCAATTTCTAGAGATATTCCGACATTCCGATATTCCGAGATTCGGATATTCAGATATTCAGATCTTCAGATCTTCAGATATTCAGATATTCAGATATTCCGACATTTGGATATTCAGATTTTCAGATTTTTAGATATTCAGATATTCAGATATTCAGATATTCAGATATTCAGATATTCAGATATTCAGATATTCAGATACTCAGATACTCAGATATTCAGATGTTCAGATATTCAGATATTCAGATGTTCAGATATTCAGATATTCGGATATTCAGATATTCAGATATTCAGATATTCGGATATTCACATATTCAGATATTCAGATATTCAGATATTCAGATATTCAGATATTCAGATATTCAGATATTCAGATATTCAGATATTCAGATATTCAGATATTCAGATATTCAGATATTCAGATATTCAGATATATTCAGATATTCAGATATTCAAATATTCAGATATTCAGATATTCAGATATTCAGATATTCAGATATTCAGATATTCAGATATTCAGATATTCAGATATTCAGATATTCAGATATTCAGATATTCAGATATTCCGATATTCCGATATTCGATATTCCGATATTCGATATTCAGATATTCAGATATTCAGATATTCAGATATTCAGATATTCAGATATTCAGATATTCAGATATTCAGATATTCAGATATTCAGATATTCAGATATTCAGATATTCAGATATTCAGATATTCAGATATTCAGATATTCAGATATTCAGATATTCAGATATTCCGATATTCCGATATTCCGATATTCCGATATTCCGATATTCCGATATTCCGATATTCCGATATTCAGATATTCCGATATTCAGATATTCAGATATTCAGATATTCAGATATTCAGATATTCAGATATTCAGATATTCAGATGTTCAGATATTCAGATATTCAGATATTCAGATATTCAGATATTCAGATATTCAGATATTCAGATATTCAGATATTCAAATATTCAGATATTCAAATATTCAAATATTCAGATATTCAGATATTCAGATATTCAGATATTCAGATATTTCGATATTTCGATATTCAGATATTCCGATATTTCGATATTTCGACATTCCAATACTCCGACATTCCGATATTCCGATAGAGCTAAATGTACAAAAAATGGCAGTTTTTGAGAGAACTAAGTGTCCGATTTGAATGATTCAACGAACTTTCTGCTTGTCTTAACAAAATAATTGCTTTTGGAAAAAATAATTTTTTTCAAATTTTATTTTCTTGAAATTTTTAAGTTACGAAGTTTCAAGTAACATTCGATGAATTAACAAACAATTATCTGACTACGTTCGGTAAAATTGCCAGCTACTTCATTATTGTAGAAATGTATTTTTTTATGTCTTTCAAAAATTCGTTATCTACACTCTTTACCCTATAGGCGGGGTAACTTGGAACGGCCAGGTGGCAAACACGTTTAAAACCTTATTTTAATTTAAAGGTATTTTACAAAATAATTACATTAACTAATGCTAAAAAACTACCAACGGAAGAAAATACTTTTATTATGGATTTTCAAAGATTACCGATATTTTGTCAGTACAATCAAACTGGAAGTTTTATATACTTTCTATAGAAAACATGGTATAATCCAATCCAAGTTTTTTTGGTCTTTCGACTTATATTGTCGTAAATATTCACGTAAAACTTCCTATTAAAAGTAATTGAACACCATCGGTCAAGAAAGTTTGACATTTCACGTAATAGCCACCGTCTATTGTTTTATTCAAATTACGCTTCTACAAAAATTTTCAAATTAAAAATTCTACGCGATTTTAGAATAATATCTCACCTTTTGGACTTTCTCTGGATTGGCACGAATTATTCATGTCTAAGACTGGCCAAATCAGTTTAGCCGTTTTCTAGTTTTACTTAGACATTTGAAAGAGAGCTCCATTTTTATATATAAGATATACATTTCTGTAGTAAGGCTATTTACGATGTTATTCATTTGATGATGAAGATATTTTTGCAAAAATCGGAATCGTGTAATTCAAAAATTATAAAATATACTTAAAAATTAAAAGTGTGATCGACATTTTTTCTGTAATTTTGGCGAACAGTACCAATTCCAAAAACAGTATCATTTTAATCATAACTCTAAAATTTTTTTTGTCTAATTTGATATTACCCCCATGGCAAATAGTAATGCCCCCCCCAGTGGACAACTACGTAGCAAATACAGTGAATATCAATTAAAAATACTAAATAATAGGGTGAAAAGTATTACCATAAAAATTTTATTTCTACCCTATTTGGGGTAATTTAACCCGGTTTCCTGACCACTGCTCTAAATTTAATAAATATTGTAGATCTGGACTTTAAAACCGAAGATTCAGTACTAGACTTAATACATAAGGTAAATCTAGACTTATCAGAGAGGGTAGATCTAGAATTATCAAAGAGCTTAATTCTAGACTTATTGAAAAGCGTAGATCTAGACTTACCAGGGAGCGTAGATCTAGACTTACCAGGGAGCGCAGGTCTAGACTTGCCAACAAGGTAGATCTAATTTTACTAAAAATCGCAGATCTAAACATACTGAAGAGCATAGAAATAGATTTACTTAAAAACGTAGATCAAAACTTACTTCCAAAAGCATTCTAATTAAAACTAATTTTATTTTTTTTTCTAACCCCAGGTCGTTTTGGAAGAGTAATAGTGGTTCCAAAAGATGGAGACAACCTGCTCCGGGCAGAAGTGTGGCACGAATTGCGATTGCTGGACGATCTCATACAAAATGCCACAGTTCAGTGGCCTCCTGCAAAAGGCTTAGGAGCAGGAATGGACGACGATGAGGAACCTCATACTTTTACTTACCATGATGCCTGCGCCAGGTGGCAGCAGCAGTGTTTTACGAATGATATCCTGAATTTGGACCACATTATCGAAGATGTAAGTGATAATTATTTTATTTTTAGAACTTAGATTTAGATCAATGTGCTTAATATTTTTAAATCAATATGAATTTGCAAAGATGTCATTAGAAAATCAAATTGGATCTATGCGCAACTCTACAATATTATTATTTCTTGAGTATGAGTATTATCCCGAGAGTTTCCAAAATCCATTACTGAGCAAACCGACAAAACAACAAAAATGTATTCTTACATCATTAATCTTTTTATCCTTTTTTGCAAATTAACCTGCCTCCATAAATTCACATTTTCTTTTGTTATTTACTTAAAATTACCTTCTATGAAATAGTTGCATCCTATTTTTTGCATTTATGTTATTAGCAGAGGAAGCTGCATATACTTTGAATATTAGTAAAACATGAAAAACTATGCCATTGCTGGGAAAAAATATAACGGATTTTGCTATAATTTCCTGTAATTATTTTTATTAACATAGCCACTTATAAATTGTAAGTTACAATGTATTTGTTGTTACAGTAGGAAAATTTACAAGAAGAATTTCTGGATCGAATTTCTGGCTCACTCGAGCTATGTCCATTTTTGGAATACCTGCATAATATATTTCAGAAGCAAAAGACGTATTTTTTTCTCGAAAATAGTAATCAGGATACAATGAAATTTCACAAGTTATTGTTACATGAAAGAGAGAAAAAAATTAGAATAGAAAAAAATAATAATTTAGAGTTCACTCTATGAGAGAAGTGTTTCATTTGATTTAGTAATGAAATATAATTGTTTTAGAATCCTTGATCTACACATATTTTATAATTTGTTTAGATTTTTTAAAGTTTTTAAGTTGGTGCTTACGTGTAGAGCCTCGGCCTTGCATTTATTAAGTTCCAATTGTTAAAATTCAAATATCACTACAATTTGGAAATATATTTGATTGGATTGCCATATAATAAAAATTATAGGTAAAAAAGAATAGGATTGTCTTCTATTAGCTCTTAGTAAAAGATGAACCATCATACACCAGCTTATAGAATATCAAATTTCTAATTCCAGCTAGAAAACAAGCAGCAATTTTTAGGATTTAACTCTAAGAGCACCCATACTAGTTACTCATGTAATTTCGTTTCTGTGAACTATCATTTATTTATAAAGGCATTTATTATTAAATTATCTGATACCAGATTGCTTTCTATATCAAGACCTTTGATCCATCGTTCGTTTGAAATATTGCCGTTCAAATCCACACCAGTAGAAAGTGTTGATACTAAGTTTTTTGATTTTGGTATTTCCTATGTAATCTTATATAATTAGAACATAATTCATCTTAACGTCATTTAATGATTGAGGCAAAAACTTCGACAGGTTAGATTAAGTTATTAAGTGTAAACCGTAAAAGACAATTTAATATTGTTTTGTTGCCATGTAATTAAATTTTAAATACTATTTGTCTTATTTTCTAGTTTACTAGTTGACTACGCGTTTTATAATTATATATGTATTTTAACAATGAGTACTTTAGCTAATTAACTTCTTGAAGGAGATGTTTGTTTTGCCATAAAATCCGAATTGCTAATTTTATGATTTCTCGACGTTTTAGGTCATTCTGAATTGAATGAGACCAAATTTGGGAAAAGCAGATTTTTCACCTTTTGTCAATTTCAAAATTTGTAAGTCATTCGATGTAACGCGATAGGGATTGCCGTTTGTCAGTTTTGCACCACGATCAGCCAAGGCATTTCTTTGTTAGGGTAAAACTTTATAGGGTAAAACTTTACTTGCTTTTGAGATATCGGTGGTAGACCACTTTACCCGCGGACTGTTAAAACTCGCTCAAACACATATAAATTAATTCTTGTAAATTTTATTATTTGGTTAATATTGTTATAGCAAAACTTAGCTTTTTTGACTAATGCAATGTGCTATATTACTTCAAGTAAACAAGTAAAAAAGAACTAGAATTATGAATGTATAAATTATTACAGACTTAAGTAATCAACTTATACATGACTAATTTCAAATATAAACAAATAACAAATGTTTAATTAAACTAATTGAATGGAGCCTGCATGACTCAATTTAATCATAAACATTATAAGTAATGATTAAGAAGGAAAATAAACAATACCAATAATTAAAATGCGAATGTTGATATTTCTCAGAATTTGTGTTAGTAATATTTGAAACAAATACACCAGATTAAAATTGTTTAATGTTTTGTAATTCAAATTTGTTTTGCGAAAATATACAAGTTCGATAATAATACACAGCAATAAACTTTTGCATAGTAAATATAAATATGTGAACCAGAAATTTGATATGGAAATAAAGCTGATATATTCAATTACAACATATAAAGATAACTTTTGTAATATGATGATAACTTTTGATAAATGTTGTAAATTCTTGGACATGTTTAATACTCGTAAATCAAACAAATAAACGTCATCGTTTTTTGAAAAAAATTTATGAACCTCATACATAAGGTCTATGGAATTCTCACATATAATTTATAAGTACTACAAATAATTGTGTTTTAAAAAAACAGATATCAAGCAGTAGTGATATTCATTTTTCCTTAAAAATATAGATCTTCTAAATATAGTTGTATCATATACGGTAGTGACAGTCATCATGTGAGATAAGTTTCAAGACGGAAAAATGTAGTATGTTTGTTTGAACAAGTTTCCATTATTGCGTTTAGTCAGACAACCGTATAGTCCAGTCATTTAAGCTTAAATTAGGTAAGAATCTCGGAATTCGAGATACCCACATATGATAGGGTTACAATACCATATGTAGGTTTTTTAGACAACTATAGGGTTTCAATATTCAAGTATTTACAGACTACTTAAAACTTAAAACCTACATACCATATGTAGGTTTTGAGACAACTATAGGATTTCAATATTCAAGTATTTACAGACTTACAGCTGGATATCTCGAATTCCGCGGTGAACTTACTTTAATGACTGGATTAGAACTCGGTCTCCTCTACAATTATTCGGTTGTTTTCAAACGAATGAGAAAATTTTTATAGATATTAAAAAAATCCCAAATATATCCAAGTTTTTCATCTAAGAAGCTATCCCAAGACTAGACTTTAAAACAATTTACAATAGAAGATCATGATTCCAATCAACTCTTGACATTAGGGTCAAATCGTTTAAAGATCCACTTCCTTCTTCTTAGATCATTCATCAAAAGCATACAAATTAATTACTAACATGCAAACGGTTATAAAATTACAGATAATGAGTAGTTAAAATGGTGAGTAGTTTAAATGTTAGGTACACACAAAACTGACCTATGGCAAATAGCATAAAAAATAGAAATTTAAATACATACTTTCTTAAATATCTCTTTCTCTTGAAACAATGTTTTAGAAGACTATGATATTTATGTTGGGTGATGTAAATATTAGCCTTCAGAGATGTATATATTCCCAAACATTTATAGCAATTAGTGGCAATAACTTCAATTAATAAACAACTAAATTGTAAGATTATGCAATAATTTTATATGCAAATAAAATCAAAACTAAGCTTTTCATACCTATCATTATGTTTGGCACGCTTCGTTAATTCTGCGATTATAATTTAGTGAAAGGATCAAAGTAGTGCGGTAGATAGTTCAAATATTTTTTTACCATATACATTTCCTTGTTTTATGAACTTAACAATTGCAAAACAACAATTATAACAGAAAATGCACATATTCTGCGCTCGAATGCCCTGTCACTTATTAAAATAGAGTTATGGCTTTGAGGCGATAATAGAGACATCATAATAAGGAAATGTGATACCGACAAACAATATGATTTGCATTATAAATTATCCACATATATCTCTCCGTTTGACGATATAATTTAATTGAATATTCTCAATAGATAAATATATGTTTGAATAAATAGGTTAGAGCGGGGCTTGAAGGTCCGCGGGTAAAATGGAGCACCACTAATTTCTTGTATCTTTTTTTTTTGGTTGTGAGCACTTCTGTTTAGTTTACGAGATCTTAATATAAATTTTGAGTCTATGTTATTTTATTGTTTTATAAGATGTATTTTTATTTAACTTCCCGTAGGGTAGTTATAGTAATGGGCCGAAAATCGAAAGCGAAAATTTTTGCATATCTTCACGTTTTGAAGGTTTCTGAATATTTTGGCATACCTCTGTGTGTTCGGTGTGTGTTTTGTATGTCCACATTTTTTTCGTCCACGGATTTAAATGGTTCAAAAAACATTAAATTCCTATTCATAGGGAGAAGGTGATTAGTTTTTGGCAACGGCAGGTCCAGCCGTTACGGAGATACGAAGCAAAAGTGCAGAAAATATAAATCGAGATTTTGAGAAAACGGAGTATCCGATTTGAATGATCTGAAAAACATTCAATTTCTAATGATTGGGAGAAGAGGTGATTAGTTTTTGGCAAAGGCAGATCCTGCCATTTCGAAAACACAGAGCTAAATTTACAAAAAATGACAGTTTTTGAGAGAACTAAGCATCCGATTTGAATGATTCAAAGAACTTTCTGCTTTTAACAAAATAATGGCTTTTGAAATAAAAATCGTTTCAATTTTTTTACATATCGAAAATAATTCAGATTTTAATTTTAATTCTGACTAAAGTTCTAGAGCTCACTATATATTTTAAACGAATAATTTTAACTTTGCAATTCAGTTTATATAATTCTTATAAATATTAGACAATGATACAATATTTATAATAATCTATTTGAAAACATTTAATATTCCTCTAACATTTCGTTACGGTACGGGAAATTCCATCAATTAGTCTTAAGGCACGATGCCATACACCACTAGTTTTAAGTTAGATTCAAGTATATCTTCTATAAAGGCCTACATGTGGGTGGGGTAAAAATGACCATCTAAGCCTTTGCTCTGTCGAAGATGTAAACAATAAAAATCGCAATTAAAAAAGGAAATTTAGGCAAAAAAACAGTTTTAGAAGAGATAAATAGTTATTCCAACTCTCTGATGTTGTATTTATATTAAACGCACATTAAAAATAATATATTTGCTTATTAGTAAACAGGTGAATATAATTTAATATAGATAAATTTCAAATAAGAATTACTAAGAATCTGTCTATCTATCCATGCATAACGCATTACCAGGAGCGATTCAGACAGCCTGATTCATTTCGTTCTCGCGATGAAAGTCATTTGCGTTTGATATTTGATACATAAAAACAAAAAAGCAAATCGATGCCGCTTTTATAAATCTTGAGTCTTTTATACGGGTCACATAGAATTTCCGGTTTCGGTAGTAATATTTCAGATTCCTCCTATCAGATATATCACGTGAGAGACTGACTTTCACGCGATTCAACGCAACGAGGTTTTAAGAACGACGTCTGGTCAAACGGAACGCATCATTTACATTGGAACAATAAATTAAATTATTTATTTATTTTATTGTAACAATAAATGTACTTATCGTTGACTCAACAGTTTATGTTGCCAGTTTCTATATATGCTTTCGGAAATAATATATTTTTTTATCCTCATGTCTTAGCAGCCATCAGAACCTCACCATCCTATAAGCCGTTGAGCTGAAACTTTCCTTTACTTCATATTTTTATATGGTAATGGTTAATTTATCCATATTTAATTATTTTATTATTAGGATTTATGTAAGAGGGCTGACATTTTTTATTGGTGCAGCAATGCCCGATGAATGGCTATTTTTCACTTGAAAACGTATTGCTATCTATATTTCCAAGTAAAAATCGTTGTCACTGTCGCCTGACAACAGACAAAGTGGGTATCGAACCCGGGACCTCCAAACCAAGTCCCGTCGGATTAACCCCTTACCTACGGGCGCACCTCTTTCGGCGCTATTTTTCATCACTTTTTCTTACCTATATTTGTGATGAAAATATTTCGGATGAAAAAATTCGTTTAATTTGAATGAATAACACACATCAACAAAACAACTATGACTTTACTGACTATGTTCAGTAAAACTTCCAGCTAATTCATCATCGTATAAATGTGTTATTTTTGCTGTTATAGTAATGTGTTATTTGTATGTGTGTTTGTGTGTCGTAACTGGCAATCTGATTCGGACAGCAGAGATGTCCGTTTCGTAAAATATAGATCAACTAGTGGTGCATGGCATCGTGCTTAAGGCAAATTGCTGGAACTTGCCGTACCACAATTAAATATTCGAGCAAACAAATTAATAATCAATAAATTTTGATCATTGATTAATACAATTGTTTTAAATGTTTTCAAAGAGATAATTATAATTATTATATATTTATTCGTTCATATAATATATAGTGACGATCTTATCACTCAAAACACTTGAAAATGTTTACATTAAAACGGAATGCTGAATGAATCCAATTGGGGATATATATCTTATGTGTAGAATAACGCATATGAAATATGCACAACTTGATAGTAAATTTAAAATTTATAATTGATGTAAAAATTAAAGTAAAACTTGTGCGTTTTTGAAAATTTTGAAAAAAACATTTCTGAACATTTTGAAATTTGTTTGAATCGTATAAGTGAACTTTGAAAATTAAAAATCTTGGTACGGGACCCAAAAAAATTGTAACAAAATTTGTTCTTATTTTAAAATATCTATAAAATATCTGATAATTTGATGTAAATTTGTCTACTGATCATTTTAGACCGCCAATATATCATTTTTTCTTACATTTTCCTCTATATATTCCTCTATATTTTTGGCACTTTTTGCCCCGTAACTTCGGAACGGCTAGACCTGCCTTTGCCAAAAACTAATCAGCACGTTTCCTTATCAATACAAATCGAATATTTTTTAAATTATTCAAATCGGTTGATTGGTGTTCCCAAAATCGTCGACGAAAATTTGTATCCGCACGTGCACATTCACACACACACACATACATCAATTTTTTCTAAGGTATGCCAAAATGTACAGAAACGTTTGAAAAGTAAAGATATATAAAAAATTTCATTTTCGATTACTATAACTCACCATACGTGGAGTTAAATATAGAGCAAAAATGCGTTTCTGAAAATAAGCGGATCTCGTGCACTGCGGTGTGAAATGGCAATGGAAAATCTCTCACACTATTCTTTCCTGATTCTAATTAGAGTTTACCTTAACTCACGGGCAGTATCACCCATTTGTGTGTGTATACTAATTATATAGCTGATTAATATAAATTAATAAACGCGTAATAAATAAAGAAGAAATTAACCTATGAAACCTCAACAATAGCATTATGCAGTACTTCTGGTAGCAACTCGCTATATAATTTATAATTTGATGATGGACTTTCAAACTATCACTTTTATTCGATCAGCGTTCAAATTCGATTATATGAAATTACCTGAGACCTCAGGATAACAATTCTGTCTGCTACCGATTCCGGGTTGTGGGAAAGTATTATCGGAAACGTGTTGGCATATCAGTACTATTATGCGTAAAATTGTCAGTTTACAAAATGCATAATTCATATTTATCTTATGAAATTATAGACGCTTCAAATGTTATATTAGTCAGACAGGTAATTTTTGATTCGTTTCAGAAATGTATGGAATATGCAGGAAACTTGAACTTAGTTTAATGGGAGTAGTTAGTAATGGTGTAAATTAATAAATTCAATCATTGGTACAAAGTTTTAGATTTCTTGGTATTAGTGGTCCAAAGTTGGTTTTCATCCAAATTAAAATCCGGTTCTGTTTTCCAAACCCAGAGGCATGTGATCTAATGTTGCAACTCTTGCACTGGCATTACCATCAATTAGCGTGGATTCTATCTTAATGTATGCGGAAATTCTCCTAAGACATTGCTTACGCCGTTGTTGCTTTTTCGTGATAAAATAGAATTACTTGTAAAAGATTTTAACCGCTATCTTTGAATTGATTGCAACTGCAACTTATGTCTTTTGAACAACAGTAACAATTCATTGTACAAGAGAAATGAAAGCCTATTTTTGAAGTTGAGTTTTAAATTTCCTTGCACAATTATTTTTGGAACTCTCCTAAATTACTTTAATATGTATTCTAAATGAACTACATATAGGTACAGCAATTTTTTCAAATTCCTACTTGTGTAAGAAATTGCTTAATATGAAATTATTCTTGCTTGTTTTCCGCCAGCTGAGTTTTATTGTAGGAGAAAATTGCCTTCATCTCTCTGATCTTCCGCATTTTCAGGAAGATTGGTCATGATTCTTGAACTTTTGACTTACTGTTCATGTCATGTTTAACTGGCATTCTTTCGCAAAGTTATGAAGCACATAATAAATTTCACATTGATGTAACTTATTGTAAAATGATATATGGATTTTACTATTTTTATTACCTTCCCGTAGGATAAGTTATAGTAATCGCAAAAAAATGGACAATGAAATTTTTTATACATCTTTACGTTGAAGAGGTTTCTGAACATTTTGGCTTACATTAGAAAAAGTGGATGTATGTGTGTGTGTGCGGATACAAATTTTCGTCGACAATTTCGGGAACACGGTTCAACCGATTTCAATTATTCAAAAAACATTCGATTGCTGTTGATAAGGAGACGTGCTGATTAGTTTGTGCATTAGAAATATGCACATAAAATTATCAGATATTTTATAGAGATTTTAACAATAAGTATAAATTTTGATTACATTCCTATGGATTCCGTACCAATATTTATCCATTAAGACGGCGACGCAGCGCGTACGCGCTTCTATATTTCTTCTCTATGCAGTTAAAGCAGTACGATTGCTTCGAAAAAAGTTCAGAACTTCCGAAATGTTTTAGAATAAAAAAAACTTTTTTTTTCAAAAAGCCTTTTTTCCAAAAAACTAATTTTTTTCTTCAAAAATTTATAGTTTTTTAAAAATCCAATTTTTTCAAAGTAAAATTTTTTGCAAAATGTTAATCTTTTTAAAAAAAATAATTTTTGGTATGGGAAGTTCCAGCAATTTGCCTTAAGGCACGATGCCATGCGCCCCACATAGTTAACTTCCCGTAGGGTAAGTTATTGTAATGGGCCGAAAATCGAAATTGAAAATTTTTACATTTCTCGACGTTTTGAAGGTTTCTGAACATTTTGGCATACCTCAGAAATAATGGATGTGTGTGTGTGTGTATGTGTGTGTGTATGTGTGTTGTGTGTATGTGTGTGTGTATATGTTTGTATGGATACAAATTTCCAGTCACGTTTTCGGGCGCACGGATCAACCGATTTGAATGGTTCAAAAAACATTCGATTCCTATTAATAGGGAAAAGAGCTGATTAGTTTTTGGCAAAGGCAGGTCCAGCCGTTACGGAGATACGGAGCAAAGAGTGCAGAAAATAGAAATCGAGTTTTTGAGAGAACGGAGTGTCCGATTTGAATGATGTGAAAAACATTCAATTAGTAATAATTGGAAGAAGTGTTTATTAGTTTTTGGCAAAGGCAGGCCCAGCCATTTCGAAGATACTTTCGAAAAATTTTTTGGTTCAATTTTTTTTTTCATTTTTTTTTTGTATATCGAAACTAATTCAGATTTTATTTTCAATTCTGAATATAGTTCTAATATACTTTAAACAAATAATTTCAACTTTGCAATTCAGTTTATATAATTCTTATAAATATTAGACAATGTTACAATATTAATAATAATCTATTTTAAAACATTCAGAATTCCTCGAACATTTCGTTACGGTACGGGAAGTTCCAGCAATTTGCCTTAATGCACGATGCCGTACACCCGACTAGTTTAATCATAAAATTATACTAAACTAAACGAGTTGGAACTACTTGATTAAATTTTTCTTCACCAGATTTTTCCTTTATCCCTCTCAAATTATTACCCAAAAGTCCTTTATATGTACAATTGATTTGATGATTCAACTATAATCAAACTATAAAACAACAACCTGTTTTCTCATCTTTTATCTAGATGTAATAAAAATTGTTTGTTTGCTAATAAAACGCTTTCTACAAAGCAATGTTAAATGCTCAGATTTTATCGCACTGTCTTGTCACGATATAATCAAACTACAAATGCAAACATGTTGTTAATTTCCAAAATTTTCCCATCACTTGTAATGATCATTATTGTTATTTCTAGCAACTATGGTATTTGTTCGATTGATGATTTTTATATGCTAATTAAATTGCTGACACATCTAGAGAAATTGGAGAGAATATTTAGATCTAAAAATTTTGTCATGTATAATAATAATAAAATATTAATTAGTAATACAAATTTATTAAGCTCTTCAAAATAATTTTCACCAAATTTTTCAACTAAATTTTTTATTTGAATTTGAGTAAATTAATAATATATTCAGAATGTTTGGAATAATTGTTAGTAGTTTCTTCTACCAATTTACTTCTATTAAAGTTTACAAATATATTTATTATAAACTCTATGTCATGGTTCTTAATAATTTGCAATTTTGGTCTGTGAATATCCAATTTTCAGTTCTATGATTAACTTTTTTAGAAATGTGTCAGTTATCAATATTTTTTTAGATCCAAACACGTAGTACAATCTTTATCAGTAAATTTCATCTCAGTTGTATAAATTATTTTATATTTGAAATGTGTTACTAGTTTCACACTTACCAAAAATCGTGACTAAATTTTGATACTATGAACTTCAGTTTAGGTCAGGAGGTCAGGTCCATCATAATTTAATTAACATGGAACCAATTAATGATTTTTATTTCATTCGATGAACTGTCGTAAAATTTCAGATTTCTAAAAAAACAATATTGTTTTATTATATAGAATTTGATTGACTTTGAAGTTGATGGTGGAATTGTAAAATAATTTAACATTCTCTTCGTGCATATGATTTCATACAGAACTTTTTAATATTTTTTTTGGCAATTGAACATTTTTATTTTTTTATAGTCCAGTTATGCATGTAATTATCATGTTTCATCAAATCATCTAGAATTTCATAATTTGTTATTAATTTAAAATTAATTTTGTTACCTACATCAACTAACACTGCCATTTATATGGTATTTGGAGTTTGTATTTAAAATATAACATCCAATCAAGTTTATGTTGTTTTTCAATATTGATTATCATTATTCAGCATTATTTTATTGTTATCGTTCAATAATAAAATAGCAGTCAAATTTCTTAGATGCCAAATTACAAATGTGCGATAACAAGTTTCTAGTAAATAAGAAGTAGATTGTTTAATAATAATAACACGAACAAATATTTCGTTCGATCTAAATTAATTATTCTAAAACAACCTCTAATTCATTTGTGAAGATGCTTTAAAATTGGCTGCACATTTGGTCTTACAAAAATTATTATAGAAGTTCTAATTATTGATGAATGATTGAAAAATTTTGGTCCTGATGTCAACAGTTTTAAAAATCTTAAATCCATATATTTTCATTAATGTTAGGCAAGTGTATGTTTTTTACAAGAAGGATATCTCATTGTTCAATTCCAAGAAATTATGCAAATTTCAATGACGTGTTTCACTACACATTTTAGCAACTTCATTATTTTACACAATTCCAGTCCCATTAAAAAGCTCAGTTATTATATATTTATCTACCACTCTATTGAACTAGATCTAAACATAATTTATATTACGTATTTGGAATCATTATCCCACTAATATTGTACATCAACAAAAGTTTCAATATTTATATAATATCGCGTGTATATTTTTTTAAACAATTGAATTATTTATTACAAATTTTAAATCATGTTTGCAAATCTGAATCAGAATTCTGATAAGCAAATCCACTGCTACGTGACTCAGAGTTTAATGAAGAAAATTGTCACATGTCATTATTCAGTTTAAATGCTTCAGTTTATATTGAGTAGAGTCATTTAGGTAATAAAATCTTGGAATTTATTATATTAAATGCGCATATATAGAATTTTAATGTTATTCGATAAATTGTCAACGAACTTATGGTTATTAATTGAATTTGATCCTAACTACTGAAGTTGGAGAAAAATCACTTTTCAAAAGCTATTTAAACTTACTGTATGAGATTCACTAATTTTTATTTTTTTTGGTATAATGGCAAAGTATAATCTTTAAACTAGAGCTTTTATCAATAACATTTGTTCGTTTTTAAATTAAAGAGCCTATAATTTATTCAAATATTAATAATAATAATTACCTACTTATTTATTCTATTACGCTCTATCATCGAATTTCGAAATAACTAGCATGGTTTATTTTTTAAACGATTTATTGTTTATTGCAAATGATCATATTAAGTGTTACAGTATTATACTCCAATAATAAAGTTACATAAAAATATTCTCATTATTATACACAAATTAAAAAAAAAGTATTATACATCAAGAAGCTAGTCCTATTTTACTCAATTTAAGCACCATCATTCTTTGATAGAATCCTTGGTAGAATTCTGATAAGCAAATTCAATGACATCTTTGCCAGTGCTGTATCCTAAAGAATTTAGTATCCAACACTAAATATATGATGATAAATATATTTAATGTATTTTTTTCTCCTTTTCCAGGTGGAATCCGGAGCACTAAATCTGACTTTCCCAGTAATGTTCAACCCAGTGACCTGGGATGCCCATGCTTTTCCGGTGTTCTTTGGTGGGACGGAAGTTGATGACGAAGGCCTCATCCGAAGAGTTCCTTCTTTACAATTGGTTTATTTTGTGGCTGCAGACACCAGGAGGCAGGATGCAAAGTAAGAGAAAAATTTATTTATATCACAATAAAAATAATATTTTTTTATTATGTTGCTAAATTGAAATGTAAATAATTAACAAAATGGTAATTGTTTTAATGGACGCATTTTTATATAATTTTTAGACTTATAATTATGTGATTTGTTGTAGTTTGTTTTGATAACCTTTATACCTTTTTTAGTTAAAACAATAGGTCTTATTTATATGAATTCTCTAATTTATATGAAAAATTTCTGTAATAATATTAGGTCTTTTTTATATAGGGTTTCCATAAAATGAATTCTACTATGATTATTTCTATTCCATCAACAAAGATATCCTATAAGAATAAGAATCTAACATAAAAGTACACTTAATCTTCAAATTAGAATTGTGAATATGCATTAAGTGTGGTCGTTGATTTTTTTTCTAACAAGAGGTTTTGTAAGAGGTCAAAATCTTAAAATTAGTATGATCAATTTGCACTAAATGTAGTTAGAATTTTGTTGCTAATTCAATACTATTATATTATTATTACTCTTCATAATATTTTCTAAAAAATTTCTAATTATTTGATGTAATCTAGTTGATATGAAAGCTTTCTTACTGTTGGAATTAATAAGGTCGATATGGTTTTTAATTTATTTATTAGATATGGAGTAAGAAACCCTTCAAGTTGATCTTTTCAGTTTTTTTTTTAAATAATTTACATCACTATAAATTTAAAAATTCCAAGTCTGCTAATAAGTATGATAAATATGTATAAAGTGTGTCGATATAAATTAATGCTTGGTACATTAAGCTGATAAGATTTTTTTTAATTTGCAACAATTGCATACTTGACTTAAAAATGTAACATCCTTTCTTAATACAAGCAAAATGGATATTTAAGTATGTAATTTTTTTCTATTATAGATATGAAAATTATATAGTGCTTATGCGAAGTGGTATATGAATCTGTATATGTTGTTTTTTAATTTTACAAAATTTGCATAGTTGATGTAAATATGCATACATTTTTGCATTCTTCTCGTGTTTTTGCATTTATTAAGGTATTTAATATACATTTATATTTTTTTTAAGAAATGAAAATTATATAGTGCACATTTTAAGTAGCAAAGAAATCTTGAATAGTATAATAATTATAAAAAAATGAACTAAGTTAGGTATTTAGATAATAACTTTGCAAACAAAGTATTTTTAATACTCGTAACCGTGGATACTCGTAATTTTAAAAAAAAAGTTACAGATTGGTTAGGATAACAATAATGATAAAATATAATGAACTGCCAATTGATATTAAGAATACCAATGACGTCAATAATTTCAAAAGGAAAATAAAGAAATATTATAGAGAAATTGAAGATTGAATATTAATAAATATTATATTTTTGTATAATGAAGTTGACAAATGATATGTAAATATGAAATATGAAATTTGTTTTCATAATCTCTCATACCAGACACCCCTGTCTGACTGAGATATGAAAATAATATACAAATAAATAAAAAAAAACAACGGTTAACCTATGCATATTTAATAGATTTTTGATTATTAAAATTAATCTAATAGTGTACATATATTATTTAACATATTAATTGTCACAATAGTATTAGAATAATTTTCACGTGGGTTATTGTAAGTTTAATAGATAATTTAGTTAAAAATGTATCAAAGAAAATTTTTTGGCACTTTTTTTTGTTATACTTTAATTTTTTTCTCCTCCTACTAAATCGCATATATCTGTCATGACTCGCATAGAGCATTTTAGTGTCGGACACATATGACTGACATGGCAATTAACTTGTTATTTACATTCAGCATTTATAGGAAATAGCTATTTTACTAGAAATATATTGCTTTTACTTTAATACAGGTAGGTTACTTTACGAATAATATTATCTTATCAACTAACATTCTGTTTTTTTTTTTATTTCCAGGGGTGCAGCCTGGGAAGAAGCTTTTCTTGATGCAGTCGGACAGGCTGAAGAAAATGGATACTTTAAACACATATCAGTAGCTCGTTTTGCATCACGTACCCTTGATCATGAACTGGAAAAAAATACTCGCACAGTCGTTCCTTATTTTGGATCTACTTTTGCTATCATGGCTCTATTTTCAACGATTACTTGCATGATGGGGGACCAGGTCAGTAAATTAAATTTTTACCACTTTTTATAGTACTAAAATATCTTAAAGGACTCAAATTTGTCATGGAGAAGGTTGCACTTTCCAAAATAGAAGACGCTTTAGATTTTTCATATTTATCATATCAGACACACTTAGACAATATACCATATCGAAATTTTTCCAAATGTACAATCCATACATAAATACTTGACTTTATCAATAGCAAAACTATGTAGAACACAATAATATTTGTACAACGGATGTTGAAGGCTATTTGGAAGTTCTTTTCTCAGTCGGGTTAGATGCATGCTAAAAGTTCTAAATATTCCTAAGAGTTTTCTCTTCCCCGTTGGCATAAAACCCGGCATTTTTTTTTATTTGTTGGTATGTTATCTATTATTAAACAATCTAAATATCTCATTTATTATTTTCCAGGTCCGTTCTAAGCCTTGGCTCGGTTTGTTGGGAAATGTATCGGCTGTAATGGCAACTTTGGCCGCGTTTGGAATGTCCATGTACCTGGACATTGAATTTATCGGAATCAACTTGGCCGCGCCTTTCCTCATGATAGGTGAGTGCTTTTATTTCATTTGCAATAAACGATATACTTCATGTTGTCTGCAATTCAATGTAGCCTATTATTTACAATAATATATCAAGAAAGTGAACTTTCGATCGTAAATCTACTTTACTTGTCAAGCATTGTGTTGCTTTTCGTGCTTTGCAGTTTTTAGTCACATTTTACCTAAATTCGAAATATGTTCTAAGGATAATAGATTGGTTATATATTGCTTTATGAATGTTATATGTATTGAGTATAGTCAGGTTAACAATATTTTTACTTTCTGGTAAAAAGATATCATATATTTAGATATTTTTGAGTTTTGTACTCGAATTTTTGTTTTCGAAGTGGTTTTATTCCGGATTGCTTATATAACGTAATAATAGACAAGGTAATAATGATGATTAGGCTTCAATAGATTGATATCAGTATTGCATTTTTTTCATAATTAGAATTTTTCACTCAATCTAAATTAAAATTATTTTAAAATCTTGATTACTCAAATGTAATGAGTATGTTTCACAATAAAATTTGGTTAAATCGTGTAATATACAGTTGCAGTATTTTAATGTTTGTTATTTCTGTGTACCTATCTTTTACTAGAAATAATAATAATGATGACTTTTTAAATTATATAATGCAAATTAATAATAATTGTAAGCTATATTTATATATAAAGCGCCCTAAAAATTTTTTTAACGTAGATATACTTTTACTAGGTACTCCAAACGTTCTGGTTTCATTTTTGAAAAATTGTTCTACATTTTTTTGAATATTTAACTTCCCGTAGGATAAGTTATAGTAATGGATCAAAAATCAAAAATGAAAATTTTTGCATATCTACACGTTTTAGAGGTTTCTGAACATTTTGGCATACCTCAGAAAAAGTGGATGTGTGTGTATGTGTGGAGAAAATTTTTCTTCGATGATTTGGGGCGAATGGATAAACCGATTTGAAAAATTTAAAAAGCAATCGATTGCTATTGATAAGGAGTTGGCAAAGGCAGGTCCAGGCGTTACGGAGATACGGAGCAAAGAGAGCAAAAGATAGAAACCGCGTTTTTGAGAGAATGGAGTATCCAATTTAAATGATCCAGTGAACATTCTGCTTGTATTGGCAAAAGAATTGAAAAAAAAAATATTTCAATTTTTTTCCGAAAAAAATTATTTTTGTATATCGATAATAATTCAAATTTTAATTTTAATTTTGGCTAAGTACTGAAGCTCACGTATATACTTTTTAAATAATTTTAACTCTGAAATTCAGTTTATATAATTTTTATAAATATTACAAAATGTTACAGTATTTATATTAATATATTTGAAAACATTTAAAATTCCTGGATCAGTTTGTTACAGTACGGGAAGTTCCAGCAATTTGCCTTAAGGCACGATGCCATACACCAATAGTTTTATATATCAATTATTGTGAATATATAGTCATTGGTATTACTTTACCAATTACTAATAAATAGATAAATTTAAGAAAAAATTAAAAATCTGCATATAATTACGAGAATGGCATATAGATGAATGTAGATTATCATATCTGTATTTGGATGCATGAATGTATATGGATTTATATTATCAGCAGCTATATAAAATAAAATACAAATTACAATTTTAATAAAATTACGTTTATATCATTCGATTTTATGCAGATAAGTTCCTTCTAATAATTTACAAAGACGTGCTTCCCATCTAAATGAAGTTGTTCGAAAATCTAAACTTTAATCAATCACTTTGCTTATATAGAAGCTTGTTTGAAGATGAATATTATTAATGAAGATGGTGTCTACAAGACATTAATAACAAATATATACGTCGTAGTAATAATTCATAATACAATAGGAGCCTGTGATTGAAAACAAAATTGGTAATTAGTCTTCTATTCATCAAGTAAAAAAATCTTAGAATGAAATTCCTGTCGAATAGATAACTTAACGTGAAAATTAAAAATATACTAATATGGAATTTTTGTAAGAAATGTAGACCCTTGAATTTGCGATCTGGTAAGAAATGAAATATACAATATAACCAATGTCTGGTTTATATCTTATAAATTCTCATTCTCTTTACTCAGAGGTCACAATAAATACATTTGTCTAATGTGCAATAAGGCTACAAACTGGTTGTTCTATTGCCGGCAAGTTTTTATTTGTTCTATTTGTATACAGAAATAACAATTTAGTGAATTATGTCATCGTAATAATGCACACTGTAACTTATTCATTTGCATATGTCGTAACAAAGTAGTGAATAAAAGTAGTTTTGTTAGTCAAACTCGTAATAATAATTTAAAAGCTAATTTAATAATTGACTAATTGATGTTTTTATTATAATTCATTCATTCTGAGTAAATAACTTACCTCAGAACATTATATTAATTATAAAAATTTCTAATTAACCGAATTATTCTCAATTACAACTTGTCTCATATATCACCTCAAATTTACTAACGGTTGTTTCGAACAAACAATATAATAATAATTTACGATTTAAACTGACTTGTTTATATTCAAATTTCAAGTTCGCAACGTAGCAATTATGATGAAGTCAACGAAAGCCTCCAAGTAAATAATTTAATGATCCATCATTTAAGTCGGATCGTTTCGACTTTTGAATGACATCGAGATTAAAATAGAAATAAAAATAATTTGATGCCATTAGACGAAATTAAAATGTGAAAAAACCTTGGGCATGCAACATTGCTTATTTATAAATAAATTTATAAATATAATTATATAATATATAATTGTTTTTAGATTTTGTAAGCAATACCTAATTTGTTTGAATGAAATTATTTATTGATACCTAATTCGTTTAATGTAGTGATTTACCAAAAGCAAATTTTTTTGATATTAAGATATAGAGCCAACTGTGGTGTAGCGACTAAGAACGTGGGTTACCACAAACTAGTTCCGGGTTCGATTCCAACCTCGGCCAGCTCGATATCGAGCAGTATAATATCAAATTTACACTTGAAGTTTAAGATCTTTATTAGAATCTCAAGTAAAACTCGCTTTTTTCGGCATTGCTCCAACATATATATACCATCGCTCTTAGATATACATATCTAATTTATAGTTTATACACTTAAAGAAAGTCGTTGAAACACTGGTTATACTATACGTATTAAGGTGTACAACAAAAAAAACAGTTTATAGTTACAAGAAAGGTTAAGCTCTAGCACTTTGCCCAGATTTCAGAGTTCATCATCATTATGTTCTCATGTTTGGTACATTTGATCCTTCTGTATATATTGTCAATACTTCCATCTACGACTGTTAGTTTTATATTTGAAACTTTCACATAACGTAGTATCTTACCTCATAAACTACTCAGAATTGATATTATTTTCAAAGTCAACCAATAGGTTTAACTTGATGATGAACTCTGCCCTGAGGCAAATCCGTGAACTGAGAAATCAGAGAAACTAGATGATTTTGCAGAGCCATTTTAAATCGCAACGTGCTATTGTTCTATTTTTAGTAGAAAATACAGTTTTTCTCTATATTTTCATAACTGCTTGATATTTAGTTGCCCGGGGCGGGAAAATCGAAACTAATTCCTTGTGGATTTATGCAGAACACTTATGACACAAATGCTATATTTCAACACACGTTAAAAAAAGAATAAAACTGTGATGAGTAACAATACTATTTGACAACATGTAGTTGACAAAGTAGGAGTAATATACATATTAAAAGTGAGAACAATCAGATTTATTGTATGATTCCTGGTATTCTGGTGCGTTAACTTTACATTGAAGTAAGCAAAAAGTCGCAGTCCATGAATATATTAAAACGAGCCCATGTGCACATGCATTCAGGTTTAACTCGTAGTTAGATTGGGTATGTAATGATAGCTATTGTACCTGATTAGAAGTAATTGAAGTCGAGATCGTTCTATGTCTAGCTTAAATGACAGACGTGACGCCGTTTGATTCATTCTGGAATTTTATAAATCTGGCCTACAAAAATATACCATGGACTAAATAATTGAAAGTGACTAAATATACTAGATAGAATAATCAAAACTTTTGTCTCTCATTTGTTGTCAACTACTTCTGTTAATCCAATAGCTATATAGACATTATTAAAATAGATGTCAGGTCAAAGTTTTATTCTTTTAAATTAGTGCCTATTTTATTTTGGTGAATTGGCATGTCTAAATCGAGTACCAATCCAGTGGTTGGACATCTGGGTATGATGGTAAGGACTAAAAGTAGTAGATCTAATTTTGAACAAGCTTTTCTTATATCAATATAAAATAGTGTATGTTTTTTAATTTTACAATCTGCCAATATAACATTATCTTAGAAAATTTGCATCAAGCATACCTGTAATGGCATCGTGCTCAATAGGCATGAAAGTGGTACCAAAATCTAAATCTGGTTCTTTGTATAAGATCTCATTGAGAATTTAAATATGATACACTAATATACTTGTTGTTATAATAAATATACCAAATACACGCACATATTGTTTCGATAATAGATATTGACACCAAAAATGGTCAAAAATTTAATCAATAGGTAACACTTCACTTCCATGCAATAGGGTTTCTGCAGTATTTTTTCATCAACATTTAGTCATTTGATAAATTGTAAACGTAAAATTCAAAATCAAGATGAAAACAATCAAAAGTATAAAGTAAAATTCAATAGTATTTACTAATATAAAAATTGTACGTAAAATAAAGAAGTACGGACAGACCAATATGATGTAGGACATTGAATAGATATCCATTTCAAATAAAAAATAACGAAAGTGGCTACTACAGGTTAATTGCTACAAAAAAGAACGGATTCCTAATTAAACGTACTCAAACTGGTCAATAAGCAACTAATCGACTTCAATTTATTCTAATTTTCTTACCTGTGCACTCCAATTGTACCCATAAGACTCTTGAATAACTTCATGAAATTTTAGCTCAAGGAAATGAAATATGATAGGTTCTTATATTATGTATATTAATGCATTTTATTATTATCTTGAATTTCATATGTAAAGCGATATATTTAGACATAATCATTAAATTGTTATTATAACATATGAGAAGCGCAACCCAGGTATTATTGGAATGTGAGGCCACCCATGGTGCCATATTATATGATGTTATTTTAGGCAATACGCCGAATAAAAAATAATTACTCAAAATAAATAAGTTCTCAAATATAAATATGTAATATGACTAGTAATAATAAAGAGCGGTCGATTTGTTCCATACATCGCTACCAATTAAACATTGTCAATTTGTGGTACATAAGAAATAGATAAGGCATCTTTAAATTTAAGAGGATTTTATTTTAATCTTTTAATATGAATTGGTAATATTAAGATAATTTTTGATCATGCGTCTTCATCTTCCTGTTCCTCTCCTCCCATACCATGAGCTGCTTTCAAATTAGCGATTTCATCCTCCAAATCCTTGATGTCTTCTAAGTGACCAGTTAACTCTGCCTTAGCATTTTCTATGTCTTCCTTAGTTGCTCCACCGATTTGCTTGATGACGTAATCTAAAGGATCATCTGTAATAAAATGTGGAAATTTAATTTTCATAAATAATAATATAGACTAGTCATTTTATAGTTAGACTATTTGTAAAACATCATTCTCAGAGTCATGGACTTTAAATAGTTTTATTGGGCTATTTTTAGCATATCAATGGAAACAATGATTTCAGTAACAATTCAATACCAGGAACTGGAAAAGTTTATTATATTAGTTACCAATTTTATTACAATTTTCTTGACCTTTTTAAATTTGTAATTCCATAACGATTTAAATACAGTACTAATATAGACTTCTCATAATATAGTTAGACTATTTGTAAAATAATTATCGATAATAATAAAATATCGATTTCAAATAGTTTTATTACATTAGGTTATTTTTAACAAATTAATGAAAAGATAGTAATTTCAGTATCTATTCAAGACCAAGCACTGAAAAAGGGTTAGTGTGTTCCCAATTTCATTACCATTTTCTTGGCATTTCTAAATTTGTAATTTCACAACGATTTAAATATTAAAAGATCACAGACACAATAAAATTATTCTCTTTAGTTCTTTCAACTTTGTTTCATTTGTGTGTTTGAACCTAAAAAGTTTATCGACCAAAGAGTATTCCAATAAAGTTGTAAAATTTTATTGACATGTGAATTGGATTTAAATTTTTGTGTGAGAATAATGTACCATGTTCCTAATTTCAATTTGCACCAGTGTGCGAATTTTTTGTAATGATAATAGTACATATAGATCTACTAAAAAAATAAAAATAATAAAATTGTAATAAACTATGAGATCAGTCAGTCACAAAAAACTGAGGTTTTTACAGTTATTATTTGAAAAGTGTTCAAATGCATAAACTGTGAAAAATCAATGCCAACGGTCTCCAAAATATACTGGCAATCAGCAAAAAAGGTATAAACTTGTTAATTGAATTCAAAGTAATGTGTGAGAATGGTATGTACCGCCAAAATTTATATGGTATCATTGTGAAAAATAGGTTTTAGATTATCTCGTCACTATAATTTTAAACTGTAATCTGTTGATATGTTTTAAAAATCTAATTTAAAAATGAATTTTTATAAACCTTTCATTTTCAATCATTTTGAACAGGCTACTCCTAAATATTTTGTGAGAGTAAATTGGTTTTGGAAGCTTGGCAGAATTTGATCAAATTGCAGCTTATAAAAGTAAGATAAATGTGATATTGTTCTTATAACAAATTAATACTATCTTAAAAGTGTCAAAAATACAATGTTTGAATTTTTTCCAAAACTTGTGCTCACGATATCCAAAAATATCACATAGATACATGCGGAAGGTCAATAGTCTCTCATATCAAGACAGCATTAATCATCTATAAAGTGCTTATATTATATTATACACACTTGTTAACAAATTGCTATACTGTATAATAAAAATACGTTTATTATGTCATAAACTTCTTTTTTTCTCAATTGAGTTCAACCGTTTCTATCCAAAGTTACCTGGTTTTTCGTCTTCCTCGTACAAACTGACCAGCGCCTTGGTGACTGCGTCCATGACACCAGCGCGTTCCAAATATTTACGAAATTCCTCACGTTTTGCGTCAATTGGTTTATAATAGCTTGCCATTTTTGCAATTATATTGAGAAATAACTTTTTATAATTATATACGCGATGTAAATATTTTTAGTTTTACTTCTTTTGTTTCCCTGAAACAAAAATTGACATTGGAATTTTGTAATGGACATGGACACATAAACAGCGTGCCTGGTATTGACTTCACATGTTTCATATAATAAAAAAATATAGATTTTACCTTGATTTTGCGATTAGTAATCACAGGATCTTTTTGGATTTCGGTGAGCAATTGTGGTAACTCTATAAAAAATTACCATAGTTCTCGATTCTTCTTAAGAATCTTTTTAATGCGTTTGTCTGCCAATAATAATCCATTCCTTGTTATTGCTCATAGTGTCAATGAACGAATTCAAGATTTATTTACAGTATTCAAGACGCATTGAATATTTTATGCACTTTTGCAAATTAGAGAGCATGTCAAACAATGGTCGATGCAAAAAAATAAACATTCTACGAAATAATATTTCCAACGACTACCAGTGAGTCATTTTGTTGCGGTTTTAAGTTCCATGACAAAGTTTAAAGCTCATTTTGAAAGCCTATATTAGTCATGGTAATAATGTGACTAAAAGTTGTCAATTTTATATTAAAATATATTTTTACAAATTTGAAGAACATTGGAACTTAAATAAATTTTATTTTTTTATATTAATGACAATAATATTATCTTTTTGTGACATAACGTAATGTTATATATTACTGATAAGTAGAACATTAGGTTTACTCTTCTAGGATTTTGATAAAACTTTACATAGTAATAAAATTAATAGTCAAACTGAACAGATCAAAATATTATAGGCATATGAGAAGTGGTTCAATTATAAAAAATAATTAATGTTGTATTAAAATTAAAAATAATTGAACGTTGTATTATACATTGCTGACAAGGAGAACTCTTCTAGGACTTTGATGATGATAGTGAAACTTTGCATGGTGATAGTGATAATCAAACTAAACAGTTTGATTATCTCTTTATAATCAAACTAAAAAGTGGTTTAATTATAAAAATTAATTAAAGCCTTAATAAGGATGTGATCAATAGCATATGTCTTTGTCCTCTCTGTGAGATAAAATCACAAAGATGCATTCCAAATAATAACTGAAAATTAACAGGAATTAAATCAATATTTTTAAAAGAATTAATAGATAATTGATTGCTTCCTAAATCTATATGTTGATTTATTCATTTTATTTTATTAACTTCCCGAAGGAGAAGTTTATGTTTTCATCAAAAATACCGATTCGCTAATTTTATGTTATCTTAACGTTTCAAGCCATTCTGAATTGAATGAAACCAAAGATTATTATTAATTTCCCGTAGGGTAAGTTATTGTAATGGGCCGAAAATCGGTATTGAAAATTTTTACATTTCTCGACGTTTTGAAGGTTTTTGAACGTTTTGGCATACCTCAAAAAAAATGGATGTGTGTGTGTGTATGTGTATGTATGTATGGATACAAATTTCCAGTCACGTTTTAGGGCGCACGGATCAACCGATTTGAATGGTTCAAAAAATATTCGATTCTTATTGATAGGGAAAAGAGCTGATTAGTTTTTTGCAAAGGCAGGTCCAGCCGTTTCGGAGATACGGAGCAAAGAGTGCAGAAAATAGGAATCGAATTTTTGAGAGAACGGAGTATCCGATTTGAATGATCTAAAAAACATTTAATTAGTAATGATTGGGAGAAGTGTTTAGTAGTTTTTGGCAAAGGCAGGCCCAGCCATTTTGAAGATACGGAGCTAAATATGTAAAAAATGACAGTTTTTGAGAGAACTAAGCGTCCGATCTAAATGATTCAAAGAACTTTCTGCTTGTTTTAACAAAATAATTGATTTTGGATTTTTTTTTTTTTTTAGTTTTTTGTATATCGAAAATATTTCAGATTTTATTTTTAATTCTGACTATAGTTCTAATATACTTTACAAATAATTTCAACTCTGCAATTCAGTTTATATAATTCTTATAAATATTAGACAATGTTACAATATTTATAATAATTTGAAAATATTCAGTAATCCTCGAACATTTCGTTACGGTACGGGAAGTTCCAGCAATTTGCCTTAAGGCACGATGCCACCCACCCCACTAGTTTTTGGTAGAGATCGGCCAGGCTGTTTACTTGTAATAAAGTGTTCAAAAAAATCGTTGATTTTCATGATTTTTTTTCTGATGGTAGATACCATAGTCTTATCGATCATACTAAAATATTACGGCCCTGCGACAAGTCGTTTAATTTTAAGCATTCTTCAAAGTTAGGAAAAATTAGAATCTTTATTTTGTGCATTTATCAAAATCAGACTTTTCATCGACGTTTTCTCAAAAACGCCTGAACTGATTTTAGAAATTTACAAGCCATTTGATGTATCTCAATGAGGACTATCATTTGTCAGTTTTGTGAGACGATCTGCCGAGCCATTTCTTTGTAATTCGAAAAAAAGTGTTAAATTTTTGTCCACATTTAAGCTCATACTACCCAGTCGATTTTAAAAAATCAAAAACTGTTCGAAAGATATCAGTTGGGAATGATACTGACTAGTTTTAGGCGAAAATCTACCGAGCCGTTTCCTTGTAATTAACTGTTGAAAAAAAATTCAGCCGATTTTTATGGAACTTTTTTTGGCGAAATATATCATGGTCTTATAGAACTTACTGAAATATTACGGTCTTATGACAAGTAGTTTAATTTTAAAAATTTATCAAAGTTTGAGAAAATGAGTAGTGTTTTTGACGTTTGTTAAAATTAAAACTGGACTATTTACTTGGTATAACGATAGAGTACTTGGTCTTAATGAACATACTAAACCATTAAAGTCCTACGGAAACTGGTTAAGTTATAAAAATTATTGATTTTTGAAATGTTGCTTTTAGAAAATACTCCAAATTAACGTGTTCGTTCGTTTTCAATTATGTGCAATAAATCCACTCGGAATACTTTTAATCACTCATAAATTATTTTATTTTTTATTGATAATGTCGATTCATTACACATATCGGGAAGTTCATGTAACTTGTCTTTAGGCAAAATACCAATACCAACTAGTTTCATTTATATTTATTTGCGTTCCGAATAATCCATGTGTGACCTCCATCCTCTGCCACCATAATCGCGTCAACTGAAACCAGAAACGTGATGAGAATATTTGCGAACAAACGATGAGTTGAATAAATTGTCACTGCGAAATGTAAAATTAGTACTCAGAAGAGTAATTTCATATGCAATGTGGTGCACGATTTAGTTATTGTTAATATTGTGCAATTCATGGGCTATTACAAAATGCATTGCATGTCTAATAAGTATTTAACGAGACCTACTAGGTGTAGAAATAATTCTAGGTAAAGGACTTACAAGTCAATTCATGGTTTTGAGGAGTATGAAGTTGCACATTCATATAAATTTATTTGTATCGAAAAGTAGAAGACTAGTCCTAACCACTGTAGATGTTGCTCCTGGTAATCTATTCATTTAGGTCTGATTTTTTGTATATATATATTGAAACTGGAATTAAATCATCATCATCATCAAGAATTAAATTACTGAGTATCAGTAATCTTATTGGGAAAAAATTTTATTTTATACATATTCAATTTTCACAACTTTTATTTATAATTTGTCGAGCTATTTCATAGAGAGAAATTATTATATATTCGTCCACTGTTTCTCAGAAATCACTAATTTATGTGGAAAAATTAAAAGATTATTTTGGCCTCATGCTGATTAAATTCTATTAAAAATCAGCAAAAGTACTTCTTCGTAGTAGTAATTTTTAAGTCATTTATATAGAAAAAAATTTAAAGAAATTGCAATTGTTGTAAACAGTACTTGGTCTCGGTTATTGCTAGATTTTAAGAATCACTTTAAAAAAAATACTACTTACATCTAACTTAATTTTTAATTTTACGTAAAAGTAAAGATGTCAAATCGGTAAAGATGTCAAATGCAATTATGTAGCAAAAGCTTTTTGTTAACAATTTGATTACATTATTACATATCCAAAAATTTCAAATGTGTCTACATCATTTTGTCAGCTTATATTCATATATTATTATGTACTTATATTAGGTTAAAATATTTATGGTAATAGCAAACCTTTCCACATAATCGTGAGAAGAATGCACGACATATTTCTTTGATAATAATGTATATGAATAATTTTACAAAAATTTATATTCTAGAACAAACTTTCCATTTTAAGAGTGATTTTGCAATGGTCCTAAATATATGCAAATTTACTACACATTTTTATTAAAACACTTTAATCGCATAACAGTTCCTGCTTTTTACTAACAATTACTTTCACTGAGCTTTAAATAGATATAACAATTTTTACAAAATTAATATCATATTATCATTATCATTAATTTTAATTACATTTTTATAGATTTAAAGTCGCTTGAATTTCACAATAAAATATCATTTCATACTTCCATATATAAAATTAGTAACATTGAAAATTCGGTATTGCTTAGTAAACTTGAGAAATTTGCGCCACATATCCTTTTCAAATAGTTTTTATCACTTTTTGCCAAATTTTTATTCAAATGAATTTGTGCAGAGAAAGTTTATGTCAAGTTTAATAAAGTCTAGATGCCATTTTAAGGCATATATTGGAATTGACAATCAATAAATTGTAAAGCAATAAAGTTATTGTGAAATTTGTTTACTTTTGTCATATTGTTCAAGTTTTTATAATTTATGGTGCTGTTCTACAATCTTGAAAAATAATGTACACTAGTGGTGTATGACATTGTGCCTTGAGACAAATTGCGGGGACTTCCCGTACCTAATTAAAATTTTGAACATTCGAATTATTTTCGATATGAAAAAGAAATTATTTGAAAATTAGAAAAAAACAT
>NW_020539725.1:54219736-54355625 GCF_003426905.1 Ctenocephalides felis | reverse complement strand
TTCATCGATGAAATGATGATGATTGCGCTCTCGATGAAATCATTTCTATACGGGTCGATTGTGATTAGGCATCGTGTATGTGAATAGAGATCTGTCGTTGAATTGAATAGATATCAAAAAAAAATCGGCATAAATAAATAAACATGTTAAAGTTACATCGTAGTACAAATCTTGATTTAATGAAAAATGCCTAAAATCAGAATATTTTACCCTGTTCCTTGAAAATAATAAAACAAATTAAGCATTTGTGCCGTGTACAAACTTAAGTTTATGGATTAGAAATTATTTCTATATTATTCGTAGTTTCTATAAATCTTTGAAGTTATTAAAATGAAAATATTTTTTAGGCAAGACAGATATTACAGCTGTTCAAAGAATGAGATTATATCGCCAGCGAAAAAGTAAAAAAGAAATACAAGCAGTCAATGATACATTTACTAGATTATCATCTAATCAAGTTACTATAGCTCATGTGACATGTTTTTTAATATTATCGTGGCGCTTACGTGTTAACCAGCTATACTCTGTACAAGTTCGGCAAATGTGTATGTAATTTAAACCACATTGCCTTCTGCAAATAAAAAAATTTAACAACGGTAATCGAAGTGGAATATTCGCAAGTAGAGCGGTGAAAGGTATAGGCACTGAATGTGAAAAGAGTTATTGTTTTCAACATCATTAACCACAATTATAATAATGTTATTTAATGTTGTATAACACAATAGATGATATTTAGTTCTCTTATCGTTTTTAATCTAGAAACCTTTTAGTTATGGACAATGCAAAGAATAAATTGCACTTTGTGTTTTCACAATGTACGAAGACATTATGGTTCTATGGACATTATCTATTATCAGAGGCTGAATATGAAAATACAAATTAAAACAATTTGATATGCTGTATGTAAATCTATATTGCACTCTATTTGTGATAAAGGTTTATGACAAGAAATCTAAAATTAACTAGTTGTAAGTAGCATTGTGCCTTAAGGCAAGTTGCAAAAACTTCGTGATACGTACACATACTAGACCTAATAAAAATTTAGGTAAATGTTTATATGATTTTTTTTTTAATTCTCTTGGTTTAACACATTTTATCGCAGTTTTCTTGCTTTTTGAATTTTTCAAAAAAAAAAAAATAATAATACTAATATACGTGACCCTTTATGGTGACGTCATGCGCTTTCGACTTCAGGTACACTATTTAGGTTAAATGTTCAACTATTAATTTCTAAAAAAAAAAAAAAAAAAATTGGCTGTCATTAAAACATAATCAATGCAATTTCCAATGGATGTCTTCAAACATAGTTACTTATAATATCTGTAATTGTATAAATCAAATTAACCTGTTTAACACACATATCATTTCCATGTTCTAAAAATGTGTTTATTGAAGTGTGGACAGCAACTGTAATCAGTAGCTGCCTATGAAACGCCAGAGAACGCATATACACTTCTTCACAGGAATTCTTCGAAATCTATCGTTCGACAAGGTATCATCAAAATCGCCAAAAAAAATCACCATTCAATTACGAAAATCGACCCGGCCGATCTTTACCAAAAACTAATAAAAACGATTTCCCAACCTATAACAAAGATGGTCTCATACGATTCAAAATACTGGAAACGTCGAAAAAAAAATAGCAAGTCGGATTATTTCACGAAATCAAACTTCTGGAAGTTTAGGAAAAAAAACTATCTAGCGCGGACCTGGTTCCAACATTACAATTATATCCTTTACTTCGAGATAAACAATTATGATTAGTTTCACTATTAGGTGTGCTCTATCTAGAACTGGTTATTGTTATGGCTAACAAATAACAACCACGTGTAAGAGTTTTATTTTTATTTTATCGCATTTTTGTGCCCGGTGTTGTGTGCGGGAGAGGTGGGCAGAGAGCATATTGCTCCAGTTCGCAATAAGCTCCGCTCTTGTGGAACGGTGTATTGATTGAGGTCACAATGCTGTAGGACAAACGATTCTCGTTTCAAGATAATTTAGACTTCGAGCTAGATAGTAAAATGATAATAGAAAATTGAGATAATCATGTGGCAACAGTTCGTGTACTCGATATTGACAATATTTGTCGAGCCAAGATATTGGCAACTGCCAAGACTAAAGAAAATTTTCTGTAAGATCAAGTTTTAGGTGAATCAAGAATGATCAGAATTAGATGAATGAAATCCAAACAGATTTACAATGGGATTTCAACATTTAAACAATTTGCAAGTCACAAAATAAAATTCTTAAAAAAATATTAGAGGAGCCCATTCTCCACTTGGCTTATTCACCAAGACTCCATTACGTATACGGTGGGAAAAGTAATTAGAACAAAGTACAAGAATAGACTGAAAAATCATCCAAACCAACTTGCTAAAGGCCTGCTTTCTTCAAACATCTCCAGAATACTCCAGAAAAGAACAACACTTTAGATTTATCAAGCTAACAGTAATCGACATAAACAATTTTCAAAAGTCACAAATAAAATTCTTAAAAAAATATTGAAGCCATCCATTCACCACCAAGGGTTTGGCTTATCCACCAAGGCTCCCATTTGCCTATGGTGACAGAAGATCTTAGAAAAATCAGAAAACTTTGATCTAATAAAGGACTAGACTGGAAGATCATCCAAACCAACTTAATCATTTTCTGTAATCTCATCTCATTTGAAAAAAATAGAACAATCTAATTGGAGTTCATTAAAAAACTTCCTAAAAGACGATAATTAACCAGTTATCGAACAGGTTAAAAATGATTAATGAAATTGGGAACTGTAGTAAGGGAAGGTGGGAAAAAATAAGAAAATTAATTACATTAAAAATAATATATCAAAAAATGAGTGTTAGATTTGAGCTTTCACAGAAAGTTTCTGTTTTATATATGAATTTCTGTTTAAAACGTTCACTGACAGAAATCGAGATAAAGAATCATGTAATTACTTGAAGAGATGATCACCACTGGGGGTAGCATTTTAAAATCTCTACACATTGAGTCACCAGAATGATTGAATGCCTTTTCAAACAGATTGCAATTATATGAAAATAAAAAGGGCTTGGTTTATCCACTAAGACCTCCATTTGTCTATGATGACAGTAGAAAAAGAAATCAGAAGACTTGGATCTAAGTACAAGACTAGACCGAACAATCATCCAAACCAACTTTATGCATTTTTATGTAATTTCAACTCATCAATTTTCAAACTTAAAATGATCATCACATGGGGTAGCATTTCAAAATCTCTACACATTGGTCACCAGAATTACTAAATGCCTTTTTCAAGCTGATTGCAATTATATGAAAATAAAAAAGACAGAAGAACTCAGAAGAAAATATCAGAAGATTTGCATGTAAGTACAAAACTAAACTGGAAAATCATCCAAACCAACTTATCAATTTTCTGTAATTTCACATTAGTCACCAGAATTACTGAACGCCTTTTTCAAGCCGATTGCAATATATAAAAAAAATAATAACTAGTTAACTGTGGTGCCAGAATTTATAAGTTTTGTATCGTCCATCAAAATCGCCTAGGAGCATCAAAATATGTCCCAAACTTGCTGAAGACATCAGGATACCAACACACATACTATACAGGATATATTAAAATTAAATGTAAAACCTCCTTTTTGAAGCTGTTTAGGGTTTATTAACCTAATTATCCTGATCACGGAGACAAATTGAAAAACCATCAAATTTTGGACAACGATCCAATTTTCAATCCTAGAAAAATCTTTTGTAACAAAAAAACTGTAAAAAATTCAAAAGAAGATTGCCACTCGATCCAATTCCAAGACACCATTGATTCTTAACGAAAATGAATAAACTATCTTTACCCTTATCTATCTGAGCAATTTAAAAAAGATTTATGATAAGAGATATAGAGCTTGCCAACCCTTCATCTACAATATCAACGTAATTTTTTTTTATTTACATAGTATGTTCAAACATGCATGATCAGATGCCATGATGTGCTCGGAGAATGGATGGAATTTTTTACACAATATTGCGAGAACATAAACTGCAGAACTGTTTATAGGTACGCAAATAGATAGTATGAAATTATCTCCTGGTGGTCCAAATTGTCTAAGATAGGTACAAAAACTAGATCGTCGGAAGAAATTATCAGGAATAAAAACTTTTGCAACTTTGGTAACCAATGTAACTTTTAAAATGATAAATAATATGAAGGTATTTGTTAACTTTATACAAATTTCTAGGATTCAAGATTTTTGCAATATTAATGGTCAATTATAGTATATATTGAAAGGATGATGAAATGTTTTATTTTTAGTTACGAAAAAATTATGGTAAAATTTTGGGTTTTTTTAAAACAAAAAGTTAAAAATAAATACACGTGATATCTTACAATACCCCTCCCTCCCCACGTGATATTTTGTGTCAAAATCCCCCCCCCTCCTAAAACCTTACGTGATTAATAACGACGCCCCCCTAAGTTCCAAAAATATTCAATATCTCCAGATAGTTCCAGAAACCAAATATATGTATGTATAAACATTTTGGTCAAGATAAAACTTGTTCTCAGTACCTAATAATCAATGCTTATCTCTTAAACAATGAAATGTTTTGTTAATACTGAATGGCACAGAGTCACGTCTCCAATGATAAAAGATGAGTCCACACGTGTATCTTGAATTAGCGAGATTAATACTTTTATATACAAGCAATGAAGAGATAATCGTATTTACAGACTCGAGACACAACATAACATTATATCCAAACAACTACAGTATATGTGGCCTATCTATCAAAGTCTTATTATGTTACTACTAATATTTCGTTGTCCCGAGATATTCTTCTAGAACAATCTCTACCATAAACATTTTGATAAAGACGACTGTTTAACACTCTGGGGACGGCTGTCCACCTCAGTGGACAAACATACTCTGTGAGGCAAAGGCTATTTTATAAACAATGACTCAGTTTGCATCGAAAAGTTGAATAAATTACATATAGCAGTGATAAACAGTATGTATTTTGAAAATAATTTTAAATTATTTTAGTAGTATTTTTAGCCTTGTTCTTTGCTATATGGTCTTTTTTAGTATTTTAAAACGACCGAGCGCTTTTAAATTGGCAAAACGACTGGTAAATTTTGTGAATTAAGCTGTAGTGAAGATGATTTCAAATAGACATTCATACAGACGCTTCTCCTTCTAATAATCGAGTTTGACATACATCAACAAACACCCCGACAACAAATACAAGCAATATAACATCCAATAGATTATTTTACTTTTATTTATAAATGAATTATAGACAATATGAAAAAATAAACTATTATGGCAGCAAAAAAATGACCAAATATACTGACTAATCAGGCATATACTACAGCGAGTGAAAGAAAAGGATTGTATTGTTCTGTTCTGACAGAAAAGCACCAGGAGGAAGGCGGCGACCATTTTATTGTAAAACATGTCAAAATCAACCATCTATGCATTTTGGAAATTGTTTTGAACGTCACCATTCTTTATAAAGATCAAAATAAATTAATATTATAAATGTATGTCCTTCAATGACCACAAAATTTTTCAAACAAATTGCATAACATACACAATGAAATCAAGTTTACAGCCGGTAATGTAGATTGTTTTGAAATCGGTGCCGTCCCGAAATGTTAATAATCGATCTTGGGCAGTATCATCGAATGTTTGGGATAAGAGTCAACTCGTCAATGACAAAGGCAAGCGCGCGTGTAGTCAGAATTGATAAGACCTCTGTGTTGCAGACAAAACAAAAAGCTCCCAACAAAAACCAGAACAATATAATATGTCAGATTGCTTTGAAACAGATTGGGTTGACGTCACACGATCCACCGTGGGATGAAAATGGATTAATTAAAATATCCATTACAGATGATCAAGTTCCCAACTACTAAATTCTAATCCTAATTGCTAACTGATTTTTTAATTTCTTACTGAATGAAATAATCATTCACTCGTCGAAAGAATGAAGTTGGCCAGAAATGCAATATACTAAAATTTATGATTTCTCGGTGTTTCAGATCATTGAGATAGTTTGACCCCAAAATGGGAAAAAGTGTATGAGTGCAAAGTGAAGGTGAGCCAAAATTTTACCTTTCGCTAAACTTTTCTGCTGCACCGATATAAAAATTTAGAAGTCATTTGTTGAAATTCGATATTAAGGACAAGTCATGATTAGTTTTGCAGATAACTGCAAAATTTTGGTCAACGATTTAGAGTCTAATTTAGATAAAATTCCTCGACCATAAAAAAAATTTCATGGAAATTGTGGTGACAAGTTTTTGGAAAACATTGGCAATTTGATTATAAAAATTCAATATTGCTTGGAACAAAATACATTTTCAGTACACAAAGTAATATCAAATGTGTTGAAAAATATACATTTTATTATACTTATAATATTACTTAAGCAGAGTTCAAAATACATAGTAAATCTAGTTGATAGACCCAATAAAATATGATTGTCCTAAGTTTTTGATAACATCATTTCTTAATCAAAGATTGGAATGGATCAGTAATTGAAAATTGTTAATATATTAAATTTTCTACTACGGGAAATTTATGGATTTTTCACAGAAACAATATTTTGAAAAAAAAAAAATTATTTGTTGTCCCACATTTTAGTAATCTTAAGTGCACGAAATATCGAATTTATAAAAAAGATAAAATGTTATCAAAATGTATAAGGAAATTACAGAGTTATTTAATACATATTTACGATAATGAATTCTAAAAAGGTCGTCAATATCATAAGTAATCATTTGAATCTTTAGAAATGCCATTCGTGAAAAATAAATAAATTTGATACCGCAACATTAACCTAAAAATATTATCTGCAGTTTATTACATCGTTTATGTAAGAAAACTGATATTGGTTAAATCAAAGTTAAAGATGCAAAATATTTTGACTAGGCCGAGTGATAAGTTAAAAATTAATGGACAAAAATGAACATATTTTTGTTCATTTTTTAATATTGATCACACGATTAAATCATGGCAGATAATAGAGTAATCGTGTCCACGATTAAAAAAAAATGAATTCATACCAAAATTATTATATTTAATTATTTTAGAAAAGTACGATATCTTCAAAAAACATTTTTGAATATATTTTAACCAGAAATACTTGAACTTATATCACATTTAAATTTACAAACGCTTCTGCGAAAGAAATATTTTATAGCTTGCTTTACTACTTTCAAAACAATATTTCCAAAAAAAAAAGAAACCAAAAACGTGGAAATGATATAAAAACTGCATTAATAGTTATTTTTTAGGTATGAATTTTACATAAGATTTTATATTTAATTGTAGCCTGATAAATTGAGCCAGTTGAGCAATTATAAACTTAGGTTGCCAGATTATGTTGCAGTATTATTTTGTGAAAAAACGCGAGAGTGCGGTACGAAAAGGTTTGAAACCACTGCCCTGACAATAAATCCTAAAATTTACAGAATTTTATGCAATACTTAAAGTTAAAAAAAAAATGAACTATGTACTGAGTAAAATGTAGTAAAAAATACTAATGGTCACAAAGACAATTTTGTTAAAAATATTGTAATCGTTTCATAAAAATTGATTTAATTTTAGGAAAAGCAATAGAAAATATTAAAAATGTGGTATAAGATTAACCCTGTCCACTCGCAAATTTCGGAATTTGTATGTATTTTGCCCCTGGAGTGTTGGCATCCGAGTCGAAGAGGTTAAAATTATAAAACTAATAAATTTTGATACTATACGCGCCATCTATTTAACAAAAGTATAAACTCACTCGCCATCTATCCATCAAGGAGGCGAAACATTTAAAATTAAATGGCGCCCATACTTCAATTTCAACTCAACGAGGCATGTTTTTAATACAATAAATTTTATATTTTTCAAATTGAACGTATCAACAATAGTCAATAAAAATGTTCAAAAGCATATCAAATATTAGAAACCAAAGAAACATAAGTGTAAGTATAAAATTGTTAGTGTGAAATTTTTGAAGGTTATGTAGTAATTGAATAATGTTTCACAGATTCTTTCAAGGATATGGTCCGGTAAAAAAGCAGAAAGTGCAGTACAGTCAGAAACTGAAATTAAAACTATTTTAGCTAAAAAATTCCCAAATGTGAGTAGAATAATTTGATGTATTATATATATTTCTAGCTAACGAGTTCCCAAATGAATATTGTATTAAATGATTTTATTACCAGTTTGTTACTCTATCTTTATTATCTTTCTATTAATTCTTAATATTATCCCTTATCTATTTCCAGGCAAAATCAATCGAAGTGCAAGATGTATCAGGAGGTTGCGGTGCCATGTTTGAAATAGCTGTAGAAGCCGCAGATTTTAAAGGAATGTCAACAATTAACCAACATCGATTAATAACAAATACATTAAAGGATCAAATTAAAGATATGCATGGAATTCGAATTCAAACTAGTGTACCAAAATGAAATTGTATAGATTGTGCTGTATTAAAATAGTAATAAATATTTTGTAATAACTTAGTACTCTTAATACTCTCATAAGGGAAAATTTGAATATAATCTGTATTTATGAAACTTAAAGAACTATCGAAATGGAATAGTCATATTATGTGGCTTAGATAAAGGATAAAGCATTATTGATGTTTGGGAAATGGAAGCTTTAGACTGGAAAAGAAATTCATATAACTGAGTCATTTCAGGAATCCTTTACAACTTTCAGAGGGTCTACGTCAGCAAAAAAATGTTCAGTGTCCACGTAATGAAAATGAGAGTCCATAATAGTGGATCACAACACACCACGTCTTTTTACCTATATTGCACTATATATAATAAAGTCATATGCAATAATAATAAACAAAACTAAGAAGCAAATTTGAATATTGTTCTTTTTTGTAAAAATGTGTAAGTTGTAGCTAAAGTAAGCATTCGATTTGTGGTCACAATAATGTTGAGCTTGTAAAGACCAAATTTGTTGACTATCAAAACTCTTGGCAATATTCTGTGTGCTTTTTGAGACTGTATTTCTGAATAATAAAGATAAATGATTTAATAGTTGTAAAATAAACAGCATAAAGAAGGTTTAGTGTTATTACTTATCTCTTATTAAAAAAATGAGAACATGTAGATTAAACAGCGGACATCATAAGCAAAGATATGTAAAAATAATCCTTACAAAATTGTTGCCACATGTTGATAGCTTGATGAAGGCTTTGCAACATTCTTTGTGCTTTTTAAGGCTGCTGTAGTCTTTCTGAATACAATAAAAAATTTAATATTTGTAAAATGAACAGCAGAAAGAAGGTTCAGTGTTATTACTGATCTCCTAAAAAAAGAAAAAATGTAGGCTGAATAGTAGACATTGTTAGCAAGGATACGTAAGATTAAACGTTATAAAATTGTTGCCATATGTTTATAACTTAATAAAGGCTTAGCGACATTTTTTGTGCTTTTTGAGACTGCTGTTGCATTTCTGAATACGATAAAAGATTATTTAATATTTGTAAAATGAACAGTAGAAGGAAGGTTTAGTGTTCTGTTACTAACAGAAACAAAGATGTAAACTGGACACCATTAGTCAAGAGATGTAAGATTAAACCTTTCAAAATTGTAGCCAAATGATGATAAATAAGCATTCACTTCTCGCTTACTTTATTTTTTCAATATTTTACATTCAATTAATATATAAAAGCATCATGTACTTTGTACTTGATGATTTCTACTTTTACTTTAAGTCTTTAATAATAAATTTTAGTACAGTTTAAAAATCTACATCGGGTAAATAGGGGATTCATGCCAAAGTCCAAGGGGGGCACAAAACAAACAAGTTTGGAAACCTATTATGTAACTAACTAAACCAAATCTTTAAAAAATAATCATATTCAAAATTCAAAATGGTGCTTCTTAAAACAAAATGGAGATTTCAATGAAGATATCAATTTTTTTTTTGTCAATATTTCAATACATGAAAAAGTTTAACTTGAAAATTGATTTCACCTAGGAAACTGTATATTTATAGAACTTTGTACTTTTTACCTGGTTTATTAATGATTCATCATATTTTTTTTTCAGAGCATTAAGAAAATTGAATTATTTATTGAAAATAGAAAAAGCAAATATAAGTTAAAAATGCGGGACTTTCAGAAATTTCTCTGTAAAACTAATTGTAAAAAATAGAGGTTATTACTACATCCATATGTAAAAATTTTAGTCATCCGACATTGAAAATATGTTAACCTAAAAGCAAGAATTTTCTTGTAACAAAATGAATATTTTTTTACTAATATTAGGTCGGCCATTCACAATATATATTAATGCAGCAGCAATTATATAGCTTTCGAAAAAAACCTAATAATTTCTTTTAAAAAGAAACGTGGAACATTAACCTCCACGAGGTTATGTAAAAAAAATGCGTCCTACATATCAAAATCTTAAAAAATATTTGCAACTTACCTTTTAAACTATAACACTAAGCGATTTACACAATTTAATTAACAATAATTACTAAAAAAATTAAATTAAACACATATAACCAAAAATTTTCTGTCACTGAACATAAGTGAACGCGCGTCACCGTCAAAGTCAATTCATTCAAGGACAGAGAGGGCATATTAAATTTCAAAGATGGCGAACTCAAAGAGATAATAATGGACGTCGCATCCATAGATAAGAAAGATACACCTGTAAAATTGGTTTAGTACCTGGAAATTGGATTAGTATTATTCTTAAAATATATTTAGACATAGATAAAAGAAGTGTGTATTTATATATAATACTTCTTTCATTTATCAGATGTAATAAATATTCAACTAGCTGATTATAATTTGATTGCATTCCAAATGAATTACGTGGTTTGTGTCTCAGCTAAACTTACTTACTCAATCCATAGAACATACAATCCTAGAGATGGAAACATGGTCAAGCTCAATTATAAATGAAAAGGGGCAGCTTATCATTTTTAGAAATAATTCGGAAACATTTTAGTATAATAGTTTTTTGAGTAAATTTTATTTCAAATACAGTATTTAATCGAAACCTTGAAATTTGTTGATTATATTTTGTTGGATTTTTGTATCCGACGTAGAAATGAAATAGTGAAATTTAAACTACCCCCAGTATCCACATAATTAAAAATATAATTTAAAATTATGGTATTTATTACTACATTCAAACTTGCCTTTCAGTGCTAGGGGGCTTGCGGTGAAAACAATAGACAAAAGAAGATTGGAAACCATAGATAAAAGAATGTGGCAAAAACCATAGGCACAAGAGTTAAATATGGTTAAGGACATGTTAAGGAGTTGGCAAGAACCATAGATCACAGGTTAAAGAAGAATATTTACCTAGCTGGTAAATCACAGGTAAAAGCTAAGAGTATAAAAAGAGTATAGGTATAAAAAGAGTATATAAAAAAGAGTATATAAAAAGAGAGATAAAGAAGAGTATAGGTATAAAGTCATAAATACAAAACAAAAACGATATATTGTCAATTTAATAGTTTAAGAATATATTTAAACAGCAAAGAGGATCATATGCTTTATGAGAGTTGTATTTTTCCTTATCTATGGTTATACTGCAATATCATTTACCTAGGCGTTATTAATATCCATCTTAAAAGTTTACCATTCACTTTATGATAAGATTAATAGTTTTTTTTCTCTTATAGTTATGTGATGTAATGTAAAAATGCCCTGATAGGCATATTTTATCTTTAATTAAAATTATATTTTATATTAATAATGTTAAGTGAAAATTTAAAGTATTCAATATTAACTGCTTGATACCAAGCTGATCGAAGTGGGTATCAAATCTGGAACTTGTTGAGCTAACACTCAACTCCAAGAGTCAACTGCAAGAGTTTACTCCAAGAGTTGACTCCAAGAGTTGACTCCAAGAGTCAACTCCAAGCTCTTACCTAGGAAGAACTTGGAGTAACTAGTAAGTATTTAAAGATTGCAAAATTTGTTCACATCAAAAGCATCACGATTTAATTATTTGTAACCTTTTGTTGTTATTCTATCCAACAGCATTTGTACTAAAAAGTCAAAGGTTCCATTTTTAAATTTTTTTTACTAGTGAGTAAAAATTAGCAAATGAATACATACTTACAACTGGATAAATATGGAGAAATTTGTTATGGTTATAAATGATGTGAAATGACAAAACGAATAAACACTGTTGAAATCTGTACATTACGTATAAAGATGTTCATATATGTTGTCATCAGCAAAAGAAACTCTCTTTATTTCTTCGTCAACTTCTTCATCATTATCGACTTCTTGATCAGGTGTTTCTTTAGCCCTTGGTGCACAAATAGAGGAGTTTTCATGAAACTCATCGCGATGAGTTACATACAACGTTCCTCCAAATACAATTAGAGCAAACGCCAATTGAAACATACCAAAGCCATTTTCTGATGCAAGGTAAGCAGATAACTTGGCCATGAATTGTTTCATAGTATCTGTAAATAAATATGATATAAATTCAATATATTTTTGGTTTCCAACAACAATTTTTATTACTTCATTTCTCTAATAAAAGTTCATTTCTAAATGCTAATTACAATGACAAACCGATCATGTCATATTTAAAGAATGACTATAATTACATTATTGTTTTTAAATATTATACATATTTTTAATGTTACTATAAATATATAATTTATAATTTATCATTATATAAATGTGTATAATGGTTGACATTAATAAATGTGTGCATCACAAGTGTTATCATATTTCTAATAAACAATATTTAAAATTGTTATATGATTTATTTAATAGTATGAAGAATAACCTTTCCGATGATAGTAAGCAATTCTTCCGCTAGAAATTCTCCAATCTTGAAAGCAGACTTTGAGCGTAAATAATAGTCGTTCCCAAATAAGAGCAATGGCAGCATTTGATATGAAAGATGCAATATATGAACTGAGTAGAAAAGATGCCATTTTTCTATTTGATTGTATAAGCTGGTTCTTGATGCTGAGGAAACATATATTTTCTAAACTGATATAATTCTACCTGACTAACTTAATATAGATCAGACTATCAGACTCTATTGTTATCGTTAGTAGTTAGTTGTTCCTTACTGTTTAGTGAATGTTGTTTTAAATAATTTATATTATACCATTATTACTTACTTTGATACGCTACTTTCTATAGATAAATATCTTAAAAGAACCAAACAGCATGATACAACAAATAGAGTTGATGCAAAACTGGGCTGAGATTGGCTTCCTGTTGATGTTGGACATACGCCACTAAAGCAAATCTGAAGCAATATTACAATATTTTTTATCATAGTCACAACAATTAATATTATTATTTTCACGTCATAAATTGATATATTACCATTTACCTTATAAATATGTGAAATAACGCCACTTCCCAACACCACCAGGCCCTCGGTAGTGCGAGCTTTTTCTAATATCAACATTGTTTATAAATTTATACGCAAAATTTATTAAAAAATATAATTTTTCATACTTAAAAATTTTTGTATTAAAAATGATTGCCGAAATCCATTTTACCAGGATTTTGTTTTCCTGTTTTTGTTTTGAATTGTACTAGAGCTTTTGGAAACAAAATTTTAGGTGATCATAAATTTGTCAATATCAAGTGACATTGGCAATCAATATTCAATAATAACTATCTTATAAACTTATAAAATTTAAGAAACTAATATATTTTCATTTATTCATTATTAGCTAAAAATACAAATATTATTAGAATTAGAATTTATAAACTTATGTAAACAATAGATATTTAGTATTCAAGCAATCCAAAAATTGACCAAAATTGTGCTGCAATTTTTAAGTGATTATGATTAAGTAGCTAACATCTTATATTAGTTACAAATGTAGAGTAGTATTTATTACCATCAATACAAAATTGTGTTTTTTAGTATTGCTTAAATACATAAAAAGGACTAGTATAATAAAAAAAGTATTTTTTTAAATAAAGTATAAAAACAGTTTATTTTTGGTATGGTTTGCCATTTACAACTTTTTTTGTGTATTTATAGTCGTCAAGAAGCAGGAAGAACATGCAAAACGGCACCTTGAAGATCGTATACTTTATCAATTCGGGCCATGCAGAAGAAACATTTTCGTGAATTCATTAGATGATGAGCTATGCATGCACTGAGGAAAGAATTTGTTATAATTTAGAATCCTCTTTATTAAAAAATTATAAAAATAACTTACGCGCAGGACATGTGTCCGCAGGGTGAAAAAGAGGCACTGAGGGGTCTTGCGTAACAAATTGGACAGGCAACATCATCGCCCAAAATTGTGGATGCACTCAGTAAATTTTGGTATTCTTCCAGGAAATCGAGGACTTTGTGTAGCTGTGTTAATTCACTTACGCTTACACTATTAGGAACTGAAAGATAAAATAGAGATAAAGATCTAATAACTAAGTTTGGAACATTGGATAAAATGTTCAAAATTGCACCATATTTTATTACACTCACAATTGCTGAAAGAAAATGTCTCCACTGGAGGCGGCACATTTGGTGGCAGCGGGACAAGACCTAAAGTGAATTTCAAAGAACTCATTTGAAATGAAGGTTCGGTCAGTAAGGCCCGACAAACACGAGGTACCTACATAAAAAAGTATTAAATCAATGAAGTTTCGCATAGATTTCCAATATAATTTTGAGTACATATTATTATATGATATTAAAAAAACTCTTACTTGCGGCATTGCTGAATCTTTGGCGAGAATCTCTCCATTCAACAATCCTAAGAGAACTCCAACAGCCGCTGATAATATTGAGAAGTGACCAACGACTCCTAAATCAGGAAGACTTAGACCTACTGCATGTTGAAAGCATCCTGATGCACTACTTACACGATTCAATATTTGGCAGATCAACTGTTGATAAATCAAAAATATATTTTTTGATTATTTACATCAAAATTGCAAAGTCATATAGAGATGGTATGAAAAAAAAAGTCCAAAATACTGAATCTTTTTGTGGTAACTACCCAACACTCATTGCAATTTTATTTTGAACAATGATTTTGATTGTGAATTGAAAACTTAAATTTTACATTAATTCTGCAGATATATAATTATATTTTTTACCTGTAATAATCTAGATAAAAGTAAATCACTTGCTGGCAAAGTTTGATCTAAAAACACTTGCGGTGCCACATGTGTCACCATTTCCACGACTCTCAGAAGAGAAACTGTTAATTCAAAGCAAGTGGCGCATATTTTAAGCTGACGAGATTCTATGTAAACACGTTCAGGACGAAGAGAAATATTTTGAATCTAAATGTACAAAAAACAATTAACCAAACGTATTCTAGTATTAATTTGGTTTATTAGTTAAATTACCTCCTGTAGCATTCCAATAAATTCGGAAAACGCCCAGTTCAGTTGATTCAAAACCGAGTTTATAAATGAAGTAGCCAATTGTTCTTGTTTTAATAATTCTCCAACATGTGTTTGAAACACTTCTGATGGACATGGCTCTATGGGATTAAAGAACAATTTGGCAACAATTAATAATTATTTGGTAATAATTGTGACTTGAATTATCTCCTTTCTTACCACAATATCTGTGAAGAAGTCCCGTATCAGACATAGTTGGATTAGGTCTAGGAACTGGGGCCAAAAATCCTTCAGGTGCTCTGGCTTCACGAAATGCAAAACCACGTCCCTGCCAAAAACGTACAAGAAGCCAATTGCTCTGCGCCCAAGCGCGATTTTCATATGGACGAAGGAGGGATCTCACCATGCTGACACGACTATAGAAATACAAATTAAAAATCAAATATAATAAAAACATAATTAAATCTTTGATCTTTGCTGATGAAGAAATTATTTTACCATTCTACTGGTACTCGCTCCATAGCCCTCAAAGAAGTTGGACACATAGCCAAAGAACCAAGGCCTTGAACCAGACTGTCTTTGGAACCAGCCAGAATCACTCTGGGGTCAGAAAAGTACATGCAAAGCCAAGATGCCACTCCTTCTAACAGTGGAACATATTCTGAAATATATTTATGAATTACACCTTCTGAAAAATTTATTTTTAGTATTTTTTTATTATGTTACCTTCTAAATCTTTCGGCTTTGGTTGATTTGCATGGCCTAAGTCTCGGACAGCAGATGTCAATTGGCATAAGGCTTCCACGTAAAAATCGGGCACGAAGGCAAATAGTTGACCTTTATTGGCAGCAGCATCTTGCAGGGCTGCCAAAACGATAGAAGTCGCCAAGCATATATCACGTCTACGTAAAGGCGACGTTGTTAGAGAACGCGTCCATGCCAATTGTCGGGATAATTCTTCAAGTCGCTTCTGAAATGAAGACAAAGAAATATATTATATTAATCTAACAAAAAATGTGTATATATATGCACTGCTCTAAACTTTTTATAGAAAAACTTATAAATTATTTATAGATTATTTTCTAAAGGATGCGGATGTAAGATTGATTGAATATACCAATATGTATAAAATGGTGAAAGCGGTTTCAGCATGTAATTTATTTACTTTGACCTACAATGAAAACACGTTCAGATTCTTGAAGAATGGCCAGAACTTCACTAGCTGTTTCATAGTCGTCAACCTTTTCAGTCTTCTGATCTCGAATTGCAGATTCAACTGTTGTTCCATTGTTTTTTTCAGAAGCCTTGAAGGTGAAATGAGATTTGATATTAATATTTATTTTAGATGTATTATAAATAACAGAAATTAATTGATTTTCAAAAAAAATAATCCTTGAAAAAAAAACACAAAGATGGCAAAATAATTCAGTAAATATATCTTTCGAATAATTTTTCTTAATAACTAATAACATAAAATTAACCTGCAAGCCAGCAAGCATTTCCCGGTGAACAAATTGCTGTCTATCACGAGCATCCTTCAACGCAGCTGATAGTTCGGCCTGATGATCTCTCAAATCGCCGATCTTTCTCAAAATAAAGAAATAAAGTAATAAATAAATTAAATATTTTAATTGTTTCAGTAATTGCTTCAACTACAGAAATCTTGCACTACAACTAAATAAAATTCATCGACATTAAGATTAAATTTTATAAACCTTGGTCAATTGCCGATGTGCAAGAGCATGGTAATACATGATGATTCCATCCAAAATTTCATATCGCGATGCCCTGGCGTCTATAGGCCCTGGACTTATAGGATTGCTGGCCCCCCTTGAGGCTCCTGTATTGTGCGCCAATCTACTTAAGAAAAATATTACAACTAAATATTAAAGTAAACCAAAGTCAAATCCCTAAAAACGAACCATCCCAAAAGAACAATATTTCCTAAAATTATTATTTTACAGTTACCTGGATAATAGAAGTTGTGCACTTGGTTGGTTCATGGCCCTGGCAAGTGCCGGAAAGACCGGAGTGTCGGAGTTGGCCATCGGTTGTCCGGATGGCCCTGCGAGAAAAAGGCCGAGAGCGGCATCCATAATATCTGTGCACAGAGAAAAGGAAACCTGTACAACGATTAATATTCGTCTCATAATTGCACCAGTTCTCTATTAGGGAAAATCTCAAAATAGTCATAAGAATTTTAATCGTTGTTTGATGAATTATCTAACACTGCCAAAGGAAAGCATATCTTAAGGTATAGGCATACATCTGTGGATTATGATGTACGAGCAATTCAAATAGCAACTTTTATTTATGATATCCAGTTATTAAAGGTATATAAAAAGCATATTATGATATAATTTGTGTATACGAAATATATAAAAAATTGTACAAACCGGACTCACTCATATCGTCTAGATCAGGATCTTGGACTGGGTTTTCTGCATTTACAAGCGTCGGGTGTTCATTCCCTAATTGTTCTATTAGATCCGCTCTAAATACTTTTCTAATATGTGATAATACACCTCCTAAAATAATTAATTTAAGAAAATTATTCATTTTTATTATTATTCTGAATAATTTGTAGTTGAAATGCTAACTTTAATATTTTTATAATTCTGTTTAGGAGTTTACATTGGAGTGTTAAAAACAGCTTTACCAAAGAATAAGGGTGAATTATGTTACATAAAATACTAACTCATTTCAAAAAGAAAATTTTAGTTTTACTGATCTGTTTCATTTATTTTACCTAAACGATCAATTCCATAATATTCGACACTGCCATCATAAAATAAGCGACTTGGTATATGTGGTTCCGTACGTCGTTTTTTGGGTTCAGATTCTTCTTCTCTTGTCCAAATTCTTACCAGGGCTGTCAAAAGTCTATGAAATGTGCACAAGGAAACTGGAGGCGGAAACTGAGCAGCTATACTCTGAGACAATAATATTTATAGTAAAACCGTAATAGAATAAAAATTAAATTAAACTTAAAACTCAGTTTTTTGTTTTCAATTACTTGATACACTTATATTCTGACAAATTGAATAATCATAGAACTACCTTGAATTTTAGAATTATTTTACCTTCATTTAGAAAACTCACCTTGCTATTGATCAAATGATCATGAACGTATCTACGAAATCTCATTGTGAAGATTTTTCTGGAAGATGGATCAGTCTAGACCGAAAAATAATTGTACATATAACTATTTCATAGACATTCTTAATTTATTAGCCATATTGATCATTAATGTTGATATTTTTGACGAATGTAGTCGTTTACCTTAGTACCATCTGAATTATCTAAAAGAAGCAGAAGCATTTCCACTTGCATCTCTTCTAAACTAGAAGTAGCTTCTCGGATTCTTTGCACAGATTCCATATACGATTTCTTATATCGATCACGTTCAGGATCTGGTGAATTTGATGGCCACCAAGCATCGGGAACAACATCCGCCAGATTCGGTTCATCAAGTGGTTTGAGATGCATGAAATTTGCAAATCTACTAAAGTTTATATTAACTAAACACGTGTCAACTTAAAATTCATAATATTGAAAAGACCAAGTTGCGTCATACCCAATTTTTCGAAAAAGAAGATTCATCAGCATAAATTTCCTGGTTTGTTCGTGTTTTAGCACTTCGCAGAGTAGAGATAAACTCGTTTTTTGTTGATCGAATTTGAGATTTTTAGAAACTTGTTTGTAAGTACATAATATGCATTGAAACATGTTGTCGATACATTTTCCCATTTCATGCTCCTCACAGAATGACCAGAAGGTATCAAAGAGGGCTAATAATCGACGATTAGTAGTAGGAACTTTTTTGCTGTTATTATTTTTGCTAAAATACACAATAATATTCTTTAAGAGATAAAACAAGGAATAATTATAAATTTTTGAGCATCACTTAAAAAAGCAACTGGCGTTCATCAAAGTGAGATTATTTTACCCGTTTTTACTTATGGAAAGTAGTGTAGGTACAAGACAATCCGCCACAATATAACTGTCTGTCAATAATGGTCCTAAATTCTCCATTATAACAGAAGAAATTCTCATATACACAGCATCCTTCGACAACAAAGACACTGAAGTACTAGTATCTTTCCCATTTTGCATTTGGTCAGACAAAGATATCAATTTCATCAAATATTTCAAGAGAAAATTAGCTTTAATTATATCTGCATGAGGAGGTGCCTGCAATAATACCAGTTACTTCAATATATAAATTAGAAACTATTATACACAATGTGCCTTGTACTTGTAGTGGCTGGTAATCTTCTTCTGGATAGCGCAACGGTGTTCCTCCAAAATTTGCGCAAAGGTTGTCATTGTAAGCCAAAGAAACGGCTGGAAAAAAACTTATACCAGGCCCTAGAATTAAGGAATCGAATGCTACTCCCATATTTACACCGTTTCTGAAAAATATAATACATTAGTCAGATAAATCTACACTGAATTAATTATTGCTTTACCTCAAGAAATGCACTGTTCCTTTATTAAGATCTATGCAAGATCCAATAATATCACCACTCAGCCAAGCTTGTCCATACTTCGAGGTCGAAACATTCCATTTTCTAATTCTGTTTCCATCAAAAGCATATGAGTTGATGGTATCACCAACTCCTGCATCTTGAGAAAATCGACATTTAGATGTACACCAACCGACTTGCATGACTCCTTTGGTTCCAAGTTGTACTTCAAATTGCCATTTTCCAGAAAAAACACAAACATTGGCTTTGATTGAGGCAAAGTTGCTTTGAGACTGCACGTTGAGTCTGTCTGGACTTATCATGAATAGACCAGAATGTGCAGTAGTGTCAAAACGAACCTAGAAAATATTAATTGATAGTGATTTTTAATATATTTATTTAACAGTTTTATTAATTATCATACTTAAAGTCAGGCAAAAAATAAGGGAAAATACTTGAATTTGGAATAGGAGGAATAGGAGAAGACATTGTCCAATACATTTTATTTTACTTTGAGCAAAATACAAAATAACTTTTCAATATTATTAAATATGTATTAAATAAGGTTTGAAGCAGAGTCTAATTTTTACAGTGAATATTTAAATGTTCTCAAAAATCAATTATTACCAAAGCAGGACCCAAACGTCCATCCCTAACATCAGGAGGCGCGACATATCCAGCTGATCCTTCCTGCCTTAAAAAAACCTTAAGCCAAGCATTAAGGTCATCAATTAATTTCATTTCCTGATCCGAGTCAACGGCCTTTGAAAGATCTTGAAGTTCACTTTTTTTATATTCTTCGCCAAATACATTTTGAATGATCTCCCTCACATCCATCGCATATAAAATATTTTTTAGGTTCGGCAACCAGTCTTTTGGTGTTTATTTATACATTTTTTTATTAATTTTTTAATTTATAAAAAAATTGACATATACAAAATTTGTGGTCAAATTAGGCCATGATTAGTTAGAATATGTCATTCATTTTGAAGTATCAATTGTAAACACTTTTGTGAAACTCTGGTAAAATTTTTATCAAGTAATGTAAGAATTGGTAGAAAATGGATGTCGGTTTTATAATATTTTTAATTGGGTTAAAGTATTTACTATTTTTTCGCTGTTTTTCTGTTTTATTATTATATGATATGAAATGATAAATTAATACAAATTCTATGGATTATTTAAAGGTATAATATTGAGATAAATATATTTGAAAGAATTGAATAACTCATAAATAAGCAGAAATTTTCAAAGTATCATCAGGATATTATGCATTAGTAAAAAAATTAATTTAACTTAAAAAATTATATTTATTACAATTGTAAAAAATACATTTATTTAGAATAAAATATTAAAATTACATAACATAAAATTCAACACCTATTTGAATTAATAATTGAGGTGTTATTTTATGTCGTCATAACAGAAATAAGTATTAGAGTTACTTATATTTCTATATATTTACATTGTATCTAAAATATATATACACTAATCTAATTACCAATAGATTACTCGTTAAAATTGAGATTTAACTATTACATAGGTAGCAAAATATATAACATTAACAGACCAGTATTATCTACACTATCAAAACATTAACAGTACATTCTAGCACACTATTTTTCCAGTTTGTCAAGGTCTCTATTGGCAAGCTTATAAATTAGTTTGATATCGTATGAAAAACATTATATATAAATAAATAGATTGACTAATGTGATCTTAACAACTAAAAATGTCATTTAAAACAAAACACCAAAACAATATTTAAAAACACGAAAGCAAAATCAATTAAAAATTTATAATTTATTTAATGTTCCTATCAAACTTGATTTAGAATCTTACCACTGAAGGTAAGGGATGACACAAACATGAACATTTTGTCAGCTATTTGCTTCTATGTGCTAGTTTGGATTATATCTCATTTTCGAATGGTACAAGCTGTGTTGAGATGAATATTTTTGAGGATTCTGCTTGTACATACCTTCTGGTGGAGAGTACCTTCTGTATCTATTCATTTCGTCGCTGTATTTCCTAGTACTTTCTTCTTGAGATGATCGTCTTGAGTTTCCATAAGACAAATCATCTCCATATTGCCTCCAATCTTCCCTTGAAGGCAACCTCTCTTCATAGGACAACTTTCTTTCTTCATATGATAATTTTCTTTCACCATATGGAGAAGTTCTCCTAGAATCTTTCCTTGCTTTAGCTTCATTGAAACTCCTTCCACGTCTCCAAGCTTTTTCAGCTTCATGACCATATATATCCAGCACTTGCACAGGTTGGAATTGAGATGTTACATGTGCTGATCTTCGCCATCCTTCCTCATAGCGCCTTCTTGTGTTCTCATCCTCTAAGGCTTCCCGACGTTGACTTTTATTAGAACTAGATTCGCTAGTGTCTTCTCCAGATGTACCAATTCCTAAATCTTTATCATCGCCATATAACTTGTATGGACTTCCCAAAAATGTTTTGCCGCCATAAGGGCTACCAGCTAGGGCGAGTTGGGAGTTGTTTGGAATTATATATGGTGGTGGGTACCTGTCTAAATGTGAATCTCTAGATTTATCAGATTTGTATGTGCAGGAACCTGGTCCAAATAATGATAACAGAACAGGCAGTAAGAATAATCCGTGCATGGCTCCAAAGAAGATAACGAGGAACACCATTTTGAAGAATACTAAGAAGATATAACTTCCAGCTAAAACCAGAGCAAGGACTCCAAGAATAGTACTAAAGGATCCTTGCACTATAGGAAGACCTAAAGAATATAAACATTCCCGAACTCGTTCTTTTGGATCTTCTGCTTTTGATGACATATACGCGTAGCAGATGTGCGCTGTGAAATCTACGGAAAATCCTATGCACATAATTAAATTAATCATAGAAACTGAATCTAAATTAACATCCCACAACGACATGTATCCAGCAACTCCGAGTTCGATAGAAACAACACTGAACGCAACCCACAGAGAACAAAGGAAATTTGGTATAAATACAAAGGAAATAATCATCATTATGATGGCACCAATTATCATACTTTGGATGGATGTCGGACGAACCAATTCGAACTGAAATAGACGACACACAAATTAGTACATTTATATTTTTAATATGGAAAAACTTGTAATAAATAATAATTTACTTGATCGAAGAACACAAAATATGGATGGAAGACACTGGCATTCAAAGGAGACTCATGACAAATCTGACGCAAAGCTTTGACCATTTCCTTCTCGTGATTTGTATCACTGATGTTGACAGCTTGAATTAGAAACCTGGATGCTTGGATTCTATCACCGGCTTTATTAAAACTTACGTCCAGAGAGAACGGATTTGCCGGGAAAAGCCATAGCTAAATTGACAATAAATAAATGAAAAATTATGAATTGCAAATGGCATTTGAATTGTATCAATTTGTACCTCTTTCAAAGCTTCTAGGAAAGGTTCTTCTTCGTCCATGGTTATATTGAGGTAATCATTGTTGCGTTCAACGTAGCTCAAGAAGCTCCTAAGCCAAGATTCTGTGTACAATGGCGATGTGATGTAAGATGAATTTTCTAGTCGTTGCGTTAATGTTTCTACTTCGTTTTGAATCCAAGGATCAGAATAGTTGTGCTCTCCACTGATTATAACCTAAATAGTAACAGTGACCATTAAACAGTTCTTACAAATTAGTAAAAAATCAAATAGTAATTGAACCAAAAAATAATATGAAGCAAAAATATGTATCACATCACATATTTGATAACATAGTTGTTGCGTTGTTGGTTATTATAATCTGAATATCTTACTTGTATTCTGTATGGAAACTCTCTATAGTACTTATCCTCTCGATCAAAGAATTCCACTGAATAGGAATCAGATCTGGATAATTTTCTTCGCTCTAAACCTTCTCGCATACGTGTCAGTCCATAACCAGCACCTTAAAAAAAATTAATTATTTTTTAAATTATTTTGATACCATAATTTTTACCTACCCTAATAGAAAATGAGCATCCTTCTCCATGACGAGTATGCTCGTCTATCACATTTTACTGATTAATATTAATATGATTTACCTGCAAGATAAGCAGCAAATGCAATTAAAATGAAAGCCTTAACCCATCCACAGTTGATGGCTGCTGCCACTTTGTCCCTCATGAAGGCCATCAAGACGTGCTCTTTGTTGTCTATTGGATGATGAGGATCGGCAGGGTCAACACCACCGGCACAGAACCAGAGGTACAGACGAGATCGTTTCTCTGAAAATTATAATAAATATTTAGTTTAACAGATTAAACATGAATAAGAAATATATATGAAATTATTCCCGCAATAAAAATAAAATCAACATTTGCAGAACAATATATTCGATAAAAGTTGACTGACTTGCTTTGTTTTTGAAAGAAGTCTGGTCAGACTAGTTAAAAATGTGCCAATTGATCATGAAATATTTATGATGCAAATTATTTTAAGCAGTATTTTCTTAAATATTCAACTAAAATTACCATAAAAATAATATTTATTACTTGTTTAAAAATTCATTCAATCCAAATTCAGATTCATTCATTCAACTACTGGCATTAAGAGAGTATTTGTTAATATTTAATTACTCGTTTAAAAATACATTCGATTCAAATTCATTTATTTATTTTAGTACTTATTTGAGATGTCTCTTAATAAATAATTTAATAGAAATAAATATTATTATAATGAGAGAGGAAATTTAGTATACTAATTAGATATTTATATATAATTTGAGGGAATTATATAGCAAAGTGCATTTTGTCTTGTCAGCCAAAATGTTTCTATTACACAATTGAAAATCTCTATAATAAAATAATAAATAAAATTAAAGTTTGAATTTAATAATGAAAAGTCCTTAAAAATCACTTATAGTACTAACTTTTAGAATAATGAAATTGATGGTACTACAAACAGTTTCTGTGAGAAAAGCTAAACTATTGTGATTCAGACATCGCCTAAAATATATTAATAATAATTTAGTTTATTTGTATACATAATTTGTTGATTTAGTTTATTTATTTATTTTATCAACACACGGATTTTGTTCCTAATTGATTAGTTTCCCTAGAATCATCAGAACCTAAAATTCATTTTAGATCTGTGTAGTGTGATTGGTTTTATCAAATAGATTTCATCAAGTTTAAATAATTAAAATTTTATATTATAGTTACGTAATTATTGCAAAGATAAAATTACCAATAACTCCATATAGTAAAATGTTCTTGAGTTATATTTGCGGCAAACCAATAAGGAGACCTTGACTACTCATGGATGTATTGTTTATCAGAATCATTATTATATACAGAAACCTGATGTGAATATAAATTTGCACAAAATTTTGGATACAGAAGAGTCGCATATGTTTCATAATATAAAATAAAATAAAAATGTTCAATTATCTACTTTTACAATATACCAAACAGTATCAATATCTAAAAATTGATAATTGTAAGTAATTCAAATAATACATCAAACAGCTTTCGATTTCGCTTGATTATTTTATATTCAACTTCTTGATCTGATAAATTAATAATATAGGGTCCGCCAAATAACTTTTTTTTTTGAAAATTCTATAAAAAACTACTGATTTTTTTTTAATTTGAAATAAGAGTTTTGGTTTGTAAGGGAAATGCAAATGGTAGCCTAACTTTTAAATGGTTGCCAAAAAATCAAAATTAATGCCAACAAAGGATGCTAAAGATTCAAAATGGCTGCAAAAGTTAGATGGCGGACCCTTTACAAGTTGACAAAATTTTTATATTATGTGTACTACAAACTTGGATAAAAAGGTTTCTTGATGATCAGTCGAGCAATGTTTTGAGGAATTAGAACAAAAATTAAACATTATTCATCAACGGCTTCGAATTTAAGTTTGACGATTGTGATGAAACGTTTTAGCAGTCTTGGAATCTTATAAGTCCACAAATAGAATATAAAAATTCAATAAATAAAAATATCGACAGTGTTTTAAAACTCTGTCCATTGGGCAACAGTTTGCTTTGAGAGTATATTAGCTCGCCTGTAGAGCAAGTGGATAATTCTTATTTCCTGCGAGTCGACTCTTTGGTCCCTAGTCAGTAGACATAGATGACTCTTGAACAAAATTCAACTCTTTATAAATTAATCTTTGTTAGAAGGTATAAAAAATCTTGATTAGACTGATTCAGAGTTGTTTACCACGGGAAAAATAATATAAAAGATAAAGATTTGACAGGGGCTTGATATTGGTGAACTAACTCTTACAAGGTAATGATTTGGTCATAATTAAGGTCTTTATAAATATTTTTTATAATATTTTTAAAATGTTGTTTTTTGACTATATCGATAACCAATGGGTATATAATTCATTCAACATTACTAATATTTAAAAAAAAATGGGACTATGTATTTGCAAAATAGCAAATATGTAAATAGTCTGCTCAGTCAGGAGAAAATTGATGCGTTGACAGGAAAGTTTACATAGAACGACATGTGCTAATATTATCAAGTATTATCAATCAAAACATCATCGATCAGAATATTGACTTAAATGTATCATAATATTATAGAATTTGACTTGAAGACAGGTTTATATTAGACAAGGTGTAAGTACAAGATTATATTATCTAGTAATTGAGAATTAAAATAAGATAATGTCGATTTATCAAGGATATTAAAATTATTGATACTAATAAATGGAAAGGAAGAATATTAAAATTTTAAGAAAAATCTGTGATTATAAAATATTTGAATGCCAAATATAAGAGTATGAAAAAATTTAGATATCATGCAGCAGCAGTTATATCCATTTCTCTTGAAGATATGAATCTCACATTTGGTTAAGAGCAAGAACTGGGCTTACCAACAAGGTTTCATCAAATTTCAAAAATCACCCGTTAAGATATTTTAATAATAAAAAACCTTTGGGTTGCCTCCTAAAAAGCAACGTTATTAGGGAAAAGTTTCATCATTACAGATCATACACAAACAATCTCTATTCAAATTAGTTCAAAATAATGTCTTAAAATGAGAGCACATTGTTTTTCATTTTTCAAAAACTGTTACCAAACAAATAACACAACTAGGTCATAAAATATAAAATATTCCAATGTCCTCGCAAACTGATAAATTTTTTTGTGTCCTCATAAAATAATGGATGCAAACTTATCTTTGCAAAACGATTATATGCTTGTCGTCATTATTAATGATTTTAATGCAACAGATAACATATGGAATCAACCGGAAAACAATAAATATTATTGATGCATCTCAAAATGGCAATAAACATGAGATTTATGTAGAACAAATTTGTTGTTCCATATATTATAGTTTTGTTTTGATGCTAATTTGTGGTGCTAGCACGCATATTGCTCTGATAATAATTTTTATGGAAGAAGATCAGATAGTTAGAGGTCCTTTAGACTTTGCATCGGATTTGTACTGAATTGCGTTCTATATAATTCCATAGAAAATATTTTTTGCCACGTATGTACTATTATGGCCTAATAGTCTAATGGTAACAAATGGTAATAAAATTAATAAATATCTACATAAGTTATATTTATATATAGGGTAGGGCGGAAAAGATGGGTAACTCCCTCCGGAGTTATCACTCCGATTCAACTCCTCCCTTGGAGTGAATCCGAGTGGAGTTTTCTCACAGGATTTGTCATATCCGACTTCCCTAAACTAGTACTAAATCTGTTAACATGTCCAGATATTTGCTTGAGATTTTTTACTAATACAAAGACTTGGGTCGAAAGAAGTGTTTTTTTCTCGTCTCACAGACAGTTTTAGGACTTTTATAATGTCTCAAAATAATGCTATTTTGTCTTCTATATTCTGTATACGATAACGTTTGTCCGTAAATGAGCTCTTTCAATGGTATACAACCAGCTAAAAAATATTTAGTATTATATAATAACTTTTACAAAATTATGATTTTATAATTGTGTAAAAGTAATAGTATGATAGTCAAACTACCTGATGTATAATTAATTCTCGAAAAGTAAATAATAAAAGAATGTGAGGTATTATTATTTTGTGGAAAATATTATATACAAAGATTTGTTCTTATTTCATATATAAGGTTCACTGTATTATTTTCATATAAAAACAAACATATTCAAAGAATTCTATATTTTCTCTTCAAAAATAATTACAAAATTGGTTTTGATTCCCAAGTTTTTTGTCAATTTGAGATTTTCATGCATATTGAAATGCAGAAAATAGTATTTATTATAATAAAATAAACAAAAATGTTTGAACTATTCATAAACTATTTCCAAAGTATCAATAAATCCTTAGATATGTTAACTAGAGAACACAATTGTGTCAAGTATTATGTTTCAAAGTTGTCGGAGTTGTGGAGTTGTTAAGTGGATATAACTTTTCTATAAAGCGGAGTCAAATATTAATCGATCCGGCTTCGGATATGATAAGCTCATCTCTAGGCGGAACACAAAGGTCCAATTTAATTTTGAGCAATTATATTGTAAAATCCAAACCAATAGTATCACAACAAATAACACATATCATATAAACAACTATCTGACTATGTTCAGTAAAACGCCCAGCTTATCATTGTAGAAATGTGTTTTTTGCTGTTTTCCAAAAAAAATTCACCTGGTCAATTATATGATCAGAGAGCAAATAGGTCCAAGTCTTTTTTTAATTTTTTATGAACATAGAACCATAACATAGCGTTGCCGTAACATCTTTATTTTATCGGAGAATTGGCCCCTATATTAATTATGTATAATACACTTACCAAGCTAACCAAATAATTTATAACTTGATAATCGCGCAGAAAATACGTTTCACCCAGTTTACATAAAAAAGTATGTTAACGACGAAGATGAGAAACTTTCTATAAAAAATCGCCTGATCTATTTCTTTAACCAATTTCAATATTTATCGCCCATAAATGAATAAATATGAATTTTATGGATGCAATTTATTACGCATCCCGAACGTAACCGTCGGAGATAAAAGCAAGAAGCAACCTTCGTTGACGACGCATAATACACCTCGAGCGCTTTCACCTACTTTAGAAAGTAAAAATCAGATATACTCTAGCGAACAATATTTGGTAATGAATATTACGAAATACTTTCACATAAATCAACATATGGTCCACTTATTGAATGTTTAAAGATTATCATACTTACATATTACGTTATGTATAAGTGCCTGCATAATATTTTGTTGACACATTTTTGATAATTAGAAATTTAAATAATTATTCACAGGAATTTTCTTTATTGTTGAATTTGGTGAATAGGTTTGGTATGAGTAATACGGGAGCATGAAGGTATTATTAGCGCAATATTTCATGAAATGAATAATAATTCTGTAAATATCTGTGGGACACAGCTGGGGTTTAAGATCCGGGCGTGAAAAGATTCACTACCATTATCAAAAAGACAAGTAAAGTTAGGAATTTATTAACAATAATATTTGAAAGTAGAGGACAAAACATAAATACACACACATCCATTTTTTCTGAGGTATGTCAAAATGTTTAGTAACCTCTAAAACGTGAAGATAAGCAAAAATTTTATTTTAGATTTTTGCCTTGTGAGACGGCCATGCTACCGACTGAGTTTCAGTTAAAACTTATAAGCCAATTTGATGACTTGAAGCTTGGTTTGTTTTTAACATGATTTTACATTTATGTTTGTGTCGATATAATTTTTTTTTGCTTTTGCATTGGCCTCCTATTTTTAAATCAGAGATAAATTGAAATACTAAGTGGCCAGTTCTCTGATAAGATAGATGTGTTATTGTAAGCTATGTTAAGGTCTATCTTCGTATGAATTCTTAGCAACAAACTGTTAAAACCTTATGTCCTTGCAGTTCGATCAGGTGTTAAACCTAACCTACAAAACGCACAAACGTCTAATAACAATTTTATCATAAGTGCATTAGAAAGATGATAACCTCATTGATCGCACTGATGGTACAGCGAATACATAGTTTTTGATAGTTTGATATCAATTCATACGAAGATAGACCCATAACATTTTTCTTTTATCATTGGCTCTTAATTGTTTGTTATAAAAATCGTTTAATCTAAGCAATTAAGATCAACTAAAACCAGTAAACCATAATCTTCTCCGTGATCTACAGATCCACTTTCTCCGGCCCATTTCTTGCCAGTTTTAGATAATTGTGAAATCAGGTATGTCATCTGACCTTACTGCACCAATTACTATAATCAAGCCATGAAGTATAGATGATCGTTTGTTTAAAGAAAGTTTTATTTGTAATAACATTGTATTAACCTAAGATTAATAGGAAGAAAATTATTTTCCCATGAAGGATTTCCATAGAAAGTCATAATAATGATAATAAAAAATATATCAGGAATATAAAAAACAATTTTATTAAATTGTATGAAAAATGATATATTTTTTCCAAATAAAGTTGTTGGCTAGAAATATAAGCCAAAACATGACCTTTTACCACAAAACATGACCACTTTTTCTCAAAAAAATGCTGTACTGATTTCAAAAATTTAAAAGCCATTTGGTGACCTTGAAAAGGGCTCATGTTGATTAGTTTTACATGACGATCGGTCCAACTGTTTCTTCATAAAAATTTTCATTCAATACTTAACTAACAAATAAGTACCAATATATCTGTTATAACCTTGGACTTATTACCTCAACTTTCTTTAACAAATATGGTAATGCTTTATTTATTCTGTTCCGGTAAAAGTAATTTCACTTTACCCATATTCACAATTATTTAGCAAATATGTCAAATTGTCGCACGAATTATTTGTACACACAAATTGCCTAATTCCAACCATCTTTTATTGATATTTGGATTGTTTATGTGTATTTAAAGAATGTTTGATCTTCTCATAAAGAATTTTGTAACACTTTCTCGATGCTTTATTACAGAATCGTTCGAAGAAAGTTATGCAACGGATGACGTGAGAGGAAACTTTGTCCTGCGGCGAAATTTATTATGTCTTTTGATAATAAGTTTGTTAAATATGAAATATAAATAAATTAAAAGCCAGAGGCGCCAATTTACTACACAATGGGATGATTTTGATTGAAGAAATGATTGATGTTGGACAGGTAGATCATTAGAAAACGATCACTTATTTTATTGACGTTGAAAATTGGACAATGACAAAATGTGAAGATAATTTACATTGATAGAATAAATAAATGTGAATAATAAAATTTTATATTTATTCTACAAAGTCCTTTGAGCAATTATGTTGTAAAAACCAAACCAATGATATCGCAACAAATAACACATATCAAACAAACAACTATCAAAGTACAACTATAAGTAAAACTCTCAACTAATTGAACAATGTATAAATGTAACGGTCCTTTATCCTCCTTATATTTGGATATAAGATTTGGACTTGATCTGGTATTTCATCAGAAATATTTATCAGCAGAGTTGGAATAATATTTAATTTATCTCTTGTAAAATTACTTCTATGAACTCAATTTACTTTTATATTTACTATTTTCTTTTATTGTTTACACCTTTGCTAAGGTAAAGGTTTAGTTGGTGCTTTTTACTCCAGCCACATGTAAGATTTTAGTAAACTAGTGGTGCATGGCATCGTGCGCCTTAAGTCAAATTGCTTGAGCTTTACGTACCAAAAATTTAAACTGTTTATCAAAGCTTTGAAATATTTTTAAAACTTTGAAATAATTAGATATCTGAAAATTTTGAAATTTTTGAAAACAAGATTTCTGAAAAATTTGAATTTGTTTTTTTATAATTTGAAAACGTTCGAAAGTTTTGATTTTTTTTTAAGAAATTACCCTACTTTAACTGCGTAGAGACAAATAAAGCGCATAACCGCCGTATCGCAGTCTAATAAGTAAAAATTGGTATTAATTATTAAAACCTCTATAAAATATCTGATAATTTGATGCGCATATGTAATTAATATTCATTTTTGACCTCCAAATAGTATTTTATTTACTTTTTTTATTAGATCTCTGAAACCACTAGACCTTTTTCCAGAAAATTAATAAATAATTTTTTCTGTCAATACAATTAAAATGTTTCTGAATAAGTCAAATCGGACGCTTCGTTCTCGTAAAAATTGAATTAACAGCACGTCTTCCCGTCAATACAAATCAAATGTTTTTTTGAATTTTTCAAATCGGCTGATCCGTGTTCTCGAAATCGGTGACGAAAGTTTGTATCCGCAAACACACATACGTACATACACACACATACACATACATCAATTTTTTCTAAAGTATGCCAAAATGCTCAGAAACCTCTTTTATTTTTATTTTCGACTTTTTTACGATTACTTTAATATATATATATATATATATATATATATATATATATATATATATATATATATATTAAACGTTGCATTAAAGTCTCGTAAACTAAACAACAGTGCTCACAACCAAAAAACTAACAACGAAAGAAAATACTTTTGTGGATGCATCTTTATGGTTACACATCTTTTGCTCTTTACTTCCAAATATTGCTGTTAAAAACCTCCTAACTTCACTTGTGTTTGAGATATCGGTACTGGTCCTTCTCACCCGCGGACCTTTAATCCCCGTTCTTCTCTATATTTAAATTTAAATCAATACTGTCTACCAAAACATCTGATAAGCATATTTAGTTCTTGTTGTTAGTATTTTATAGTTTAACCACGTTTTTGCCTCATTATGCAACTCTATTGATCGTATGTATCATAAGTTTGCCCGTGTAATAGTTCTTAAGTAGAATTTTGAATCAGTTTGACACATATTCGGAAAAGTAACGATTTCATAATCATTCTCAAGTCATTTGCTCTGATGCATTCAAATTCAAATTCTACTGAGGCATAAAATGATCGAATCAATCGATTACGTTCAAAATGACGTCAATGATCTTGAGAAAGTTGGATTTTATATGGTTAAACTTGGACTTAATTTGAAAAGAGGAAACAGAATTGATCAAGGTACACAGATCTATATTTTAAGATACATATAAATCAAACCTAGTGGTGTATGGCATCGTGCCTTAAGGTAAATTGCTGGAACTTGCCGTGCCGTAACGAAATGTTCGAGGAAAATTAAATGTTTTCAAATGGATTATTATAATTATTGTAACATTGTCAAATATTTATAAAAATTATATAAACTGAATTACTAAGTTATTCAGTGTATATATGTGATCTTTAGAACTTTAGCCAGAATTAAATTAAAAATTTTAATTTTTTTCGATATACTTTTTTTCTGAGATATGCCACAATGTTCAAAAATCTCTGAAACGTGAAGAAATGCAAACATTTTCATTTTCGATTTTCGGCCGATTACTATAACTTACCCTACGAGAAATTAATAAAATTGTTTCAAAATATGTTTAGAAAATAATCTATAATAAGTTATAATAATGTGCATAAAGAAAATATAACTTGGACTTTTCCTTTCTACATAAAAGTGCACCTGCAATGTACTTACTACTATCAATAGTATTGCAATATAAATACTCTTATTAACTCTGAAGAAAATTCTGTAATTTGTGCATATTGCATTGTTTGCTATTGCTTATAGTTATAATAAATCTTTATAAAAAATACTAATGCTAGTGTAATTTATCAATTGTCGTATATTATTTAGCCATCAATTATTTCGACTAGACGCACATTACCAGCATTTTTACATAATAAAGAAAATGGTATATCAATTTTGTATTACCGTAAGAAGAGTATTTTATTGCAATTTTTGTAATAAGCTCAGTACAGGATTATGATATAAAAACATTTGTAAAATTGCAAAAATAATTTAAACTTATTGCAAAAAGTTTAAATTCAGTGTAAAATAATGATGTTAAAATAAAATCCTTTTTTTACAAATCTATGAAAGTTTTTTTTGTTATATGGATTATTTAAATTATTTAAATTAGTTAATTTTTTTATTTTCATATTTTTATGTTTATAAAGAGTAAAATTTTTGTAAGAATATTAGCAATTGCATTGCAAGAACACTAATATACTTATAAATTCAATGAAATTGAACACACTATTAAATCGATGACTATTGTATTTTGTAAAATAATAATGATTAAGACTAATCCCAAAATTGTATATTATATTAAACAAAACATAATTTGGTTTAACTTTCCTAATTACAAACTTTCAATCATTAGTAATTAAAACAATATGATCCCCAATATGTAATATTTTTAATTATGAAAAGTTCCAAATTTATACGTCATGTAATAATATAGTTTTCACTAATGATTCTTTCACTCGATTGACTTTTTGCCACGATAAATTAAATAATTACATCCGAGAGGTAATTGGAGATTAAGTACTCATTAAAGCAATGAAGGGCAATAATAGGCCCAATTTTAACCCATTGTAGTTAAAGCTTTTATTAATAAAGCTTCTGGAGGGAACACAATTTTAGTTGATGATTGATACCTTTTTTTGATTTCATCAGTTTTTCTTCAAACCAACTCATTTTGAAGCATTGTTTTTCATCTAGATAATTAATAAAAGAAAACTCATCGTGTAGGAATGATGAAAAAAATCGTATTTCACATTTTTTATGCAAGTTGCTGTAATAGTCACTTACAAAAATATGGATGTCATAATTAAAAATATTAATATATTGATTAAAAATAAAATTTATTATACATAAAAAATTAATAAGTAGAGTAATATAGCTGAATAATATAATTTTAATAAGTAGAGTAATATAGCTAAATAATTTTAATAAGTAGAGTAATATAGCTGATTGAATGTTTTTCAAAGCGAATATAGTCAATATCAAAACATTCTAAATATTTATTTTTCATAATATTAGTTGATAGATCTTATCTATGACAGACAATTGTGAATCGAGCAATTATCATTCTATATGAATTTAACTATATTTAGAAGAAATGTTCTAATCCAAACTTCTTCCTTTCCATTCATCGTACCATAAAAAATCGTATATGTAAAGACATATAAGAAGGAACTAATAAAGTAATATTAAATTTTTATATGAAGGAATACAAATGACAAATAATTTAGTCAATAAAAAAATTAAGAAAATACACAAAAAATCCAAGATTCTGAACATATCAGCTTAAAAAAGAAAACTTTTACTTAATTTTTAAATTAGAGTATGATTCTACACTATAAAAGAGTGAGGAAATTGGGTAAAAAAGTATGGTTCTTTCAGAGCTTTCCTTCCAGCAAAGCTCTAACGATGGCAATCAAACAACGTCTAATATGTATTACACTCAACATCTCTATACTATGTCTCTCTGTTACATAAGATGTCCTACTTTTAATTTAAAAAAGCACTTTTAATATATGCACGAGTGTTCCAATGTTTGGATATCAATGCACATACAATACTACTGGGAGAAAGTGCAGGCGCGATGATTACGATTGTTAGTACTGCTAAAAGTGTCAATGTGCTAAAATGAATCGTTATGTCATTCTAGTAATGTAAGTAATGCAGCAACTATTGCAATACAGGGACGAACTTGGATAATAGTCCAGTCATTATAGTAAGTTCACGTCGGAATTCGAGATGCCCAGCTTTAAGTGTGTAAATACTGGTATATTGACATTTAAAAGTTGTCTCAAAACCTACATGTGGTACGTACACTCTACCATATGTAGGTTTTGAGACAACTTTTACATGTCATTTACAGACCTACAGCTGGTTATCTCGAATTCCAAGATTTTTACCTAATTTAAGCTTAAATGACTGGACTAAAAAGAAAGTTGAAAGTTAAAAGATTCCAAATATTTAGTCAAATCTTAAGAGTTGTATGAGCTATTGTGGTGGTACTTCCTAACTACATGGTTTTCTTTTAGATGGCAATACAATATTTCTATCCTATCCATGTGTGATATTGCTTTATTATATATTTTTTTAATTATGATATATCTTTAACGCATAATTTTCACTATTTTCACTTGTTAAAATATTTTATTCTATGAGACCAATTCTCCGGTAAAATAGACCGTAACATAGCGTTGTTATGGCAAGGAGGAATGGAGCGCAAAGGGTGTAAAAATGGTTATGCAGTTTTTTCAAAGAATAGAATATTTTCAAAAATTTTCAAATTCTCAAATAATTTAAAAATTTGATCGATTTCTTACAAAAATTCTAAAAAATTTAGAACCTTCAAAAAATATTCAAAATTTAAATAAAAAATCAAATTAAAAAAAAAGAAGAATTCAATTTGTAATGATTAGTTTTACGCAAAGGAAGGCTCGGCTTCATAGAAAATTATTGCAAGAATATACTCTGCGCAATAGTAATAAATATTAGGTCTATAATCATATATCTATTTATCATATATGTTACAATTAGCAATGTTTAATAATTAGAGCGATGTACAACTATGTATTTATTTCAATTTCAAGCAATAAGTGAGTCTTTCTAATTATTTTTATGCGTTTTATTATATCGAGTGCGTGAATTAATGTAAGTTTCAATTAGTTTTCTAGAAAACTGAAGAAATAGCATGCACATATTATATATTAATATGCATCCATTCAATGCACTCGTGCCAGTTGTTACAAAGAATTTTCTTCCATTTCCGTATATGAAAAGACAATAACATATTATTGTGCTAGAATAGTAAGTCGTATAATTATTGTAGTAATTCTGCCTCCTGGTCAAGTACTAAAAAAACTAGAAAATTAAACTTGATATCATCAAATATAATTTGATGAGCCAAAATTACTATGTAGCCAAAGAAATTCTGAATCCCAATGTTTTAATATTTTAAGTAAATTGATTTTGTTTAATCTTAAAAACTAAATTTGCAAACATATTCAATTTTTTTAATTCACTCATTATAATTTGTTTTGATATATATGTTTTTAAAATAAATGTATATATATAATATTTGAAATAAAGCTGAGACAAACAAACATTTGAACTCATTGTGAGTAAAACGCACTAGCAAAAATCATGTCATTATCGGTTTTAAATTTTTAACTCAAAATTTTTCAATAATAAAATTATCAAGTATTTTACTATTTTACTATCCTAATTAAATATGCTAACTTTTGTTGATACTGGCCAACACACTTTAGTACATTTTTTTTTTAAATGATGGTCTCTTAAAGTGGACGATATAAAAACTTTATACTCATAGATCAACAAAAAGGTTGATTCTTGAAAACTTGGTTCAATTGCATTATTGTTTTTTACTGTGGTCCTAGAAATGTTATCCATAGTCACAGTTTAAATAAACAAAATTAGTGAAAATTAACCGGAATAACCGAAAAATAGTCTTAATTTCACCAAAGCTCAAGGTTGCACTTAAAAGCTCATAGTTTCCAAACAACGTGAGATATTTTTTTTAGGACACTTATTGCTGTTTCGGCGTGACGTTAAGTTCTGGGACACCCTGTATATATACGTACATATATACATATATATATATATATATATATATATAATATTATCAATATAGTACAAGTAATAAATTTTGTTTGATTAGTCGTAAACGCAAAACATGATATTGTGGAACTTTGTTGAGTTATTCTAATGAGTAAGTGCAATTTTATCACGTAACATCAAGATATAATTATACATATAAATATATATATATATATATACATATATATATATATGTGTAAATTTATATATATATATATATACATATTTATATATTATATATTATATGTGTCAGGGATTTTGTGGCAATACCGTTAAACTCTCAATTTCTTTGAATCGTTGAAGTTACATGAAACATAGTTTTTCTTCAAAGTTCAAGTATGTAAAATGTAATTGCGCCAATCTTGACACATTAGGTGTAATACATACGTTACATATGTAAATGCAATTATTATTAGGTAAAATGAAATTTAACAACTTTATTATGAATTAGTGCAAAAGAATTATATAATATATTGCAGCTGTAAAAGCGACAGCAAATTGTAAGTGTGATATAATGGCATTAATTTTATTGTAAATGCTCGAGTAAGTATAATTATTTTTTAATAAAATTAGATTTAATTTAATTTTACAATTTTTAAAATTAGATCTAAATTTAATTAATTAGTAATTTTTGTGGTTATTGCAAACTTACTTCATCCTAGATTGCTTCATTCACGATGCTTTTATCATAGTTTACGAGATATCAAACTATTTTCTCGTGTCGTATTTTTTTCGTACTTGTTTTAAGTTTTGGTGATTTTTACATTTTAATATTTAGGTAAGTAACTAATTTTTCAAAAATAAAATAGGGTCAAAACAATCGAATATGGTTATAGATTTCTGAGATTCTGAAAATGATAACAAGAATAATATGAAAATTTATTATTTTTACATCTCATGTGAAAATGAACATTTTGAATGTAATTTGGCTACAGTTATTATACAGAAGTCTTCCAACAAAAATCTATAATTTAATATATATTAATTACCGCGTATAAAAAAATATTAATTTCCTCATTTATCAACTGCACATATATCATATATATCTTATTAAAATGATGCTTTTATATATTTGTTAATAAATAAAATAGTCAAAGATTCATCTAAGATGGTAGGAAGGAATAAGTACAAATATATGAGTCAAGTAAGTAAAATCTTTTTTGTTAAATTCGAATTTTAAACCAAAATACTATTACTAAAGTTTCATCTGTGATTTATTGAATTTTGATAATTTATTTTATTTGTTTTCTCTAAATTTATGACAATCGACCTTTCGAACTTGTCGACCTTCCTCCATACGATGACCAACATTTTTTAGACATAGACACCAGAAGCATTTTAGATTGATATTTATTCTAATGCTGAATTAATTGCTAATAAATATTTATATATTAGAACTTTGGTATTGGATACCAAATAAAATTATGTGAGAAAATCAATTATAATATATTATCACGAGTCTACAATTAATTTCAGTAAAACTTGGAGGAGATGAGGAATTTCATTTCCTATGAGAATTTTCACTTCGAATGAATATATGAATACAAAAAAAAAAGTTTTCATAATGCTAATTTTGATGAATATCCTTCAGAAAAAATTCTTGATATCTTTGTCTGCCGATAGAAATATTAAATGAGTCTTGGTCATTCTCGATATTATGTTTATAAAAACTTCACTATATACTATAATTTGCTTACAGATTTAGGAATCATGATAGAAGTATCTAAAATTCAAAATATTTAAGTAAACATTGATCTCTTAAATACACCTTTATTTATAGAATTTATAATTTTTTTTTTAAAAAAAACGTCTATTAATTGAAGCTCCACAAAAACTACTTATTTTTAAGTTGAGAAAATTTAAAGCTTCTTAAACCTATGAATTGGTCCATCATGAGAAATTGTGAAAAAATCAAAGTTCTTCCGAATATTTCTGAGTTAAACTACTAGAACTAATTTTGTCTGTGTCCTTTGCACTCATATACATGATTTGAAAAGAAGTGTATAGGTAAATATTAGCATCATTAAATCAACTCTATTAAAACCTGATTCATCCCGTCAACGTAATCGACAGAAGTCTTGCAAACTGGATTTTTACGTAATCATTGAGTAATCAAAGTCTCCGATTGGCATAAAATTATAAAAGTAAATATTGACTCACTTGCTATCGCCTGAGAGACGGTGTCCACTTTGAAGCACATGATCGCGTGCAGATTCTTCTTCTCACAGTGGCCTGAGATGGCCATGCAACCGGCGAAGAATGTCAGGTGCCAGAGGAAGGTGAAACATACAGCAAAACCTGGAAAAATATATTAAAATCAAAACCATCTTCTTGATTTTTAATACTAAATTCAACGCCAAGTTTTGTTTCAAGATATATTTTACTACGTGACTTTCCCAGCGCTTGATAATATCAAAAATTAAAACAAATTACTAACCACATTTACAGTCGTTTATTAGTGACACTTAAATAGGCGGAAAGTGCATCCGTGTAATTAATTTAACAACAAGAATTGATAAGACGTTTCCGGACTAGATGATGATGCAAGATTTCAAGGCACCCACACAAGAGGATTTGCTGCAATTTCGCTCAGAAGGCGATAATATAATTATGGAATAAGTTAAGAAGTTCAAGAGAAGACGTTAATAAACGACAGATTAATAGACCACCAGCGGATTGAGATTTTATTAAATCTGTGAAATTCTGAATACAATTTTTGCTGGTCTTTCTAGAGATCAGCCAACTTTTATGGTTATTTTATTTAAATCTATAGTGCAAAGATAATTCACTTTCTGGGCTGCTTTTGAACAGCAAATTGTTGTAATGATACTTCACTATAACCACTTTGCATTTTTAGTACAGGACTTTTACTATTAAAGTTATTTACTATTACAAATCACGCCAAATAGAATTTCATATTAGAAGCCAATCCATATTCTAATTAGGATAACTCTAATTGTCCTTATTCTATTATTCGTAAAATATTGCTAATAAGTAATGTATCTAAATTTCAAAATGACTAAACTCAAAGCAATTTACTAGATAGAATAAATAAAAGATATCTGATCCTACTATGATTTTCATGATTGATGTTTTGAGAATTAAAAAAATAAATAAAAAGTAGTAAAGTTTTAAATTGAAAATGTGATAAAGTGGAAGAACTCAAAAAATTGGCACCTAGCCATATCCATAATTTCAGCCCTCCAAATAATCTGAAGAAAAATGTATGTATATATTACCAATCTAATATAATGTCCTTATTGTATGCACTACGGGCATGTTAAAATAATTGTTTTTCATAAAAAAAAATTTGGTCTAAAAAAAATTACAACTTCTTTTGATATTCTAGATTTTTTGGTAAATAGTAAAAGATCGAAATTTGTTGATAATCTGAAATTTGATTTTTTTAAATCTGCATCTTAAAAAAATAAGTTCGTTTTATGTGTATTTATTCAATTGAAAATATTTAATTGAAACTAATATTTTGTGATATCACTCCTACCTGATTTCAAGTTAGCCGAGATGAGTAAAAAACTTGTATTCTTGCATGAAAACCATAGGCTAGCCGTAATATTACAATATTTATTTTTTTCGTAACGATTTCCCATAAGATCTACATAAAATCATCAGCAAAGTTGATGCATATCAAGAAAAAACAGAAAAGTCTGTGACCTCCAATAATATTATACCAATCTTCAGCAATTATTATTAGGAATTATTAAATCTAGATGGTACATTTTTAATGATATCAGCTCTCCTACTAATTCTTAGACATTGTTGGCAAAAATTATATACACTTGCCTTACTCCCACATTTAATATTAGCCAGAGCTTTACCCGTAACATAGAGCATTGTTCTTGACAATGATATTGATTCGTTTATGAGACTGACAAGTTGAGAGTTATTCAATTTAGACATTCTAACAATTGTCAGTAAAATAATTAAACAACTGTCAAGGAGGAAATGAAAGATGAGATTCAATCCTAGATGTAAACTCCTTGAAATGAAAGTCAGTATCATAGATTTAAACTCCTCAATTACCACAATTTTTGAAGTCACAATTTTGAGTTGAAGTCTAAGATTGGTTAATGGATTATCTAATTTTCATATATACTGATTTTGAATTTACAAAAGCTCATTTTAGCAAAGCAAACTTAAGATTCCAATACATGCAAAAATTTTTGTCATTGGGTGAGAAAAAACTGATTTGAATGCCAAAACCGTTCATATAATGAATAAAAATCTACATATTTCGAATTAACCATTAAAACTTTGAATGAGAATTTAAACAAATTCAACAAATATTTAGCTTACACGAAAAAGCGGATATTGAATATTAGTGATATTGTTGTCAAAGATTGGCTTCCGCGGTTGGTGATGCAAAAATGGACAAATGAGATAAGAAGACAGAGAGATTTTTGGTCCATGTGTACATTTTAGTACTTACTATTTAACAAAAATATGCTATGACAAATAATGCTTATTGATTCCTACTTAATTGACTTAAAGTTGAAGAAGCCAACAACACTGCACAATTCAGGACTCTTCTGATACTCGAAAAATGATTATGTCATCAGCATAAAAATAGGTCAGTCTTGATCAATGATTTAAAGTCTACCATACGAATTAAAATAGGTCTCTATTGGTGTTGGGCAAATGAGTAAATAGATAAATTGTCTCACCTGAATAAGCGCAGAATATCCTAACAGACGGGAAGGGACTGATGACACCTATCCAGAAACTAATGGTGTCTGTCAAGCTGGTGATGGTGATGGAGACGGCAGCGTCGGACAAGGTTTTGGCCATTCGTTCCGGAACAGGCAGATGTGGTGATGTCCGGCGCCAGGCTGCCAGCATCACGAAAGTGTCATCGATACCAATACCTAGAAAAGAAAGTATACTTATGAAAATATATAAAAAACTTATCCAAAATATATATGAGAACATAAGAAAATAGGTTCTCAAAAAAAATTGAGCCTTAATTTTTCCAAAAGTTAAATAGATTGAGTCTAATCTGAATGCGAGATTATATAAGTATAAGACCTTATTTTCTTCCATATGTCAAGTAAACTTAGTCTAATATGTATCCTAGATATATGAAGTGTAAGACCTAACTCTCTTTTACAAGTCAACAAATGGAGTCTAATCTGTATCCCAAAAATGTAAAATATAAAATATAGGCCTTGTTAAAATATTAACTTTGCAAATAATTATCATTTTTTCGATATTCACGATTCAAAACCTTTTAATCATTTTGACATCCTTTAGAATAAAATTATCATTTTGATATTGAGATATATGTCTGTAGAAATGTATATATGTTGGCAATTCTCAGAAATCTTTGATTTTAGATAAAAGTAGGTCAGCCATTTGGGAGTTTTATGCAATCGACAATATTTTGATAGAAAATTTAATATTTGACAAATTAGTATCAAATTATTATATTTTATGAAAGAATTTTAGACATTCGGGAGTTGCTGCAAAAATTCATGGAAAAGTGCTAAAAACAAAAATTTTCAGAGACAAAATTTAGTATTTGACAAATAAATATCAAATTATTATATTTATGAAAGAATTTCAGACTTAAATAATTTTCCAATAAACGAGAATTCTCACGAAGCTTATAAGATTCAAGTTGAAAACTTAGAAGTTTTGATGATGCACTAAATTATAAATTAGGTTAAACAAATTTAACCTAAAAAATTTATAATTTTTCATTATTTTCAATTAAACTTAAAATTTTATAAAATTGCAATATTTTGTTTGTAAATACTATTATGCCATTGATCTCAAATTTCAATTTATATTTAAAAATTAAACTGCGTGTCAATATTATTCATTTAACATTTGTTTATAAAACAGGAAGCTACACAAATGCCAAAACACTTCTAGCTAAACTTAAAATGACTCGTTGACTAAAGGTTAATAAAAACAAATTCTTGGCTAATTTATTTATTTGTTTTATTTTATTGATGCTGTCTTTTCTGCGACTGATAAAACAGTAATCTAATAGCTAATTTAGTCCTCAGAATAATTATCATTTATAATAATAAGATTTGCCACTATAGTAAAATAAAAAATGTGAATTTGAATTCTTTCTCACTTTTGGGTATTTTATTAATATCATCTTTAGAACAGTTGAACAAAAAAAACTTGAGGTGAGTTAAAGACATATGAAGTTTAAATTTATTAACTCAGTAAGTAATATAAAATGTTAATGCCGCTTTCTATTCAATAGTTTCATCATTTCATCAGATACTACATATTTTTAACGGAGTCATATAGAGTTCTATTTATGTCTATGTTCTATTTTTTTATTTTTAAAAGATTCAGTAAATCCGAAAAGCAATTGCTTTTTAAAAAAGTTATTAAATAAAAAATATTCCATAAATATTTAAAATAGATTATTAACTTCAAATAGTTATAATTGAATATAGTTTATAGTTTATGCAAAATGTGTCTGTACAATTCCCAACTAAGATTTAATATTGTTGATTCCCATCACATAAGAAGCACAAGGTAATCAGTTTATCGAAAAAATGCATCGGCATTCATCTTTTATATGCATTATGCAGTGCAGCATCAATATTACATGATTGTAAATTGGTTTCAAATTGTGTTCATTATTGTAAGCTTATTTCAGATTTTTTACTAAAAAATTACTTTAGGTCAAAAACATTACTATAATGTAACTTGCTTTTGAACTATTATTTATAGACATTTCTGAACAATTTGCATTTACCTTGCAAACTTATATATTAATATAATGCCAATTCTAATTTTTTCATGCAATAATAGTGAAGTATGTTAAATTTGTCTTAATATTCATGCATATCTTTCAAATCTGTCAGCTTTATACATTTCTGCAATTATACAAATTATATACCTTCTAGTTTATTCTAAAATTCCTGTGATTCAAGCTTATGTTTGATGCCTTTTGGAAGTTCATAATTTGAGTAAATGATAAATTTCTTGTTTTTTTATCCTCTTAATTATTAAACAATTGAGTATCGAGCATTTGACTTACTTAAATTATTTTTTACAAAATCGATTACATAAATGTTAACCATGACAATTTTTCTGTTACATAACTAGGTAATATTTTGTATATTTAATAATACTATTCTTGTTTACAAACAATTAATATTAGGCATATATTCAATAAATGTATTTATATTTGTTCATACTCAGCATTTGTAAATTTAAATAAATTATTCAAAAACTTCAATTTCAATAATATGCTTTGAGTCTAAGAATTGTGTATGCAAATTTACATATGAATCGTCTTTAAATATTTTCATTACAACTTCACGTTCACAAATATTAACACTATTATTTTAAAAGAAGATCGTTTAAATGTTATTGAATTTGTTTGCTTTTAAATATAGTTCAATTTATTTTACATAATATCTTATCTTATATCCAGAAATTAAGAAAAATTATATATGCTATATAAATAGGTACAATGATAACAAAATATGTATCCCGATGTTAGTTTAAAATTACTAGTCGTTATATTTATGATTCAGAATTTTATATCTTTAGATAATATCAAATATTTATCAAATGAGCGATTAATAAAATTTAAATTGTTAATAGTATTAATAAAAACGCACGAACAATATTCAAAAAGTTGACTCTGGTTTTAAAATATAGTAACTTGTGTTCTTCAAACATATAATTGCTTTTCTACTTCATATTTCAGTCCAAAATAGAAATAAGCAAATCAAGCTATTTTAAATATACAAAACGACTTATTTCTCTGAATTCCATATCTAGACAAAATTATTACATCAGCAACCGGCATTCTTAGTGATAATTGACAACTTACACGGAACCAAATAAAAATTTTATTGCCGTTTTACCAGCAGTACAATTCCTTACTTAAGTTTATTCAACTTCATTATTAATTTTTTGTCCAAGGCTTACAAATTATGTCATATGGATGCATAAAATTAAGTAACTTAATTGGACTTGACATTGAATCCTATGAAAAATTAGATAAATTATTTTTCGGAATTTATTCAAGGTGATGCCTTGAAAAAAATTAGTAAAAGAAATTATGAAACAGTTATGAAATAGCTAAGCCAATTCAGGGATAAAATACAAGCCTTAAGATAATACAAGATCTACAAGTCTTAAATAAAATATATCAATATTATAATTTTGTTTCTTTCTTTAAAAAATATATTTCAATTTAAATTTCAAGAGAACTAAGAAAGAAATTAGTTCAATTATTGAAACCAAAAAGTTGCAATTTTTATATCAATTTGCTTAATTCAAAATTATTCAACTTGAGAAAAAGTTCAAGTTAAAGTCGAATACATAATTTTTTTTAAGATAATTTTATTCGAGCAGTAGTGATATCACATTTTCACTAGATCTAAAAATGTATCATGTGAGAATTGTTTTTACAAATAATTGCATGAAAAATAATTATGTTAATAAAAATCATCACAAGAAACTCAAATTTCTACTTTTACGATGAATCAATATCGATTGTACCTTATAGATTCCAAATAAAAATTTATATAATACCTATAAAATTAAATATATAATTAGATAACATTCGTCTTATCTTTCATATTGATTGCAAAATTATACAACTTAAATAATCGTTAAGGTCTTTGTATTTATTACATTATGCATAACTTTTATAAATATTAATGAATAGGCTAAAATCAACGTAATCGGATTTTGAAACATGTTAAAAGATTTGTATAGATTTATTATACTCGAACGAAAGTTATAAATTATAATTGATTTAAATTAATTGATATTAGAATAAAAGTGTAATCATCAAAATAATAACACTCAATAGGTTATTTATTACATTAGCATACAAGATAGAATATGGAATTTATTGTTATTGATCTTATTTTATCAGATCTGTATGATATCAAGCAGTAGTGATATCAAATCTTCAATCGACAATATAAATCTAAAAATATGATGTCTAGTAAAAATTAGCTTTAGAGAAAATTGCAATGCAAATAGTTAGTTTCACCATTTCCAATCGCGAATTCCGAGATTTATATGAATTTTGTCGCCGGAGAGGCGGCATCCGAGTGGAAAAGGTTAAAATACTAATTAAGTATGTTAAAATATATAACAATTAAAAGAAACAACTACTGAATTGCCTTCTCAAGGACAAAAGCCGTAACGGATGAACTAAAACTAATCAGCACATCTCCCTATCAATAGGAATCGAATGTTTTTTAAACCATTCATATTGAGGTATGCCAAAATGTTCAGAAACCTCTAAAACGTGAAGATATGCAAAAATTTTCATGTTCGATTTTCATCCCATTACTATAACTTACCCTGCGGGAAATTAAAAAGTTTATTTTTGCAAACTTTGACGAATTTTTAAAGTTAAACGAGTTGTCGTAGGGCTGTACTATTTTAGTATGATCTATAAGACTATGGTATCTACCGTAAATTTTTTTACAAAAATCGCTTTCTAATCCATTAAAAATTTAAGTAAATATTATAGCCTACCAATATCAAAAAGTATTTTCCATAAAGATTTATATGATTGAATTATACGAAATATTTTCCAAATTTCAAGGCTTTTAAGTAATTATTTTATTTTGTGGATTTCCCAATATTTATTTCTTTTACCTTCTATATTTTTCCAGATGAAGTTTACTTTCGCCTTATAATGTCGCTCCGTAATTACCGATTGCGGAATGAACAAAAATTTCTTATATCCGATCTAAATTTCCTGCAAATTACTAATTACATCGCGATGTAATAGTTATGATGCTTTGCAATAGTTACAAATGAAAGTAATTTAAAGTAGAACAAAGTGTCATTATTTGGCATCAAACGCGGTTTTGTTCTTTTTTTCTGTTACGAAATAGTAATTACGTCTGGTTCTATAAAATTATATCATGCCACAAACTTTTTAAAAAGTACGGATGTATTTAGAAATAAGCTTTAATAATTCAGTGTTCTCAATAATTTGACTCGCAATCTGTCCAATATTATATTAACTTCCCATCGGGTAAGTAATTGTAATTGTCCAAAAATCATAAATGAAAATTTTTGCATATCTTCACGTATTGAAGGTTTCTGAACATTTTGGCATACTTTAGGAAAATGAATGTGTGTGTCTATGTATGGATACAATTATTCGTCCTCGTTTTCGGGCACACGGTTCAACCGATTTGAATGGTTCAAAAAACATTCGATTCCTATTGATAGAGAGATGTGCTGGTTAGTTTTTGGTAAAAGTCGGTCTGGCCGTTTTGGAGTTACAAAGCAAATTTGTGCAGAAAATAGAATTCGTGTTTTTGAGAGAATGCAGCATCCGATATGAATGATCCAGAAAACATTGAATTCGTTATGATGAGGAGAAGTGATCATTAGTTTTTGACAAAGGCAGGTCCAGCTGTTTCGGATATACGGAGTTAAATGTGCAAAAAATGGCAGTTTTTGACAGAAATAAGCAACCGATTTGAATAATTCAAAAAACTTTCTGCTTGTGTTGATTAAACTAAATTCAATAATGTTTTTTCTAATTTTCAAATAATTTCTTTTTCATATCGAAAATAATTCGAATTTTCAAAATTTTAATTAGGTACGGGAAGTCCCAGCAATTTGTCTCAAGGCACAATGTCATACACCACTAGTGTACATTATTTTTCAAGATTGTAGAACAGCACCATAAATTATAAAACTTGAACAATATGGTACAAAGTAAACAAATTTCACAATAACTTTATATGCTTTACAATTTATTGATTGTCAATTCCAATATATGCCTTAAAATGGCATCTAGACTTTATTAAACTTGACATAAACTTTCTCTGCACAAATTCATTTGAATAAAAATTTGGCAAAAAGTGATAAAAACTATTTGAAAAGGATATGTGGCGCAAATTTCTCAAGTTTACTAAGCCAATACCGAATTTTCAATGTTACTAATTTTATATATGGAAGTATGAAATGATATTTTATTGTGAAATTCAAGCGACTTTAAATCTATAAAAATGTAATTAAAATTAATGACAATGATGATATTATATTAATTTTGTGTAAATTGATATATCTATTTAAAGCTTAGTGAAAGTAATTGTTGCTAAAAAGCAGGAACTGTTATGTGATTAAAGTGTTTTAATAAAAATGTGTAGTAAATTTGCATATATTTAGGACCATTTGTAAAATCACTCTTAAAATGGAAAGTTTGTTCTAGAATATAAATTTTTGTAAAATTATTCATAAACATTATTATCAAAGAAATATGTCGTGCATTCTTCTCACGATTATGTGGAAAGGTTTGCTATTACCATAAATATTTTAACCTAATATAAGTACATAATAATATATGAATATAAGCTGACAAAATGATGTAGACACATTTGAAATTTTTGGATATGTAATAATGTAATCAAATTGTTAACAAAAAGCTTTTGCTACATAATTGCATTTGACATCTTTACCGATTTGACATCTTTACTTTTACGTAAAATTAAAAATTAAGTTAGATGTAAGTAGTATTTTTTTTAAAGTGATTCTTAAAATCTAGCAATAACCGAGACCAAGTACTGTTTACAACAATTGCAATTTCTTTAAATATTTTTCTATATAAATGACTTAAAAATTACTACTACGAAGAAGTACTTTTGCTGATTTTTAATAGAATTTAATCAGCATGAGGCCAAAATAATCTTTTAATTTTTCCACATAAATTAGTGATTTCTGAGAAACAGTGGACGAATATATAAAATAATTTCTCTATGAAATAGCTCGACAAATTATAACATAAAAGTTGTGAAAATTGAATATGTATAAAATAAAATTTTTTCCCAATAAGATTACTGATACTCAGTAATTTAATTCTTGATGATGATGATGATTTAATTCCAGTTTCAATATATATATACAAAAAATCAGACCTAAATGAATAGATTACCAGGAGCAACATCTACAGTGGTTAGGACTAGTCTTCTACTTTTCGATACAAATAAATTTATATGAATGTGCAACTTCATACTCCTCAAAACCATGAATTGACTTGTAAGTCCTTTACCTAGAATTATTTCTACACCTAGTAGGTCTCGTTAAATACTTATTAGACATGCAATGCATTTTGTAATAGCCCATGAATTGCACAATATTAACAATAACTAAATCGTGCACCACATTGCATATGAAATTACTCTTCTGAGTACTAATTTTACATTTCGCAGTGACAATTTATTCAACTCATCGTTTGTTCGCAAATATTCTCATCACGTTTCTGGTTTCAGTTGACGCGATTATGGTGGCAGAGGATGGAGGTCACACATGGATTATTCGGAACGCAAATAAATATAAATGAAACTAGTTGGTATTGGTATTTTGCCTAAAGACAAGTTACATGAACTTCCCGATATGTGTAATGAATCGACATTATCAATAAAAAATAAAATAATTTATGAGTGATTAAAAGTATTCCGAGTGGATTTATTGCACATAATTGAAAACGAACGAACACGTTAATTTGGAGTATTTTCTAAAAGCAACATTTCAAAAATCAATAATTTTTATAACTTAACCAGTTTCCGTAGGACTTTAATGGTTTAGTATGTTCATTAAGACCAAGTACTCTATCGTTATACCAAGTAAATAGTCCAGTTTTAATTTTAACAAACGTCAAAAACACTACTCATTTTCTCAAACTTTGATAAATTTTTAAAATTAAACTACTTGTCATAAGACCGTAATATTTCAGTAAGTTCTATAAGACCATGATATATTTCGCCAAAAAAAGTTCCATAAAAATCGGCTGAATTTTTTTTCAACAGTTAATTACAAGGAAACGGCTCGGTAGATTTTCGCCTAAAACTAGTCAGTATCATTCCCAACTGATATCTTTCGAACAGTTTTTGATTTTTTAAAATCGACTGGGTAGTATGAGCTTAAATGTGGACAAAAATTTAACACTTTTTTTCGAATTACAAAGAAATGGCTCGGCAGATCGTCTCACAAAACTGACAAATGATAGTCCTCATTGAGATACATCAAATGGCTTGTAAATTTCTAAAATCAGTTCAGGCGTTTTTGAGAAAACGTCGATGAAAAGTCTGATTTTGATAAATGCACAAAAATAAAGATTCTAATTTTTCCTAACTTTGAAGAATGCTTAAAATTAAACGACTTGTCGCAGGGCCGTAATATTTTAGTATGATCGATAAGACTATGGTATCTACCATCAGAAAAAAAATCATGAAAATCAACGATTTTTTTGAACACTTTATTACAAGTAAACAGCCTGGCCGATCTCTACCAAAAACTAGTGGGGTGGGTGGCATCGTGCCTTAAGGCAAATTGCTGGAACTTCCCGTACCGTAACGAAATGTTCGAGGATTACTGAATATTTTCAAATTATTATAAATATTGTAACATTGTCTAATATTTATAAGAATTATATAAACTGAATTGCAGAGTTGAAATTATTTGTAAAGTATATTAGAACTATAGTCAGTCAAATAAAATCTGAAATATTTTCGATATACAAAAAACTAAAAAAAAAAAAAAATCCAAAATCAATTATTTTGTTAAAACAAGCAGAAAGTTCTTTGAATCATTTAGATCGGACGCTTAGTTCTCTCAAAAACTGTCATTTTTTACATATTTAGCTCCGTATCTTCAAAATGGCTGGGCCTGCCTTTGCCAAAAACTACTAAACACTTCTCCCAATCATTACTAATTAAATGTTTTTTAGATCATTCAAATCGGATACTCCGTTCTCTCAAAAATTCGATTCCTATTTTCTGCACTCTTTGCTCCGTATCTCCGAAACGGCTGGACCTGCCTTTGCAAAAAACTAATCAGCTCTTTTCCCTATCAATAAGAATCGAATATTTTTTGAACCATTCAAATCGGTTGATCCGTGCGCCCTAAAACGTGACTGGAAATTTGTATCCATACATACATACACATACACACACACACATCCATTTTTTTTGAGGTATGCCAAAACGTTCAAAAACCTTCAAAACGTCGAGAAATGTAAAAATTTTCAATACCGATTTTCGGCCCATTACAATAACTTACCCTACGGGAAATTAATAATAATCTTTGGTTTCATTCAATTCAGAATGGCTTGAAACGTTAAGATAACATAAAATTAGCGAATCGGTATTTTTGATGAAAACATAAACTTCTCCTTCGGGAAGTTAATAAAATAAAATGAATAAATCAACATATAGATTTAGGAAGCAATCAATTATCTATTAATTCTTTTAAAAATATTGATTTAATTCCTGTTAATTTTCAGTTATTATTTGGAATGCATCTTTGTGATTTTATCTCACAGAGAGGACAAAGACATATGCTATTGATCACATCCTTATTAAGGCTTTAATTAATTTTTATAATTAAACCACTTTTTAGTTTGATTATAAAGAGATAATCAAACTGTTTAGTTTGATTATCACTATCACCATGCAAAGTTTCACTATCATCATCAAAGTCCTAGAAGAGTTCTCCTTGTCAGCAATGTATAATACAACGTTCAATTATTTTTAATTTTAATACAACATTAATTATTTTTTATAATTGAACCACTTCTCATATGCCTATAATATTTTGATCTGTTCAGTTTGACTATTAATTTTATTACTATGTAAAGTTTTATCAAAATCCTAGAAGAGTAAACCTAATGTTCTACTTATCAGTAATATATAACATTACGTTATGTCACAAAAAGATAATATTATTGTCATTAATATAAAAAAATAAAATTTATTTAAGTTCCAATGTTCTTCAAATTTGTAAAAATATATTTTAATATAAAATTGACAACTTTTAGTCACATTATTACCATGACTAATATAGGCTTTCAAAATGAGCTTTAAACTTTGTCATGGAACTTAAAACCGCAACAAAATGACTCACTGGTAGTCGTTGGAAATATTATTTCGTAGAATGTTTATTTTTTTGCATCGACCATTGTTTGACATGCTCTCTAATTTGCAAAAGTGCATAAAATATTCAATGCGTCTTGAATACTGTAAATAAATCTTGAATTCGTTCATTGACACTATGAGCAATAACAAGGAATGGATTATTATTGGCAGACAAACGCATTAAAAAGATTCTTAAGAAGAATCGAGAACTATGGTAATTTTTTATAGAGTTACCACAATTGCTCACCGAAATCCAAAAAGATCCTGTGATTACTAATCGCAAAATCAAGGTAAAATCTATATTTTTTTATTATATGAAACATGTGAAGTCAATACCAGGCACGCTGTTTATGTGTCCATGTCCATTACAAAATTCCAATGTCAATTTTTGTTTCAGGGAAACAAAAGAAGTAAAACTAAAAATATTTACATCGCGTATATAATTATAAAAAGTTATTTCTCAATATAATTGCAAAAATGGCAAGCTATTATAAACCAATTGACGCAAAACGTGAGGAATTTCGTAAATATTTGGAACGCGCTGGTGTCATGGACGCAGTCACCAAGGCGCTGGTCAGTTTGTACGAGGAAGACGAAAAACCAGGTAACTTTGGATAGAAACGGTTGAACTCAATTGAGAAAAAAAGAAGTTTATGACATAATAAACGTATTTTTATTATACAGTATAGCAATTTGTTAACAAGTGTGTATAATATAATATAAGCACTTTATAGATGATTAATGCTGTCTTGATATGAGAGACTATTGACCTTCCGCATGTATCTATGTGATATTTTTGGATATCGTGAGCACAAGTTTTGGAAAAAATTCAAACATTGTATTTTTGACACTTTTAAGATAGTATTAATTTGTTATAAGAACAATATCACATTTATCTTACTTTTATAAGCTGCAATTTGATCAAATTCTGCCAAGCTTCCAAAACCAATTTACTCTCACAAAATATTTAGGAGTAGCCTGTTCAAAATGATTGAAAATGAAAGGTTTATAAAAATTCATTTTTAAATTAGATTTTTAAAACATATCAACAGATTACAGTTTAAAATTATAGTGACGAGATAATCTAAAACCTATTTTTCACAATGATACCATATAAATTTTGGCGGTACATACCATTCTCACACATTACTTTGAATTCAATTAACAAGTTTATACCTTTTTTGCTGATTGCCAGTATATTTTGGAGACCGTTGGCATTGATTTTTCACAGTTTATGCATTTGAACTCTTTTCAAATAATAACTGTAAAAACCTCAGTTTTTTGTGACTGACTGATCTCATAGTTTATTACAATTTTATTATTTTTATTTTTTTAGTAGATCTATATGTACTATTTTCATTACAAAAAATTCGCACACTGATGCAAATTGAAATTAGGAACATGGTACATTATTCTCACACAAAAATTTAAATCCAATTCACATGTCAATAAAATTTTATAACTTTATTGGAATACTCTTTGGTCGATAAACTTTTTGGGTTCAAACACACAAATGAAACAAAGTTGAAAGAACTAAAGAGAATAATTTTATTGTGTCTGTGATATTTTAATATTTAAATCGTTGTGAAATTACAAATTTAGAAATGCCAAGAAAATGGTAATGAAATTGGGAACAAACTAACCCTTTTTCAGTGCTTGGTCTTGAATAGATACTGAAATTACTATCTTTTCATTAATTTGCTAAAAATAACCTAATGTAATAAAACTATTTGAAATCGATATTTTATTATTATCGATAATTATTTTACAAATAGTCTAACTATAATATGAGAAGTCTATATTAGTACTGTATTTAAATCGTTATGGAATTACAAATTTAAAAAGGTCAAGAAAATTGTAATAAAATTGGTAACCAATATAATAAACTTTTCCAGTTCCTGGTATTGAATTGTTACTGAAATCATTGTTTCCATTGATATGCTAAAAATAGCCCAATAAAACTATTTAAAGTCCATGACTCTGAAAATGATGTTTTACAAATAGTCTAACTATAAAATGACTAGTCTATATTATTATTTATGAAAATTAAATTTCCACATTTTATTGCAGATGATCCTTTAGATTACGTCATCAAGCAAATTGGTGGAGCAACTAAAGAAGATATAGAAAATGCTAAGGCAGAGTTAACTGGTCACTTAGAAGACATCAAGGATTTGGAGGATGAAATCGCTAATTTGAAAGCAGCTCATGGTATGGGAGGGGAGGAACAGGAAGATGAAGATGCATGATCAAGAATTATTTGATTCAAATAATTTAAATAATTAATAATATTTTAAATAATTAACATTGGAAATAAAACAAAATTAGCAAAAATTGAAAAATTATTTTTGGATTATTATAGCTAAATACATCATTATGGATGAATGAATTAATTAATTGGAAGTCATATAGAAGAGATAGGATTGCATGTATTTTTAACTAATAATATTTTTACGTATTTTTTTTTTATTTAGTATTAAGGTCATTTTTGCAAGTCGCTCAATATACACCTAACCATGTACATCTTTATCTAAAAGTTAGATCAATTTTAATTTTAAGTGAATGTAAATTTCAATCTTTGTTGTGTGTTTTGTGCAAAGATAAATAATGAATTCTTTCAATTGTTAAATAATTCAAATGGTCATACATTTACAAATAAAAAACTAACAATTACATTATATATATATATATATATATATATATATATATATATAAGATAATATGGCACCATGGGTGGCCCCACATACCAATAATACCTGAGTTGCGCTTCTCATATGTTATAATAACAGTTTAATGATTGTCTAAATATATCGCTTTACATATGAAATTCAAGATGAAATGCATTAATACACATAATATAAAAACCTATCATATTTCATTTCCTTGAGCTAAAATTTCATGAAGTTATTCAGGAGTCTTATGGGTACAATTGGAGTACACAGGTAAGAATACACAGGTAAGTTATTCAGGAGTCTTATGGGTACAATTGGAGTACACAGGTAAAAAAATTAGAATAAATTGAAGTCAATTAGTTGCTTATTGACAATATTGTGTACGTTTAAATAGGAATCCGTTCTTTTTTGTAGCAATTAACCTGTAGTAGCCACTTTCGTTATTTTTTATTTGAAATGGATACCTATTCAATGTCCTACATCATATTGGTCTGTTCGTACTTCTTCATTTTACGTACAATTTTTATATTAGTTAATACTATTGAATTTTACTTTATACTTTTGATTGTTTTCATCTTCATTTTGAATTTCTACGTTTACAATTCATTAAATGAAAAAAAGTTTATAAAAAATACTGGAGAAACCCAATTACATGGAAGTAAAGGTTTACCTACTGATTAAATTTTTAACCACTTTCGGCGTCAATATCTATTATCATTACAATATGTAATTTCGCATATTTGTCATAACAACAAGTATATTAGTGTAGGTACCAAATTTAAATTCACAATGAATATTTATACGAACAACCGGATTTAAATCCAGATATCTATTTTATGCCTAGCATGATGCCATTATAGCTATGCCCTCTACAATTTCCTAAGAAACTGTTATATTTGACAGATTGTGAAATTAAAGAAAAATACACTAACTTGTAATGATATAAAAAAGCTTATCCAAAATCAGGCCCAGATTAAGATCCTACCATCATGCCAGGACGACCAATCTCTGGATTGGCATTTGATTCAGACACTAAGTAATAATAATGATATAAAAAAGCTTATCGAGAATCAGGCCTACTTCTTAAAGATCTTACCATCATATTTAGACGTCCAATCACTGAATTGGCTTTAGATTTAAACACTTTAAGTAATAATAATGATATAAAAAAAGCTTATACAAAATTAGGCCTACTGCTTTATCTTACCATCACACCAAGACGTCCAATCACTGGATTGGCATTCGATTTAGACATTCTAAGTACTACCAAAAATTTGCTGATATCATTTTACAAAAAAAAAACTTTTTACCGACATCTATTTTAATAATGCCTATATTGCTATTTGATTAACAGAAGTTGTTGACAACAAATGAGAGAAACCAAAGTATCGAATATACATTTTCGTATTCCTCCATGGTATTTATTTTCATTTATCATTACCGGCTTTGAAAACAAGTACTTTTGGCCACTTTCAATTCTTCAGCCAATGGTATATTTTTGTAGGCCAATTTTATAAAATTCCAGAATGTATCAAACGGCGTCACGTCTGTCATTTAAGCTAGACATAGAACGATCTCGACTTCAATTACTTCTAATCAGGTACAATAGTTATCATTACATACCCAATCTAACTACGAGTTAAACCTGAATGCATGTGCACATGGGCTCGTTTTAATATATTCATGGACTGCGACTTTTTGCTTACTTCAATGTAAAGGCAACGCACTAGATTACTAGGAATATTATGATCATACAATAAATCTGATTATTCTTAGATTTAAATATTTATATTACTCGAACATGTTGCCAATAATTTTGGTACTAATAAGATATTTGTGTCATAGTGGCTAAGTGTTGTTCTGCATAACTTCCACAAGGTATTAGTTTCGATTTCCCGCTCCGGGCAACTAAATATCAAGCAGTAGTGAAAATATAGAGAATAAATGTATTTTTACTAAAAATAGAATAAGAGCGATTTGAAATGGCACTGAACAATCATCTGGTTTCTCTGGTTTCTCAGTTCACGGATCTGCCTTAGGGCAGAGTTCATCATCAAGATAAACTTATTGCTTGACTTTGAAAATAATATCAATTCTGAGTGAGTAATTTATGAGGTAAGATACGACGTTATGTGAAAGTTTCAAATATAAAACTTACGGTCGATAGTGGAAGTATTGACAATATAGGGAGAAGGATCAAATGTATCAAAATTGAAAACATAATGAAGATAAACTCTGAAATCTAAGCAAAGTGATAGAGCTTATCAAAATGTATATTTATAGACGTCCTTGTCGATATTGATTTATTTTTATAACTACGAACTGTTATTTTGTTGTACATCTCAATCTAGTGTACTTCTCAAAAGGGCAACCCAGTGGTCAACCAATCTCCTTTCGAGTGTAGACTATATATTAGATATGTATATCTAATGGTGATGGCATATATATGTTGCAGCAATGCTCAAAAAACGAATTTTACTTGAGATTCTAATAGAAATTTTTAACTACAAGTGTAAATTTGATATCATACTACTTGGTATAAAGCTGGCCGAGGTTGGGATCGAATCAGGAACTAGTTTGTGCTAGGCCAAGTTCCTAGCCACTTCACCACAATTGGCTCTATATTTTCTAATATCAATTAAAAAAATTTGCTTTTGGTAGTATCTCTACATTAAACGAATTAGGTATCAAATAATTTCATTCACATTAAACAAATTAGGTAATAGTAAACTAATTAGATTTTTTTCATACCACAGAAATATAAACAAAATTGCTTACAAAATCTAAAAACAATTATATATTATATAATTATATTTATAAATTTATTTATAAATAAGCAATGTTGCATGTCCAAGGTTTTTTCACATTTTAATTTCGTCTAATGGCATCAAATTATTTTTATTTCTATTTTAATCTCGATGTCATTCAAAAGTCGAAACGATCCGACTTAAATGATGGATCATTAAATTATTTACTTGGAGGCTTTCGTTGACTTCATCATAATTGCTACGATGCGAACTTGAAATTTGAATATAAACAAGTCAGTTTAAATCGTGAATTATTATTATATTGTTTGTTCGAAACAACCGTTAGTAAATTTGAGGTAATATATGAGACAAGTTGTAACTGAGAATAATTCGGGTAATTAGAAATTTTTATAATTAATATAACTTTCTGATATAGTTTATATTCTAATAATTTAGTATACATATATATATATATATATATATATGGTATATATATATATATTTGTTGTATACTAAAAAGGAGAATGATAACTTATAAATAAACTATTTTTAATTAGAATAAGGTAATTTTTGTTCTTAGAATGAATAAATTCCAAGAAACACTCACAAATAGTTCATTCCTAAAATTATTAAAAAAAACAATTAGTCAATTATTAAATTAGCATTTAAATTATTATTACGAGTTCGACTAACAAAACTACTTTTATTCACTACTTTGTTACGACATATGCAAATGAATAAGTTACAGTGTGCATTATTACGATGACATAATTCACTAAATTGTTATTTCTGTATACAAATAGAACAAATAAAAACTTGCCGGCAATAGAACAACCAGTTTGTAGCCTTATTGCACATTAGACAAATGTATTTATTGTGACCTCTGAGTAAAGAGAATGAGAATTTATAAGATATAAACCAGACATTGGTTATATTGTATATTTCATTTCATACCGGACGCATTTGCAGGACGCAAATTCAAAGGCCTACATTTTTTAACAAAATTCCTTATTGGTATATTTTTAATTTTCACGTTGAGTTATCTATTCGACAGGAATTTCATTCTAAGATTTTTTTACTTGATGAATAGAAGACTAATTAACAATTTTGTTTTCAATCACAGGCTCCTATTGTATTATGAATTATTACTACGACGTATATATATTTGTTATTAATGTCTTGTAGACACCATCTTCATTAATAATATTCATCTTCAAACAAGCTTCTATATAAGCAAAGTGATTGATTAAAGTTTAGATTTTCGAACAACTTCATTTAGATGGGAAGCACGTCTTTGTAAATTATTAGAAGGAACTTGTCTGCATAAAATCGAATAATATAAACGAAAATTTATTAAAATTATAATTTGTATTTTATTTTATATAGCCGATGATAATATAAATGTATATACATTCCGATACAGATATGTTTTTCTAAATAGGTGCAACTACATATATATGCTCCTCTGGCGATTATATGCAGATTTTTGATTTTTTTAAAATTTATCTACTTTGGCAATGTAATACCAATGACTATTCAGAGTGAATAATATATGAACTAGTGGGGTGTATGGCATCGTGCCTTAAGGCAAATTGCTGGAACTTCCCGTACCGTAACGACATGTTCAAGTAATATTAAATGCTTTCTAATAGATTATTATAAATAAATACTGTAACATTGCCTAATATTTATAAGAATTATATAAACTGAATTGCAAAGTTAAAATTATTTATCTAAAGTATATAAGTGAGCTTCAGAACTTTAGCCAGAATTAAAATTAAAATCTGAATTATTTTTGATATACCAAAAAAAAATGTTTCGGAAAATAAAATTATATAAACATTTTTTTCCCCAAAAACAATTGTTTTGCCAACACAAGCAGAATGTTCTCTGGATCATCCAAATCAAATACTCCGTTCTCTCAGAAAAACGGTATCTATTTCTGCACTTTTTCCTCCGTATCTCCGTAACGACTGGACCTGCCTTTGTCAAAAACTAATCAGCACATCTCCCTATCAATAGGAATCGCTTCCTTTTTAATTTTTTTAAAATGGTTAATCCATATGCCCAAAATCGTCGACGAAAAATTGCCTCCACACATACACACACAAATACATTTTTTCTGAGGTATGCCAAAATGTTCAGAAACCTCTGAAACGTGAAGATATGCAAAAATTCTCATTTTTGATTTTCGGCCCATTACTATAACTTACGCTACGGGAAATTGTATATTAAAAAAAATGTAAAACAATTTTTCTAAAACAAAACCAGAATGTTAGATACCCTATCTCGTAAAAGTTTATCTGCGTTAAAAAAAAAATAGGGCGCTTTATATATAAAGATATCTTACAATAAAGTTAATTATTATTATTATATTATTTAAAATGCCATCATTATTATTATTGCTAGTAGAAACTAGGCACACATAAATAACAAATGTAAAAGTACTGCAACTGTATTAAAACGATGCAGTCAAATTTTATTGTAAACCAAACTCGTTGAATTTGTTTAATCTAAAATTAATTAAAATTTTATGATAATTTTAATTCTGATTGAGAGAAAAGTTACAGTTAAGAAAATTAATGCAATACTGATAACAATCTATTAAAACTTGGTTATCCCAATTTCTTTGTCCGTTATATAAGTACTCCGGAATAAAACTACTTTAAGAGCCGAAACATGAAAATTTAAGTACAAAACTGAAAAATGGATATCTGTGAGTAAATCAAAAAGTGAAGATTTTGTTAACTTGATCTATATTTAATATATAACATTTATGGAATAATATATAATCAATCTATCATTCTTATGAAATTATATTTTAATAGAACGAAAATTAAGATACTATGAGAAATTTATTTAGTATTTAAGTAAATTTAAGCAAAAAAATGCTCGACAAGTAAAGTAGATTTACGATCGAAAGTTCACTTTCTTGATATATTATTGTAAATAATAGGCTACAATGAATTGTAGACAACATGTAGTATATCGTTTATTGCGAATGAAATAAAAGCACTCACCTATCATGAGGAAAGGCGCGGCCAAGTTGATTCCGATAAATTCAATGTCCAGGTACATGGACATTCCGAACGCGGCCAAAGTTGCCATTACGGCCGATACATTTCCCAACAAACCGAGCCAAGGCTTAGAACGGACCTGAAATATAATAAATGAGATAATTAGATTGTTTAATAATGAATAACATACCAACAAATAAAGAAACAACAGCCTGTTTTCATGCCAATTGTTTGGCAGAGAGGAAATTTTTAGGAATGCTTCTAACCCGCTTGAGGAAAGAACTTCCAAATAGCCTTCAACATCTATTACTAAAAAATTTATTATTTTCTACACAGTTTTGCTATGGATAATATATTTATGCATGAATTGTACATATGATAAGTTATATTTTTTAACATAGTAAGTATTAATTCTCATACGATAAATAAGAAAAACTTAAAGTGTCTCCGATTTTAGGAAGCTCAACCTTCTCAGTGATAAGGACAAATTCTCTAAAATATTTTAATTCTCTAAAAAGTGGTCATAAGATAATTTACTAACCTGATCCCCCATCATGCAAGTGATCGTTGAAAATAGAGCCATAATAGCAAAAGTAGATCCAAAATAAGGAACGACTGTGCGAGTATTTTTCTCAAGTTCATGATCAAGGGTACGTGATGCAAATCGAGCTACTGATATATGTTTAAAGTATCCATTTTCTTCAGCCTGTCCGACAGCATCCAGAAAAGCTTCTTCCCAGGCTGCACCCCTGGAAATAAAAAAGACAAAATGTTAGTAGATAAGATAATATTATTTGTAAAGTGAACTATTAGTATTAAAGTAAAAGCAAAATATTACAAGTAAAAATATATATTTGCTGGAATTGCTGAATCTATTTAACATAGTAATCGCCATGTCAGTCATATGTGTCTGACGCCGAGAAGATCTACACGAGTCATGACAGACATATGCGATTTGGTAAGAGGACAAAAAAAATTAAAATATAAGAAAAAAAAGTGCCAAAAAATGGCAAAAATTGTGCTTTTCTAAGAATGCTGTCAATTTTTTTTTCTTTGACACATTAGGTTTTCTTGATACATTTTTAACTAAATTATCTATTAAACTTATAATAACCCATGTGAAAATTCTTCTAATACTATTGTGACAATTAATATGTTAAATAATATATGTACCCTATTAGATTAATCACAATAATCAAAAATCTATTAAATATGCATAGGTTAACCGTTGTTTTTTTATTTATTTGTATATTATTTTCATATCTCAGTCAGGCAGGGGTGTCTGGTATGAGAGATTATGAAAACAAATTTCATATTTCATATTTAAATATCATTTGTCAACTTCATTATACAAAAATATGATATTTATTAATATTCAATCTTCAATTTCTCTATAATATTTATTTATTTTCCTTTTGAAATTATTGACGTCATTGGTATTCTTAATATCAATTGGCAGTTCATCATATTTTATCATTATTGTTATCCTAACCAATCTGTAACTTTTTTTTTAAATTACGAGTGTCTACAGTTACGAGTATTAAAAATACTTGGTTTGCAAAGTTATTATCTAAATACCTCACTTAGTTCATTTTTTCATGATTATTATACTATTTAAGATATCTTTACTACTTCACATGTACACAATATAATTTTCATATCTTGAAAAAAAAAATATAAAAAAATATTACGTACTTAAATAAATGCAAAAACACAAGAAGAATGCAAGAATGTATGCATATTTAAGTCAACTATGCAACTTCCGCAAAATTTAAAAAAAATCTTATCAGTTCTTTTTTTTTTTAAATTATTTACCATATTTAGATTTATATACCACTTTGCATTAGCACAATATAATTTTCATATCTTCGAAAAATATAATAGAAAATTACATCTTAAATGTATGCAAAAACACTTGTATTAAGCAAGAATGTTACATATTTAAGTCAAGTATGCAATTGTTGCAAATTAAAAAAAATCTTATCAGCTTAATGCTTACAAGCTTTAATTTATATGACTACACTTTATACATATTCATAATACTTAGTTGCTGACTTAGAATTTTTTAATTTTTAGTGATGTATATTATTTATAAAAAAAACCTGAAAAGATCAACTTGAATGCTTTCTTACTTCCTATTTTTTAAATAAATTAAAAATCATATCGTACTTATTTTTTTCAGATGTAAGAAATTTTCATATTAAATAGATCAGATCAAATAATTAGAAATCTTTTAAAAAATATTATAAAAAGTAATAATATTATAATAGTATTAAATCAGCAACAAAATGACAACTACATTTGGTGAATATTGATCATACTAATTTTAGGCTTTAGACCTTGTTAGAAAAAAATTCAACGACCACACTCAATGCATATATTCATCATTCTATTTTGAAGATTTCTACTAATTTTATGTTGGATTTTTATTGGATGTTTATGTGGATGAAATAGTGGAAATGAAATAAAAATGTTCATAGTGGAATTCATTCTGTAGAAACCCTATATATAAAGGACGTAATGTTATTAAAAAAAAATCATATAAATTAGCCAGCTTATTATTTTATCTATAAACGGTATGAAAGTTATCAAATCAACTACATCAGATCACATAATTATAAGTCTAAAAATATTATAAAAAAGCGCACATTAAAACAATTACCATTTTGTTAATTATCTGGAATTTAAATTTAGCAAGATAATAAAACAAAATTATTTTTATTGTGATATAAATAAATTTTTCTCTTACTTTGCATCCTGCCTCCTGGTGTCTGCAGCCACAAAATAAACCAATTGTAAAGAAGGAACTCTTCGGATGAGGCCTTCGTCATCAACTTCCGTCCCACCAAAGAACACCGGAAAAGCATGGGCATCCCAGGTCACTGGGTTGAACATTACTGGGAAAGTCAGATTTAGTGCTCCGGATTCCACCTGGAAAAGGAGAAAAAAATACATTAAATATATTTATCATCATATATTCCTTAGTGTTGGATACTAAATTCTTTAGGATACAGCACTGGCAAAGATGTCATTGAATTTGCTTATCAGAATTCTACCAAGGATTCTATCAAAGAATGATGGTGCTTAAATTGAGTAAAATAGGACTAGCTTCTTGATGTATAATACTTTTTTTTTAATTTGTGTATAATAATGAGAATATTTTTATGTAACTTTATTATTGGAGTATAATACTGTAACACTTAATATGATCATTTGCAATAAACAATAAATCGTTTAAAAAATAAACCATGCTAGTTATTTCGAAATTCGATGATAGAGCGTAATAGAATAAATAAGTAGGTAATTATTATTATTAATATTTGAATAAATTATAGGCTCTTTAATTTAAAAACGAACAAATGTTATTGATAAAAGCTCTAGTTTAAAGATTATACTTTGCCATTATACCAAAAAAAATAAAAATTAGTGAATCTCATACAGTAAGTTTAAATAGCTTTTGAAAAGTGATTTTTCTCCAACTTCAGTAGTCAGGATCAAATTCAATTAATAACCATAAGTTCGTTGACAATTTATCGAATAACATTAAAATTCTATATATGCGCATTTAATATAATAAATTCCAAGATTTTATTACCTAAATGACTCTACTCAATATAAACTGAAGCATTTAAACTGAATAATGACATGTGACAATTTTCTTCATTAAACTCTGAGTCACGTAGCAGTGGATTTGCTTATCAGAATTCTGATTCAGATTTGCAAACATGATTTAAAATTTGTAATAAATAATTCAATTGTTTAAAAAAATATACACGCGATATTATATAAATATTGAAACTTTTGTTGATGTACAATATTAGTGGGATAATGATTCCAAATACGTAATATAAATTATGTTTAGATCTAGTTCAATAGAGTGGTAGATAAATATATAATAACTGAGCTTTTTAATGGGACTGGAATTGTGTAAAATAATGAAGTTGCTAAAATGTGTAGTGAAACACGTCATTGAAATTTGCATAATTTCTTGGAATTGAACAATGAGATATCCTTCTTGTAAAAAACATACACTTGCCTAACATTAATGAAAATATATGGATTTAAGATTTTTAAAACTGTTGACATCAGGACCAAAATTTTTCAATCATTCATCAATAATTAGAACTTCTATAATAATTTTTGTAAGACCAAATGTGCAGCCAATTTTAAAGCATCTTCACAAATGAATTAGAGGTTGTTTTAGAATAATTAATTTAGATCGAACGAAATATTTGTTCGTGTTATTATTATTAAACAATCTACTTCTTATTTACTAGAAACTTGTTATCGCACATTTGTAATTTGGCATCTAAGAAATTTGACTGCTATTTTATTATTGAACGATAACAATAAAATAATGCTGAATAATTATAATCAATATTGAAAAACAACATAAACTTGATTGGATGTTATATTTTAAATACAAACTCCAAATACCATATAAATGGCAGTGTTAGTTGATGTAGGTAACAAAATTAATTTTAAATTAATAACAAATTATGAAATTCTAGATGATTTGATGAAACATGATAATTACATGCATAACTGGACTATAAAAAAATAAAAATGTTCAATTGCCAAAAAAAATATTAAAAAGTTCTGTATGAAATCATATGCACGAAGAGAATGTTAAATTATTTTACAATTCCACCATCAACTTCAAAGTCAATCAAATTCTATATAATAAAACAATATTGTTTTTTTAGAAATCTGAAATTTTACGACAGTTCATCGAATGAAATAAAAATCATTAATTGGTTCCATCTTAATTAAATTATGATGGACCTGACCTCCTGACCTAAACTGAAGTTCATAGTATCAAAATTTAGTCACGATTTTTGGTAAGTGTGAAACTAGTAACACATTTCAAATATAAAATAATTTATACAACTGAGATGAAATTTACTGATAAAGATTGTACTACGTGTTTGGATCTAAAAAAATATTGATAACTGACACATTTCTAAAAAAGTTAATCATAGAACTGAAAATTGGATATTCACAGACCAAAATTGCAAATTATTAAGAACCATGACATAGAGTTTATAATAAATATATTTGTAAACTTTAATAGAAGTAAATTGGTAGAAGAAACTACTAACAATTATTCCAAACATTCTGAATATATTATTAATTTACTCAAATTCAAATAAAAAATTTAGTTGAAAAATTTGGTGAAAATTATTTTGAAGAGCTTAATAAATTTGTATTACTAATTAATATTTTATTATTATTATACATGACAAAATTTTTAGATCTAAATATTCTCTCCAATTTCTCTAGATGTGTCAGCAATTTAATTAGCATATAAAAATCATCAATCGAACAAATACCATAGTTGCTAGAAATAACAATAATGATCATTACAAGTGATGGGAAAATTTTGGAAATTAACAACATGTTTGCATTTGTAGTTTGATTATATCGTGACAAGACAGTGCGATAAAATCTGAGCATTTAACATTGCTTTGTAGAAAGCGTTTTATTAGCAAACAAACAATTTTTATTACATCTAGATAAAAGATGAGAAAACAGGTTGTTGTTTTATAGTTTGATTATAGTTGAATCATCAAATCAATTGTACATATAAAGGACTTTTGGGTAATAATTTGAGAGGGATAAAGGAAAAATCTGGTGAAGAAAAATTTAATCAAGTAGTTCCAACTCGTTTAGTTTAGTATAATTTTATGATTAAACTAGTCGGGTGTACGGCATCGTGCATTAAGGCAAATTGCTGGAACTTCCCGTACCGTAACGAAATGTTCGAGGAATTCTGAATGTTTTAAAATAGATTATTATTAATATTGTAACATTGTCTAATATTTATAAGAATTATATAAACTGAATTGCAAAGTTGAAATTATTTGTTTAAAGTATATTAGAACTATATTCAGAATTGAAAATAAAATCTGAATTATTTTCGATATACAAAAAAAAAAATGAAAAAAAAAAATTGAACCAAAAAATTTTTCGAAAGTATCTTCGAAATGGCTGGGCTTGCCTTTGCCAAAAACTAATAAACACTTCTTCCAATTATTACTAATTGAATGTTTTTCACATCATTCAAATCGGACACTCCGTTCTCTCAAAAACTCGATTTCTATTTTCTGCACTCTTTGCTCCGTATCTCCGTAACGGCTGGACCTGCCTTTGCCAAAAACTAATCAGCTCTTTTCCCTATTAATAGGAATCGAATGTTTTTTGAACCATTCAAATCGGTTGATCCGTGCGCCCGAAAACGTGACTGGAAATTTGTATCCATACAAACATATACACACACATACACACAACACACATACACACACACATACACACACACACACATCCATTATTTCTGAGGTATGCCAAAATGTTCAGAAACCTTCAAAACGTCGAGAAATGTAAAAATTTTCAATTTCGATTTTCGGCCCATTACAATAACTTACCCTACGGGAAGTTAACTAGTGGGGCGCATGGCATCGTGCCTTAAGGCAAATTGCTGGAACTTCCCATACCAAAAATTATTTTTTTTAAAAAGATTAACATTTTGCAAAAAATTTTACTTTGAAAAAATTGGATTTTTAAAAAACTATAAATTTTTGAAGAAAAAAATTAGTTTTTTGGAAAAAAGGCTTTTTGAAAAAAAAAGTTTTTTTTATTCTAAAACATTTCGGAAGTTCTGAACTTTTTTCGAAGCAATCGTACTGCTTTAACTGCATAGAGAAGAAATATAGAAGCGCGTACGCGCTGCGTCGCCGTCTTAATGGATAAATATTGGTACGGAATCCATAGGAATGTAATCAAAATTTATACTTATTGTTAAAATCTCTATAAAATATCTGATAATTTTATGTGCATATTTCTAATGCACAAACTAATCAGCACGTCTCCTTATCAACAGCAATCGAATGTTTTTTGAATAATTGAAATCGGTTGAACCGTGTTCCCGAAATTGTCGACGAAAATTTGTATCCGCACACACACACATACATCCACTTTTTCTAATGTAAGCCAAAATGTTCAGAAACCTCTTCAACGTAAAGATGTATAAAAAATTTCATTGTCCATTTTTTTGCGATTACTATAACTTATCCTACGGGAAGGTAATAAAAATAGTAAAATCCATATATCATTTTACAATAAGTTACATCAATGTAAAATTTATCATGTGCTTCATAACTTTGCGAAAGAATGCCAGTTAAACATGACATGAACAGTGAGTCAAAAGTTCAAGAATCATGACCAATCTTCCTGAAAATGCGGAAGATCAGAGAGATGAAGGCAATTTTCTCCTACAATAAAAGTCAGCTGGCTTAAAACATGCAAAGCAAGCAACAATAATATAAAATTTTCGTATTAAGTAGTTGCTTATATAAGTAGGAATTTAAAAAAATGTTGTACCTTAATGCAATTCATTCAGATTGCAAATTGGAGTATTTTAGGAGAGTTCCAAAAATAATTGTGCAAGGAAATTTAAAACTCAACTTCAAAAATAGGCTTTCATTTCTCTTGTGCCATGAATTGTTACTAGTGTTCAAAAGGCATACATTGCAGTTGCAATCAATTCAAAGATAGCGGTTAAAATCTTTTACAAGTAATTCTATTTTATCACGAAAAAGCAACAACGGCGTAAGCAATGTCTTAGGAGAATTTCCGCATACATTAAGATGGAATCTACGCTAATTGATGGTAATGCCAGTGCAAGAGTTGCAACATTAGATCACATGCCTCTGGGTTTGGAAAACAGAACCGAACTTTAATTTGGAAGAAAAATATCAACTAGACCTCTAATACCAAGAAATCTAGTACATTGTACCAATGATTTGAATTTATTAATTTGCACACCATTACTAACGACTGCCATCAAACCATGTTCAAGTTACCTGCATTTTCCATACATTTCTAAAACGAATCCAAAATAACGAGTCTGACTATTACCATTAGAAGCGTCTATAATTTCATAAGATAAATATGAATTATGCATTTTGTAAACTGACAATTTTACGCATAATAGTACTGATATGCCAACACGTTTCCGATAATACTTTCCCACAACCCGGAATCGGTAGCAGACAGAATTGTTATCCTGAGGTCTCAGGTAATTTCATATAATCGAATTTGAACGCTGATCGAATAAAAGTGATAGTTTGAAAGTCCATCATCAAATTATAAATTATATAGCGAGTTGCTACCAGAAGTACTGCATAATGCTATTGTTGAGGTTTCATAGGTTAATTTCTTCTTTATTTATTACGCGTTTATTAATTTATATTAATCAGCTATATAATTAGTATACACACACAAATGGGTGATACTGCCCGTGAGTTAAGGTAAACTCTAATTAGAATCAGGAAAGAATAGTGTGAGAGATTTTCCATTGCCATTTCACACCGCAGTGCACGAAATCCGCTTATTTTCAGAAACGCATTTTTGCTCTATATTTAACTCCACGTATGGTGAGTTATAGTAATCGAAAATGAAATTTTTTATATATCTTTACTTTTCAAACGTTTCTGTACATTTTGGCATACCTTAGAAAAAATTGATGTATGTGTGTGTGTGTGAATGTGCACGTGCGGATACAAATTTTCGTCGACGATTTTGGGAACACCAATCAACCGATTTGAATAATTTAAAAAATATTCGATTTGTATTGATAAGGAAACGTGCTGATTAGTTTTTGGCAAAGGCAGGTCTAGCCGTTCCGAAGTTACGGGGCAAAAAGTGCCAAAAATATAGAGGAATATATAGAGGAAAATGTAAGAAAAAATGATATATTGGCGGTCTAAAATGATCAGTAGACAAATTTACATCAAATTATCAGATATTTTATAGATATTTTAATAATAAGAACAAATTTTGTTACAATTTTTTTGGGTCCCGTACCAAGATTTTTAATTTTCAAAGTTCACTTATACGATTCAAACAAATTTCAAAATGTTCAGAAATGTTTTTTTCAAAATTTTCAAAAACGCACAAAGTTTTACTTTAATTTTTACATCAATTATAAATTTTAAATTTACTATCAAGTTGTGCATATTTCATATGCGTTATTCTACACATAAGATATATATCCCCAATTGGATTCATTCAGCATTCCGTTTTAATGTAAACATTTTCAAGTGTTTTGAGTGATAAGATCGTCACTATATATTATATGAACGAATAAATATATAATAATTATAATTATCTCTTTGAAAACATTTATATATGCGTTATTCTACACATAAGATATATATCCCCAATTGGATTCATTCAGCATTCCGTTTTAATGTAAACATTTTCAAGTGTTTTGAGTGATAAGATCGTCACTATATATTATATGAACGAATAAATATATAATAATTATAATTATCTCTTTGAAAACATTTAAAACAATTATTATTAATCAATGATCAAAATTTATTGATTATTAATTTATTTGCTCGAATATTTAATTGTGGTACGGCAAGTTCCAGCAATTTGCCTTAAGCACGATGCCATGCACCACTAGTTGATCTATATTTTACGAAACGGACATCTCTGCTGTCCGAATCAGATTGCCAGTTTACGACACACAAACACACATACAAAATAACACATTACTATAACAGCAAAAATAACACATTTATACGATGATGAATTAGCTGGAAGTTTTACTGAACATAGCCAGTAAAGTCATAGTTGTTTTGTTGATGTGTGTTATTCATTCAAATTAAACGAATTTTTTCATCCGAAATATTTTCATCACAAATATAGGTAAGAAAAAGTGATGAAAAATAGCGCCGAAAGAGGTGCGCCCGTAGGTAAGGGGTTAATCCGACGGGACTTGGTTTGGAGGTCCCGGGTTCGATACCCACTTTGTCTGTTGTCAGGCGACAGTGACAACGATTTTTACTTGGAAATATAGATAACAATATGTTCCCAAGTTAAAAAATAGCCATTCATCCGGCATTGCTGCACAAATAAAAAATTCTAATAATAAAATCATTAAATATGGATGAATTAACCATTACCATATAAAAATATGAAGTAAAGGAAAGTTTCAGCTCAACGGCTTATAGGATGGTAAGGCTCTGATGGCTGCTAAGATATGAGAATAAAAAAATATATTATTTCCGAAAGCATATATAGAAACTGGCAACATAAACTGTTGAGTCAACGATAAGTACATTTATTGTTACAATAAAATAAATAAATAATTTAATTTATTGTTCCAATGTAAATGATGCGTTCCGTTTGACCAGACGTCCGTCGTTCTTAAAACCTCGTTGCGTTGAATCGCGTGAAAGTCAGTCTCTCACGTGATATATCTGATAGGAGGAATCTGAAATATTACTACCGAAACCGGAAATTCTATGTGACCCGTATAAAAGACTCAAGATTTATAAAAGACGGCATCGTCGGCATCGATTTGCTTTTTTGTTTTTATGTCTCAAATATCAAACGCAAATGACTTTCATCGCGAGAACGAAATGAATCAGGCTGTCTGAATCGCTCCTGGTAATGCGTTATGCATGGATTAATTTGTTTCAGCCGAAGAGCTGATAGACAGACAGATAGACAGATTCTTAATTATTCTTATTTAAAACGTATATATATTAAATTATAATACCTCTTTACTAATAAGCAAATTTAATAATCTTAATGTGTGTTTAATATGAATGCAACATCAGCATAGTTGGAACAACTATTTATCTAATTTATCTTGTTTACACCTTTACCAAGATAAAGACTTAGATAGTTCTTTTCACCCCACCCACATGTATGCTTTTATAGTGGTTACATAATAAAACTGTTGAATCTAACCTAAACATAACAATACAGCTTATAAAAGAATCAAATAACTTAAAAATTATATTAAGGTCTCATAAACTGAACAAAAGTGCTCACAACCAAAAAATGATTCGAGATATTGGTGGTGCTCCTTTTTACTCGCGGTCCTTCAAGCCCTTTTACCCCGCTCTACACTATTGATTTAAGCATATCTATTGAGAGTATTCAATTAAATTATATCGTCAAACGGAGAGATATACGAGGTCTGTTCAAAAAGTACCCGGAATTTTCGTTTTTTCAAAAAAATATTTATTTATTCGTCTACATTAATGTGGTCCCCTTCAAAGTAGTCCCCCCCAGATATAATACACTTATGCCAGCGTTTTTTCCAATTTTCGAAGCACCCTTGATATTCACTTTTTGATATGTCCTTGAGCACTCTCAGCGATTTTCTTCAATCGAGGAAAACCGCCGTCCTTTCATGGGTCTCTTCAACTTTGGGAATAGGAAAAAGTCACACGGAGCCATATCTGGTGAATTTTTGCACTTTGCAACACTTCATTTCATTTTTTACGCAAAATTTAATACAAATTCTTTGACTTTTCAATTCTTCCATTGTAAAAATCGCCGAGCTCAGAAAAACACGTCGAACCTTAGCGACTACCACAGACAAAGTAAACAGTGAATATAGCTGAAAATTTCATCATACTTTAGGGGCATGTATACCAACACAATAAAAAAAAAATTTTGACAATCAGACACTCCAGACCCGCGAAATTTAATTATTAGTAATTCCGGGTACTTTTTGAACACACCTCGTATATGGATAATTTATAATGCAAATCATATTGTTTGTCGGTATCACATTTCCTTATTATGATGTCTCTATTATCGCCTCAAAGCCATAACTCTATTTTAATAAGTGACAGGGCATTCGAGCGCAGAATATGTGCATTTTATGTTATAATTGTTGTTTTGCAATTGTTAAGTCCATAAAACAAGGAAATGTATATAGTAACAAAATATTTGAACTATCTACTGCACTACTTTGATCCTTTCACTAAATTATAATCGCAGAATTAACGAAGCGTGCCAAACATAATGATAGGTATGAAAAGCTTAGTTTTGATTTTATTTGCATTTGAAATTATTGCATAATGTTGTACGTCCAGTTGTTGATAAAATATTATTAATTGATGTTGTTGCCACTAATTCCTATAAAAAAATAAGATTAAATATGTGTCTACTACATTAGCCAACATAAATATCATGGTCTTCTAAAACATTGTTTCAAGAGAAAGAGATATTTAAGAAAGTATGTATTTAAATTTCTATTTTTTATGCTATTTGTCATAGGTCAGTTTTGTGTGTACCTAACATTTAAACCACTCATCATTTTAACTACTCATTATCTGTAATTTTATAACCGTTTGCATGTTAGTAATTAATTTGTATGCTTTTGATGAATGATCTAAGAAGAAGGAAGTGGATCTTTAAACGATTTGACCCTAATGTCAAGAGTTGATTAGAATCATGATCTTCTATTGTAAATTGTTTTAAAGTCTAGTCTTGGGATAGCTTACTAGTTGAAAAGCTTTTATTTGTTTGGGATTCTCATTTTTGATAGCTAGAAGAATTTTGTCATTCATTTCAAAACAGCCCAATAATTGGAGTTCTAATCCAGTCATTATAGTAAGTTCATCTCGAAATTCGAGATATCCAGCAATAAATGTGGAAACCCTATAGTTGTCTCAAAACCTACATATGGTATTGACACCCTGTCATATGTGGGTATCTCGAATTCCGAGATTTTTACCTAATTTAAGCTTAAATGACTGGACTATACGGTTGTCTGAATGAACGCAATAATGAAAACTTGTTCAAACAAACATACTACATTTTTCCGTCTTGAAACTTATCTCACATGATGACTGTCACTACCGTATATGATACAACTATATTTAGAAGATCTATATTTTTAAGGAAAAATGAATATCACTACTGCTTGATATCTGTTTTTTTAAAACACAATTATTTGTAGTACTTATAAATTATATGTGAGAATTCCATAGACCTTATGTATGAGGTTCATAAAATTTTTTCAAAAAACGATGACGTTTATTTGTTTGATTTACGAGTATTAAACATGTCCAAGAATTTACAACATTTATCAAAAGTTATCATCATATTACAAAAGTTATCTTTATATGTTGTAATTGAATATATCAGCTTTATTTCCATATCAAATTTCTGGTTCACATATTTATATTTACTATGCAAAAGTTTATTGCTGTGTATTATTATCGAACTTGTATATTTTCGCAAAACAAATTTGAATTACAAAACATTAAACAATTTTAATCTGGTGTATTTGTTTCAAATATTACTAACACAAATTCTGAGAAAATATCAACATTCGCATTTTAATTATTGGTATTGTTTATTTTCCTTCTTAATCATTACTTATAATGTTTATGATTAAATTGAGTCATGCAGGCTCCATTCAATTAGTTTAATTAAACATTTGTTATTTGTTTATATTTGAAATTAGTCATGTATAAGTTGATTACTTAAGTCTGTAATAATTTATACATTCATAATTCTAGTTCTTTTTTTACTTGTTTACTTGAAGTAATATAGCACATTGCATTAGTCAAAAAAGCTAAGTTTTGCTATAACAATATTAACCAAATAATAAAATTTACAAGAATTAATTTATATGTGTTTGAGCGAGTTTTAACAGTCCGCGGGTAAAGTGGTCTACCACCGATATCTCAAAAGCAAGTAAAGTTTTACCCTATAAAGTTTTACCCTAACAAAGAAATGCCTTGGCTGATCGTGGTGCAAAACTGACAAACGGCAATCCCTATCGCGTTACATCGAATGACTTACAAATTTTGAAATTGACAAAAGGTGAAAAATCTGCTTTTCCCAAATTTGGTCTCATTCAATTCAGAATGACCTAAAACGTCGAGAAATCATAAAATTAGCAATTCGGATTTTATGGCAAAAACAAACATCTCCTTCAAGAAGTTAATTAGCTAAAGTACTCATTGTTAAAATACATATATAATTATAAAACGCGTAGTCAACTAGTAAACTAGAAAATAAGACAAATAGTATTTAAAATTTAATTACATGGCAACAAAACAATATTAAATTGTCTTTTACGGTTTACACTTAATAACTTAATCTAACCTGTCGAAGTTTTTGCCTCAATCATTAAATGACGTTAAGATGAATTATGTTCTAATTATATAAGATTACATAGGAAATACCAAAATCAAAAAACTTGGTATCAACACTTTCTACTGGTGTGGATTTGAACGGCAATATTTCAAACGAACGATGGATCAAAGGTCTTGATATAGAAAGCAATCTGGTATCAGATAATTTAATAATAAATGCCTTTATAAATAAATGATAGTTCACAGAAACGAAATTACATGAGTAACTAGTATGGGTGCTCTTAGAGTTAAATCCTAAAAATTGCTGCTTGTTTTCTAGCTGCAATTAGAAATTTGATATTCTATAAGCTGGTGTATGATGGTTCATCTTTTACTAAGAGCTAATAGAAGACAATCCTATTCTTTTTTACCTATAATTTTTATTATATGGCAATCCAATCAAATATATTTCCAAATTGTAGTGATATTTGAATTTTAACAATTGGAACTTAATAAATGCAAGGCCGAGGCTCTACACGTAAGCACCAACTTAAAAACTTTAAAAAATCTAAACAAATTATAAAATATGTGTAGATCAAGGATTCTAAAACAATTATATTTCATTACTAAATCAAATGAAACACTTCTCTCATAGAGTGAACTCTAAATTATTATTTTTTTCTATTCTAATTTTTTTCTCTCTTTCATGTAACAATAACTTGTGAAATTTCATTGTATCCTGATTACTATTTTCGAGAAAAAAATACGTCTTTTGCTTCTGAAATATATTATGCAGGTATTCCAAAAATGGACATAGCTCGAGTGAGCCAGAAATTCGATCCAGAAATTCTTCTTGTAAATTTTCCTACTGTAACAACAAATACATTGTAACTTACAATTTATAAGTGGCTATGTTAATAAAAATAATTACAGGAAATTATAGCAAAATCCGTTATATTTTTTCCCAGCAATGGCATAGTTTTTCATGTTTTACTAATATTCAAAGTATATGCAGCTTCCTCTGCTAATAACATAAATGCAAAAAATAGGATGCAACTATTTCATAGAAGGTAATTTTAAGTAAATAACAAAAGAAAATGTGAATTTATGGAGGCAGGTTAATTTGCAAAAAAGGATAAAAAGATTAATGATGTAAGAATACATTTTTGTTGTTTTGTCGGTTTGTTCAGTAATGGATTTTGGAAACTCTCGGGATAATACTCATACTCAAGAAATAATAATATTGTAGAGTTGCGCATAGATCCAATTTGATTTTCTAATGACATCTTTGCAAATTCATATTGATTTAAAAATATTAAGCACATTGATCTAAATCTAAGTTCTAAAAATAAAATAATTATCACTTACATCTTCGATAATGTGGTCCAAATTCAGGATATCATTCGTAAAACACTGCTGCTGCCACCTGGCGCAGGCATCATGGTAAGTAAAAGTATGAGGTTCCTCATCGTCGTCCATTCCTGCTCCTAAGCCTTTTGCAGGAGGCCACTGAACTGTGGCATTTTGTATGAGATCGTCCAGCAATCGCAATTCGTGCCACACTTCTGCCCGGAGCAGGTTGTCTCCATCTTTTGGAACCACTATTACTCTTCCAAAACGACCTGGGGTTAGAAAAAAAAATAAAATTAGTTTTAATTAGAATGCTTTTGGAAGTAAGTTTTGATCTACGTTTTTAAGTAAATCTATTTCTATGCTCTTCAGTATGTTTAGATCTGCGATTTTTAGTAAAATTAGATCTACCTTGTTGGCAAGTCTAGACCTGCGCTCCCTGGTAAGTCTAGATCTACGCTCCCTGGTAAGTCTAGATCTACGCTTTTCAATAAGTCTAGAATTAAGCTCTTTGATAATTCTAGATCTACCCTCTCTGATAAGTCTAGATTTACCTTATGTATTAAGTCTAGTACTGAATCTTCGGTTTTTAAAGTCCAGATCTACAATATTTATTAAATTTAGAGCAGTGGTCAGGAAACCGGGTTAAATTACCCCAAATAGGGTAGAAATAAAATTTTTATGGTAATACTTTTCACCCTATTATTTAGTATTTTTAATTGATATTCACTGTATTTGCTACGTAGTTGTCCACTGGGGGGGGCATTACTATTTGCCATGGGGGTAATATCAAATTAGACAAAAAAAATTTTAGAGTTATGATTAAAATGATACTGTTTTTGGAATTGGTACTGTTCGCCAAAATTACAGAAAAAATGTCGATCACACTTTTAATTTTTAAGTATATTTTATAATTTTTGAATTACACGATTCCGATTTTTGCAAAAATATCTTCATCATCAAATGAATAACATCGTAAATAGCCTTACTACAGAAATGTATATCTTATATATAAAAATGGAGCTCTCTTTCAAATGTCTAAGTAAAACTAGAAAACGGCTAAACTGATTTGGCCAGTCTTAGACATGAATAATTCGTGCCAATCCAGAGAAAGTCCAAAAGGTGAGATATTATTCTAAAATCGCGTAGAAATTTTACATTTTTAATTTGAAAATTTTTGTAGAAGCGTAATTTGAATAAAACAATAGACGGTGGCTATTACGTGAAATGTCAAACTTTCTTGACCGATGGTGTTCAATTACTTTTAATAGGAAGTTTTACGTGAATATTTACGACAATATAAGTCGAAAGACCAAAAAAACTTGGATTGGATTATACCATGTTTTCTATAGAAAGTATATAAAACTTCCAGTTTGATTGTACTGACAAAATATCGGTAATCTTTGAAAATCCATAATAAAAGTATTTTCTTCCGTTGGTAGTTTTTTAGCATTAGTTAATGTAATTATTTTGTAAAATACCTTTAAATTAAAATAAGGTTTTAAACGTGTTTGCCACCTGGCCGTTCCAAGTTACCCCGCCTATAGGGTAAAGAGGTGTAGATAACGAATTTTTGAAAGACATAAAAAAATACATTTCTACAATAATGAAGTAGCTGGCAATTTTACCGAACGTAGTCAGATAATTGTTTGTTAATTCATCGAATGTTACTTGAAACTTCGTAACTTAAAAATTTCAAGAAAATAAAATTTGAAAAAAATTATTTTTTCCAAAAGCAATTATTTTGTTAAGACAAGCAGAAAGTTCGTTGAATCATTCAAATCGGACACTTAGTTCTCTCAAAAACTGCCATTTTTTGTACATTTAGCTCTATCGGAATATCGGAATGTCGGAGTATTGGAATGTCGAAATATCGAAATATCGGAATATCTGAATATCGAAATATCGAAATATCTGAATATCTGAATATCTGAATATCTGAATATCTGAATATTGAATATTTGAATATCTGAATATTTGAATATCTGAATATCTGAATATCTGAATATCTGAATATCTGAATATCTGAATATCTGAATATCTGAATATCTGAATATCTGAATATCTGAATATCTGAATATCTGAATATCTGAATATCTGAATATCTGAATATCTGAATATCTGAATATCTGAATATCGGAATATCGGAATATCGGAATATCGGAATATCGGAATATCGGAATATCGGAATATCGGAATATCTGAATATCTGAATATCTGAATATCTGAATATCTGAATATCTGAATATCTGAATATCTGAATATCTGAATATCTGAATATCTGAATATCTGAATATCTGAATATCTGAATATCTGAATATCTGAATATCTGAATATCTGAATATCTGAATATCTGAATATCGGAATATCGGAATATCTGAATATCTGAATATCGGAATATCTGAATATCTGAATATCTGAATATCTGAATATCTGAATATCTGAATATCTGAATATCTGAATATCTGAATATCTGAATATCTGAATATCTGAATATCTGAATATCTGAATATCTGAATATCTGAATATCTGAATATCTGAATATCTGAATATCTGAATATCTGAATATCTGAATATCTGAATATCTGAATATCTGAATATCTGAATATCTGAATATCTGAATATCTGAATATCTGAATATCTGAATATGTGAATATCCGAATATCTGAATATCTGAATATCTGAATATCCGAATATCTGAATATCTGAACATCTGAATATCTGAATATCTGAACATCTGAATATCTGAGTATCTGAGTATCTGAATATCTGAATATCTGAATATCTGAATATCTGAATATCTGAATATCTGAATATCTGAATATCTAAAAATCTGAAAATCTGAATATCCAAATGTCGGAATATCTGAATATCTGAATATCTGAAGATCTGAAGATCTGAATATCTGAATATCCGAATCTCGGAATATCGGAATGTCGGAATATCTCTAGAAATTGATTAGAATATACATTTACTTAGCCAAACAACGTTTGCCGGGTCAGCTAGTATTTAATATAAATTATGTAAATAATTAAGCATAGATAAATAAGTATAAAGAAATTAAGTAAATATTATGGATAATTTCAAGTAACATAATGATAATTAACTTATCTATAACGAACTTCAGGAAGCAAGTTTATGACACTGAGCAATAAATTATCACACCAGACGTTTGTAGATTAATATTATTGCACTTTAGATATTTTGTGTAATTTATTATATAAAGGATTTCGTTGAAGTAACTTGGTAAAGCAAATATAATATTTCATCATCATAATAATTTATATGGTATCTTTTCGAATATCCCTTAAGTGAGCGTCCCTTAATCACGTGATCGATTTTTTTAGAGATTTTTGGATCCACCTCCCCCTGGGCGACACGTCGTGATATTTAAAATTAACACCCCCCCTCCCCCACCAAACATCACGTGTATTTTTAGTTACGTACAATTTTTCGAACAAATTTTTCGAATTTACGAAAAAATCGTTAAATTTTTGATTATTTTTTAAATTCAGATAAAAAATACACGTAATATTTTACTAGGCCTCTTTCTCCCCCGTGTGAATTTTCGTGACTTTTTGTCAACGCCCCCCCCCCCCCTTCCCCTAAAAGCCTCACGTGATTAATGGACGCCCCCTAAATATGACGATCATGTAAGAAGTAAGCTATCAATAATATTTGAAGATGTCACATAGAAAATTTGAGTAAATATTTTGGTTGGAGCTATTTGGTTAAATTTATTTTTAGAATTGTTATAAATATTGCTATGATAAACAAAATTTTAAAAGAACTGTTAAACAAAAGTATTATATTTGGAAATATGAGCATTTCGTAGCTATGTTTAAAAAAAAATGTTTATGCTTTTCTATCTAACATTCAAATTTAAAATGAATGTTGTAAATAAATGTTCGAACTCATAACCCCGTCAACATGTATCCGTGAGCTTAACTATCAGACCATATTTCGGTATAGTACTCAATGTATCTATGTTCTTAATTGCAACTATATAGATCAGAATTGGCAATATATAGATTTCATTACCATTGTAACCAAGAGAGCAAATAAAACAAATAAATAACCAAACATGAACTTGATTTTCATTTGATCTTCGTACAATAATTACCGACCTCTATTTCCATTCAAATTCATATTCAACATAAAACAAATATATAATCAACACCATATCGCCAAAGAATCAAAGAAAATCGTTCCATGTATAATTAGATCCCGATGACATGCGCGAATTGTGGACAATAGAAAATTATACGCTGAATTAGCTTCGTGACATCCATATAGTGTTTTACCGATATTTATAATGATAAACTACAATGACGAATGATTATTATTATTCGTGACAATTATTTTTGCGATGTTTTGCAAAAATTTAATCGGGAGTTTTTAGTTATTAAACCGGAAGAATCATAATACGATGAGGTTAATGGGAGGTAAGAGTGAGAGTTGGTACAAAATTGGTTAAATAGGAAATTTTGCTACTAAATAAAACCTGTGTAAAAAAAATTAAATTAGTTGGTATTGGTATTTTGCCTTAATGCAAATTACATGAACTTGCCGATATGTGTAAATAATCGACTTAATCAATATAAAATAAATTATTTTTTATGAATGATTAAAAGTATGCCGTACACATAATTGAAAACGAACGAACACCTCAACTCGGAGTATTTTCTAAAAGCAAATTTCCAAAAATCAATCATTTTTTTAATCGAATCAGTTTTCGTAGGACTTTAATGGTTTAGTATGTTCATTAAAACTAAGTACTCTATCGTTATACCAAGGAAATCGTCTAATTTTAATTTTACTAAACGTCTTTAAAAAACTACTCATTTTCTCAAATTTTTATGAATATTCAAAATAAAACCACGCCAAAAAGGCCGTTATTTTTCAGTAGGTTAGCTGAATAGCTTTCAGCTATAATACTATGATATATATCGCCAAAAAAAGTTTCATGAAAATCGGCTTAATTTTTTTTTAACAGTTAATTACAAGAAAACGGCTCAATAGATTTTCACTTAAAACTAATCAGTATCATTCATAACTAATATGTTTCGAACAGTTTTTGATTTTTGAAAATCGATTCGGTAGTATGTATGAGTTAAAATGTGGACGAAAAGTTTAACACTTTCTTTCAAATCACATAGAAATGACTTGGCCGATCGTCGCACTAAACTGATAAAAATGGGTTTTAAATTTCTGAAATCGGTTCAGGCGTTTTTGAGCAAACGTCGATAAAAGGTCTAATTTTGACAAATGCCAAAAAACGATACTAATTTTTGCAAACTGAAGAATTTTTAAAATTAAACGACTTGTCGTAGGGCCGTAATATTTTAGTATGATGCATAAGACAATGGTATCAACAGTCAAAAAAAATAAAAAAAATCGTCGAAATTTTTTTTAACACTTTATTACAAGAAAACGGCTCGTCCGATCTTTATCAAAAACTAATCAGCACGATTCCTAAACATTATCTTTTGAACAGTTTTTGAATTTTCAAAATCGATTCAGAAATGCGGGCTAAAACTTGGACAAAAAAATTTTCACTTTCAATTTTCTGCAATTCACAAAGAAACGGCTTGGCTGATTGTCGCGCAAAATTGAGAAACAATAGTCCTCAAAAAATTAGCGTATGGGATTTTTTAGTCAATTTTTTTGAAATCGATCACATGAATAATTAATGGCCCTTACGAAAATAATCATCAGCAAACAATAAATTGTTTATAATTTTTAAATTAGTTCAAATAAAATTTCTACCAGCTACTTGACTAACTAAAAGATGAATGATTAGTAATAACGGTTTATGGCAAAAGCACGAGGAGAGTGCTAATAAACATATTGCAAGGTTATATTATAAATAAATTTACCAACATTCTATATTTTATTAACGTAAGATAGTTTAAATTAACTTTAGCTTAATATCATAGAGCTTTTTCAAACAAAAATTCTCAAATCCTCTTTGGAGAGTTCGAATAATGTTAATAATTCGATTTTTTCAGATTTAGAGCAGATTCTAAAACGAATTGAAAAATTATGCAGATTTAAAGCAAATTCAAAAAAGAAAATTGCTTTCATTGAAATATTTAAGATAAATCAAACCGGATACAATTCTTATGTTTGAATGCTTTATATAATTATTACAATATAGTCATTAGGTAATAACTTCAATTATTCCACACGAAAGTTGGAACAAAATTGACCTGTTTTATATTGCAGTAAATGATTATTTGATAATAATAAATTATTATAATAATATAATCACATTTACAATATTTTTCTAGCCTAATATTGAAGAAAATTACTGCTAGAATAGTGAATAAGTCATTTCGGTTATTTTCTTGATCATAAACATAAAATTTCCAAAATAATATATCTAAGTCAGAAATAATAAATATAGTTAAATAAATCTAGTTACTTATCTATCTTATGTCTTAATAATATAATATTATTAAATTTTTAATTTTTGAGCATCTTCTATGAGTAGGATTATGAGGGTATTTATTATTATCTCTTGGCGATATAAGTATTTTATATTTTTCTAATATAAAATACTTATATATAATATATATAATATATATATATATATATATATATATATATTAGGGTGGTCCTTAATATGGATATTTTCTAATTTTTTTGCTTCCAGGCGCTCAAATGCTTCCAAAATGATACAAAAAATTCTCTGAAAGTTTTAGCTCTTAATATTAACTTTAATATAGTCCGCACTTTAACCAAAGTTTCTTGATTCTTTTTCTAATTAAATACTTAATTTATTAAAAATATCAAATTTTTGTTGCATATTTTTATTTATGATCAAAATAAGCAAATACAAGGTTATTCTCAAAGTTAATATCCACCTGTTGCTAAGTTGGAAAATTCTAAGAGACCAATAAAATTTTACCCATGTTAAAACTTTCAGAGAATATTTTTTATCATTTTGAAAGCATTTGATCCCCTGCAAGCAAAACAGATCTAGAAGATCCGTATTAAGAACTGCTCTTATATATATATATATATATATATATATATATATATATATATTCATGTAAATGTATTAATAATATTATTATTGACCTTTACCTGGTCGAGTGATCCTGGCCACATTGAATCTGTTCGTATAATCGACTTTGAAATAGCTTTCCACGATCGCTCGTTCGTATTTTCCTTCACCTCTGACTGGTGAAAATAGATATTCTGGATCTATCACATATTTGACTCTTTGGTAGCCCGTACAACAGAGCAGGGTCAGTAAAATAGGAACTACTATGAAATATCCAGGATGGTTGCCAACCAGGAGACCTAATTTGTAGAACGAGCGATTCAGCAGGCGGTCCACGAAGGTCACGCCGCAGGTCATCTGGGGAAGAGGAAAAAAAACAGTTAGATAGGAAAAAAAATCATAATGATCATATCCTGATAGGTATATTAGTTATCAGTCTCTCAGTAGAATTATTCTCAACTTGTATGTATAAATCCAAAATAAAATTTTGTTAGTTATAGTAAATTTATTAATAATATTATTTTTGAAGTAAAAACTTCTTTAGGCGCGACTAGGGTGTAAATCCGTACAAATGCAACGGAAGTCCGTTACGCCCAAACTGTTCGTCATTCGCTCTCGATTAGATCATTTCTATACGGGTCGATTGTAATTAGTCGTCGTGTGTGTGAATAGAGATCTGTCGTTGTATGCGTACCGATATCAACGAGAAAATCGGTATAGATAAATAAACATTTTAAAGTTACATCGTAGTACAAATCTTGATTTAATCAAAAATGCCTGAATCAAAAGAATATTTTACCCTGTTCCTTGAAATTAATAAAACAAATTAAACATTTGTGCTTTGTACTAAACGTAAGTTTATTGATTAGAAATTATTTCTGTATTATTCGTAGTTTCTATAAATCTTTGAAGTTATTAAAATGGAAAATATTTTTTAGGCAAGACAGATATTACAGCAGTTCAAAAAATGAGATTATATCGCCAGCAAAAATGTAAAAAAAATCAAGCAGTCAATGAATGTATGTTAATTTTAATTACATGAAGTTCTTCAAACACAATTACATGATGAGTGAAAACAATATTTGTTTAGGCGTTGTTTAACATAATCCACTGTGTGAACGAATATTATAAAAGTTATTAATCAGCAATTATTTCATTTCTCTAATGAAGGTTCATTTCTAAATGCTAATTACAATGACAAACCGATCATGTCATATTTAAAGTATGACTTTAATTACTTTAACGTTTTTAAATATTATACATATTTTTAATGCTATTATAAATATATAATTAATAATTTATCATTATATAAATGTTTTTTTTTTTATTTTATTTTCATTCTGCAATCTATAAAAATAATTATATTTAGCAGAGAATGCTGACAAGTGTTCACAATTGGTTGTTTACAAATTAGTACATACGCCCAGTGGTGTATCTACTATAGTCAATGTATAAAAAAGAAAAAACTAAAAACAAATATAGAGAAAAAAATATAAATATTAAAATAAACTATAATAAATCTCGAGGTATTTTCCTTTTGAGCCTGGTCGGCTGGCCTTCCTAGTATAAGTTGCATGCTAGTTGGTTTGGATGTGGGTCAATTCTATTCTTATGATTACAGGCAAACATTGATATATGTTCTTGAATTGTAGGTATACCCGTGTCTTTGTGGAGAATCCATGTTGGCGTGTAGTGAGGAGCGTTTAATATTTGCCGCAGGAATTTGTTTTGTGCTCGTTGTATTATGTTTAAATTGCTCTTTTTAGCAGTACCCCAAAGTTGTAATCCGTAGGTCCACACGGGTTTGATCACGGCCTTATATATAAGTAATTTGTTGTAAGTTGATAATTCTGATTTTCTGTTTAGGAGCCAATAATAATTTTTGAAGATTAGATCTATTTGTTGTTTTTTGTTCTTTATGTGTACTTTCCAGTTGAGTTTCCTATCTAAGTGAATGCCGAGATACTTTATTGATTCTTTGGACGGAATAATTTCATCGTTGAGTACAACTGCTGGGCAAGTTTGGGTGCGAAGCGTGAAAGTTATATGAACTGATTTTGTGCTATTTACTTTTATCCTCCACAACGAAAACCATTTCTCAGCTAAGCTGAGATGGTGCTGAAGGCTGTTGGAAGCTGCAGTCGGATAAATGTTGACACTAATAAATGTGTGCATCACGAGTGTTATCATATTACTAACAAACATTATTCAAAATTGTTATATGATGTATTTATTTTTACTTAAATGCCATCTTGTACAGTAGCTAATAAGTTTTACTTCAATCGTGTATGAACCTTACACGCTCTCTTTTTTTAATGTGATTTTATTAATTTTGCTCTGCAAATACTACATTTAGTACATAATTTGTAATAGGTAGTAAATATTCATTTCTGATCAAAAGAATACAAGTAAAACAATGAGTGTTTTGGAGTGATAATACTAAATACAAATGCTATAAAAATAAAAAATAAGTAATAAATTTTGAACCAAAAGATACCCATTCGCTATTGTCTTAAGTGAAAGTTTTGTCTTGTTATTGATAACTATATGAATTGTTCAAAACGCCTTCGTATATTTTGCTGAAACTGAAAGTCACAAAACTATAAATCACTAGGACAATAGTGTTATTGGACAGAAATCGGAAATAGAAAAAATTCAGGCTAATTTTAATTGAACTATAGTATTAAAATTCAATCCCTACTACAATTTCAAGATTCTAAAATTAACAAAAATACAAGACGCCAAGGTTTAATTATAAGTAGCATTTGTAGAGATTCTTTGATTTGATAGTAGGTACCAAAGAAACTAACAACTACTAATAAAATTTAGTAAATAATTTCTAGAGAATCCAAAAATGCTCATTTCAAATATTTCAAAAAAGTTGATATTTTGAGTTTCTAATAACACTTGCAAGCCGTTTAGTAATGTTTTTGCATATAAGTAAAACTACTCATTATAATAAATAATATTTATTTGAAATATCCTATTAAATTTAGTTGAACGTCATCTGTCATTCCAAGTATAAAATTATTTATTTGATATATTAGGATGGTGCATCCAAGAGAATAGTCGTATTGTACGACAAAAAACTTTATACAACAATTTCACAATTTGACCAAGTTAATTTTTATATTTGCAGCATTGTTTTAAAATATAAAATAGTTTCAATTAATGAACAAGTAAATACAAGAAAAAACAGATCCGTTTCTCAAGTATAAAGTGTGGTCTACAATTGTGGTCCAATTCTCACGAATACATCAAGAACTTAATGTAAATTAGTGTGAACGATCTAATTAAATAATGATATATTTTAGTAGATGAAAACCGGATTTCGAATTGTTTTTCTTTAGGTAAAGTCTTAACTTTTACTTTAAAAGCAATTTCTAGCTGAAGGTAACTCAAAATTACATCCAATTCGGATAAAACCAGTTCAAAATTCGATAAAACAAATCTAAAGATTGCATTATAACCTTTGATACAAATTAAAATTTTAACTTTTTCTATAAATCTCTATAAATGCTACTCATAATTCTTTTATCAATGTTTATTTAAATATGGAAAATTTACTATTACCTGAAATCTATTATTGTGTAATAAAATTGTCAAATTAATATGCCAATATAACTTCTATAAATTGAAAAGTGAAATTTCTGAGGTGTTGAATTCAATTTACAATACAACGTATTGCATTGTATTTATTTTATCGATTTGTATATAATGATGTATTGATGAAAAAGTTAACAAAAACTATTATGAAAGATAAATCAAGAGATATTTAGATGTACTTTTTAACTATTGCAAAATTTGTTACAAAAATGTATCCTTGTCCGACTTAAAATAAAATTCTAAAATGGTGTTTAGTGCATCACAACTTTTTTGTGGACGTTGATGATCTTTAGATGCCCTAAATGGAAGGTTTTTATATTTTATTATGAATCTAATTTTCGAACGTTTCTATAGATTTCAAAAACTCAAATTAAAGTACATTTCCAAGTAACAAGCATTAATATATTTATATTTTTGAATTGTTATCTTTTACATATGGGTTTTATATAGCTCGAAGCCACCAGAATTTGCGAAAACAGTTACGTGTTCCCAATTTCTTTGAAAGTGACGCATATTTCGAAAACGGATACAAATTAATAATTTTCTTTGTGACAAGTAATAAATACCAATTAGTCACCAGTAGATTTGAAGAAATTATTTCGAAAGGAAACATAGTTCGAAAGCAATTTTTTAAAATCAGTAACTAGAAACTAACATGAAATTTCTAAGAATGATAGAGTATGAAAAAAGTGAAGACGATAATACAAAATTTATCTTGTTTTTCTTTCCGATTATTCTAAAATCTAGTTAGTTTGACATTTTTTTAAGAAATTTTTAGCAATGCATATTTTAAGAAATCATCATCTTTTGGTAGTTCACTGCTTCGATGGTAAAAATGTTGCTCAACCAGAAAATATTGACCAGTAGAAGAAACAATGGATGACATTGAGTTTTTAACATAAAAGTAGAAAATCTGGAAAGCAAATTACATATTCAATCTGAAAAACCAACTATCTGGTAAAAGTTTAACACTATGCCGTCCGGCGACACCACAGTGGTGTCGAGCGCGAACTAGCGCTTAACAGCCGGCGACACCACAGTGGTGTCATGAGCACAGTATCTTCCTTTGGCCAGTGGCAGAAATCTTTCCATCCTGTTGGTGTTTTAATTTAGATAACAAAAAATTACACCCCTCAACATTAGTAAGAACTAAAAATTTGTAATTTTTCGATAATATTCAGAATGGGCGGGGACAAGCAAAGTGATAACGAATTAGCACTACCGGCGCCAAGCGAATAAATTTTTACAAAACGTGCGGACGGCAAAGTGTTAATATATCAAATTAAGGCATTCATAATCACTTGAACCATTTTTAACTCTTATGGAGTTGCTAAACATTGAATTACTTCCTAAACACAATATCTCTCCGAAATATAAAGTATTATTGCTGAAAAAGAATTTGTTTTGGAAATTCGACTGCCAAAAATTTGCAGATGTTCCATATGCATTAGGTGCAAATATTAGAAAAAAATTAACTATCTATCATACACCTTGTCATTCTTGGTGATACTACCTTGATCAAAATTTGAACAATAATGTAAATTATAATGAATAGACAAAGATTTATGTTTACCAACATTGATATTTATGGAATACCGGTTCACAGAGACTCACATAACTCGCAAAAACTAAAATATTAATAAATACTTGAGATATGAGTTGACAGGTTAATCTTGAAACTAGACGAAGGCTATCCGCCTCGATTTATTCAACGTTCTTCAGAAGGTCTTTAAAACTCATACGGGATCATCTAGATAATTTATTGGCAATCATTGATTTGTTGGCAAGTTTAGCAGTAACTGTTAATATTGAAATTATATACCGGTATATAACGTTAGAAATGAAAGAATTTAATTTAATCATAATTTCAGGGGCAATTTTTTAGACATTTGCTAAATATCTTGGAGATCTGACCTAGACCAGATGGATAATTGAAAGCAGTAGTTGCAAGGATTGAAATACATTTTACTATGACTTATAATAAGTAAATTTTACATATCATTTTTTAATTCTAAATAAATTTGAAGAAACTAACTGAATCTCGAAGTTAGTCTATCTTCATATTATATTAAATTGAGTTTCATATATTGGTTTTATGGTCTGAAATATTTCGTTCTGAATAACCATATTACGATATATTGCATCAGAGCCTGTGGCGAGCAGTAAAAATAAAACTTGAAAATTATATAACTCAGATATAAAAAAAACTGTAACTTGACGTGATCTAGAAACCGTTGCGTAAATGCAGGAAACTCATAACACTTTGGAATAACTTTATGGAATTTCGATTTAAATATATTTATATGAAATGATTTTTGAAAACTATAAAAATAATATTATTAGCAAAATCTATGAATTAAGCGACCAGTAACAAAATGAAAATATTCAAGATTATTTTAACTGACTAACAAATTTCGTACTTTTACCAAACGGAGCAAGGATAGCAAATCTCCACATACTAATTATTATAAACAAACCAAGCCAAATAATTATGAAATACATTCAAAAAATGAATAATTAAAATTAAAGACACCCATATTCATTAAATGTAAAAAAATATAAAATTTTAGTTATTAAAATTATTTATATCAATAATGTTGCTGATGAATCTGAAAAAGTATTAATTTATTGACTTCGTAGATTCATAACGTCAATTGAAAACTTAATTAATTTTCAGCAAATTTGCAATTTTATACATGATACATTTATTAAACTATGCAATTTTTAGATAAAATTTTGCATGAATTGGAATTTAAATAAATCGAAGATAGGCAAAAAATCTGATAACGATTATATGAAAAAGTATGAAACTTGCAACAAACTAACGTTTTATAGACGTTTACTATAGACGAATACAAAAAGTATAAAACTTGCAATAAACTATTGTTTTATAGGGTGTTTTGATTTATTTTCATAAATGAAATATTTTAATAATAAAATATCCAAGGAAATAAATATAAGTGCAGTAAATGTCTTAACTGTTCTTTAATAAATCATATTTTATTACTTAATTAGCATTTTTATGTTAATGCTCGTCATAAATTTAGAGGTGATAAATGCAGTCAAAATGACTGCATTAAATCAAATAAAATACAATAAATTGATAAGTAGTCAATTATATGATATTTGGAAAGCAATATGTAAATACTAAGAGTGAATATACTATATCAGCCATGAAACTTAGTTTCCAAAAAAATAGTAGCATTTAAAAAAATAGAGCTATAAAGTCTATTACCAATGCAGATTTTTTGCATAAATTGGTGTCAAGAAAAATTAAAACATACATTAACTTTACCAGAACTTTGTGTTTTGATTAATGCCAACGCAAACAAATTTTAAAATTATTATATGTGATAAATAGTACTTAATATATTAGCAAAATAGATTACTCAGTTCGTAAGATAAAATTATGCTAATATGAAATTTTTTATTCAAATAAAATTTTTGCAAACTCAGTTTCTGTGTACAATCTTTCATATGCACATGCTACTACTACCTTGCCGCATTAAATATTTTTTATAATAATTTTAATAATTAATTTAAATTAAATTTTATCTTCACTAAATGCTGAAATATTTATGTGCCCATAAAAGTTTTGACGTTATATTATTTTTGATATACAATTGAATTTTGCTTATGTAAAACTGAATTTGATCTATTTTTTATAGCAAATAAAATTCAGTTCATCCATTATTCTTATTCATTCAATGTGATAAAAATTATGTAGATTATTACGTACAATTGAAGATTACGTATGTAAATTTCATTTTAATCTAATTTTTATTACAAATAAAACACATTCATAAAAATTATATGATGCAAAATTTTATAAAAAAATAAAAAATGTTATTGTTCCATTTGTGCAGTTTTTATGAAAATCCAAATATTAAAGCAAAAATAAATCTATTTACAAAAATAGGCAAAACATAAATAAAATTCATACTATAATGAATAATGGGCTTAAATATCTTATGATATTGATTCTTGATATATTTATAATAATTCTTCCTATAGACATCTCTTTATAAAATGAAATCTAAATTAACACGTTAATGGCCACGATAATACCAGAAAACATTTCACATGGTACTTTAATTAGATAATTTAGTTAAAAATATATGAAGAAAACTTATAGTATCAAAAAAATTTTTTTTTGCTGATCCTGGATAAACTAAATTTTTTATGTCGCACATATATGACTGACATGACTCTATATTAAAGTCAAAAAAATTTCAAATTTTGTTCCTGAAAGACCAAGCTTTCGAAACATATTGCAAAAGTATCATTTGAGTCGGACATATGTGATTGACGTGGCCTTCCATCGAATTGCGTATGTCAGATATATATGTCTGACACGACTTATGTAGAACTTTTTGACGTCAGACACATATGACTATCCTCTTACATATATTTTGTTCATATTATGTTAGCTGATGGATCACATTGTACCTTGACTGCGATGTTGAGGAAATAAAAAAAATATTAATCCTTCATTATAATATTAAAAAATCTGTTCATACGCATACACAAACACACACTTTTTCCAAATTTGGTCTCATTCGATTCAGAATGACATGAAACGTCGAGAAAACATAAAATTAGCCAATGGGATTTTTTGATGAAAACATAAACTTTTTCTTCGGCAAGTTAATAATTATCAATAAAATTTTAATTATCCTATTAATTCGTGATTGTTTCAACAGGGAACGTGCGTCTCGGTCGTTATTATATCGATAGCAGAAGCTAATAGCCTGCGGTTCGTTAACAACGCGCACGGCGAGAAAAACCGCTATCTTATGACCTAGATAAAAGCCAAACTCGACGTTGTGTATGTTCAGGATATAAATTTATACCGCATAACTGAATATGCTAAATATTCAGATTTGCGATTTGCACAGGTCTCACTGAAAAATATTTAAAGGTAACGTTTTAAATAAAACCCGTAGGCCCGTGAACTGATGGTACGACCTTGACGCTTAGCGTGATTCTGCAAATATCTGCAAAGATCTTCGTTGGTCGTTCACGTGAAAATTGATAATTTTTCTTAAATATGGTAGGTTTTTTGAGACAATACTGGTCTTGCAACAACAAGGATTTGGGCTCAGGGCCGTATTGTGTAAACCTGATATCAAGTAGTATAGTTTCCACGTATAGATAGAGATCAAACATATGTCTCTAAGCCTTCAGAAAATAGCCTTTCAAAACTTAACCCTAGAATAAGTTTGCGCTTCTGTTTTTTCTGTTTGTGTTTTTGTCATTGTATACTTTGTGATATCAGTAAATGTTATTTCAGAAATTATAAAAATCTACTTTAGTAGCAAATAGTCTTTTTATTTTTTTCCAATTTCCATAAGAAAAGTACCATCACCATTCATTCTTGTCTGCATATATACAACACTAGTTTAAAAAGCTTTAAATACTACTATTTAAACGGATTTTTTTGGGTTAATCAAGTTACAGAATTTCAACAAAAAATACCCTGTAAATAGTAGCACTTAAAGCTTTTTAAAACTAGTGTTCATCATCTAAACAATTCAATTTGTTCACAAAACACTGGAGGTGTTAGACAAAAAAAATCATAAAATATCATGAGAAAAAGGGGTTTAGAAAAATATCACGTGCATTTATTTCTTACTTGAATTTAAATAAATAATCCAAAATTTTAAAAAAAATTTACTGTTTTTTCTAGGTAGGTACTAAAATACACGTGATGTTTTGCGGAGGATGAAAGTTAATTTTAAATATCACCACTTTTTACCAAAGGGGACAAAGGAGTTGAAAAATGCCTAAAAATCGATCACGTGATTACCAGGATTAATCCCCCTTAGAACTTGCTATAATGATATTTTTAATGCATTATAGGTGATCTATAACATATATAATTGTTATATATAAAAAATCGAAGATATTACGTGACATATGTTAAAAATATAATCACAATATTATAATAGGTCACCTAATAGAAGATCACCTATTTAATATCAAATAGGACTAGTAGGTTGCATATTATATGTTGAAAAAACAAACAAAACCTCTCTGAAAAAACAAACAAAATAGTTGCTAAATGTCTTCATAAAATAGACAGGTTATAATACATGTAGAAATATAAAGATTTTTAAGTTTTTCTAATGATGTTAGTATGATATGTTAAATTTTGATATAAAATATGAATTTAAAAAGGCCTATGAAAGAGACTATAAATGTTAATATATAAACTATAAATTGTAATATTATTGCAGTACATTTATTATGGAAGTAATTATGTACTCCATTTTTGCTTATATGTATTACATTAATAATACTATTAAAATATTTAATATTAGTTGGATGTAGTATTACTATATTTATATAAACTGAAGTATAAAGAACTAAGCTTGGTAAATTTTCTATAAAAATTGTTACTTGATCCATAAAATTAAATATGCTAAGAGAATTCCTATCAATTTTCTTATTACTTAATTTAATTTAATTTCATTATTTACTTTCATATTGTACCTTTGGTACAATTATTGTATTGGTTAATTTCATATTGTACCTACTTCTATGATGCAGAAAATAATATTTTCATTCATCATAAGTTTCGATAATCATTTATAATTTTAAATAAATTTGTTAAAAATTTAAAATACAAAATTAAAATTATAGAGTATCTGTAAAATAAGAATTTTTTAATTCATCAATGATCAATCTTTCAGAACTTAGTAGAACAAATCTGATACATGATAAATCAAATTACTTGATAACAATTGCAGTAAATTCAAATCATTGTTTATATTTTGTATATTTATATTTAATACATATAACATACTACAAAAATTACAAATTTGCCGTTGGCTTTAAATACTACTTTTTTATATTCCCCAAAAATATTAGGAACACAACGATTATAAAACGTCCAACGTAACGCATCAGTCCATAATAAAGTTATCATCATTTTTTGATCACCAGGGGCTATCGGAGACCTATATTTCTCTGGGTTCCACTTTTTATCGAATGTCAAAAATATATAAATTTTTTTTAATATCTTTTTATCGTCGGTTATGTACTCGCTCACATATATCGTTGTGAAAGTTTAGCGAACCAAGAAACAAAATTAAAACCAACGATCAGAGTTACAGTTATATCATGAATTAATAAATATATTTATATGAGAGTGTGCGAATTATAAGAGAATCGAGTTCCAGAATTTTTGGGTTAGGTATGACGAAAATGTAACCTGTTATGGAGAAGTTGGAACCATCGGATGTTATTAATGCCAAAATTGAATTGATTGATGTTTACATAATTTTTTTAATAAAAAAATATGATAAACGTGCCGTTGTACTCGGAAGAGTTTATTTTACAGGTTGTATGAGAAACTATTCATTAGTTAGATTTTAGTAATTGAAAGTTAGTTTTGAAGACTCACAAGGAGAACCTCAATAAACTTAAAATTTAGTCTAAAAATCAATGAACTTAAAATTTGTTCTTATAAAAACATAAAAAATAGAGTACCACAAATACAGTGTAGAGAGCAAAACCGAAAAAAACTCGAATAGAATAAACGTAAACAGTTTATTATGAGCTTTGGTTTAAATAGTAATAATCATTCTATCCCTGTCTTTTGAAGGCACAAAATGGACGCAGCGACCCGGCGCTAAAACGTTCCGGGTCGCCATGTTGCATTACCGAGTGGTCTAAGAAGCCAGGACAGTTTTAGTCGTGTTGTTTTAGTGTTATTGTACTTTTAATACGGAGCTCAAAGAATGACTAACTTCAGTCCTATGAGGTATTGTGCTCGAACTTCTTTTAGGTAGTATTTAATGACTATTTTCACTTGGAAACATGTTTTAGAATATTATTTTTAGGTAAAAATGAATATCACCTCTGCAGGATATCCATGAATTGAAAAGCTTCATAAATTTTTCTTATTTTAGGACTATTTTCTATACTATAGAGACTTTACAATTTACATTGAAGCGCAAACTTCTTACTTTTTTCTGAAAATTAAATTTTTTAACAAAATTATAAATACTAACTTTAATGATCGAAACTAAATTTTTGAGACAGAAAAAATAGTCCATATCGTTGTACTCCTATTTGATTATTATTCGTAAGACTTTCTCGCTTTGCTGTTAATAATTATGATTCAAAGCACTTAATCAATTTTCATTATTACAATATCATAAACAATTGTGCAATAAATGAGTAGCTAACAATTTATTTAGAAGGAAATCGTATTAAGTGTTATGTGCAAACACGTAAAAAAGATTTCTCAAGAGTTATTCTCTCGAATGCATATATATATGCGGCATATGAATAGCAATTCGAGGGGCTAGCGTGCCGTATCAATTCCTCACGTCCGTGTTTCATATCAATAATTTTGCGAATATATGAACAGAGTCGGACTTAATAAAAAACTAGTGGGGTGCATGCCTTAAGAAAAATGGCTAGAACCGAAAATTTAAAATTTTAAAAATCTTTAAAAAATTTTGAAAACTTTGGGAAAAATGATCTTTTTCGAGAATTTTGATTTTTTTTGAAAATTTAGTTATTTTTGAAAATTTAGATTTTTTTGAAAATTTGGATATTTTTTTTCAAAGGGATCGCGCTGCAACACTGTTTTAGAGACAAAATATCAAAGTCTCGACTTTTTTTATAACCTTTTTTATTGGATTCAGTCAATTATTAATTTGACGCTCCGTTCTCTCAAACATATACCAAATGAATCATTAATTTATAAAATTATAATAAACTTCATTAATGTTGTTAAGTTACGTATTAATTCTAATTTTGATGCAATTTTCAAGTTAAATAGAACTAAACATATAAGATATGCTTGACTTAAATGAAAGTAAACATTAAAGATTTGTTATATACAAAAATGGTATATATTTATAAAATTATACAAAAACCGTTTCTTTACGATTCCATAAGGATTTAATCAAATTATTCATTCCAAGTACTTTTAAGATACAAATTTCCTTTTAAGACATGCTACTATAAAAATTTGAATTATTATATGAATATTATTATATATTTTGTTTATTTCACTAATATTTCAAACTATTTCAAAATGCGGTTCTGTATCAAAATTGTGCTTTAAAAGCACTTGAGCGAGGTAATCGAAAGTGAATATTATGTACATACTGTACAGTTAAAATGGATAACAATCGCTATTTTCGTTGTATACCGCGGTTGTGATAAAATCAAGTTTGAAAATTAGACAAACCGCTGAAGGAATAATTTGAAAATAATTTATAGCACTTTCAACTACATTTCAAATGTGATATTCAACTCATTTCTTGACTAATTATGTGTAAAATACTAATTAACACGTTAATCGCCATGTCAGTCATATAGGTCTGACTCTAAAAAATTATACAGATGACTACAATACATCGAGAAAAAAAGTTTTAATAGGGCCACATCAGTCATATATATGTGACATGAAAAATAGTGATTTTCCAGAAATTTTGTCTTTTTTTTTCTTTGATTAAATGAATTAGCTAATAAAGATACCGTAACCCATATATGACCCATGTGAAAAATTTTCTGATATCGTGGCGTTTAACGTGTTAAAGATGATTCATTTATCAAAAGATAAAATTTTTTCTCATTCTTGCTCATTGAATCAGAATTGAGAAATGATAAATCAATATAACTTTATAAAATGGATAAAATATTGTGATTATTAAATGATTTAAATATAGTCATATATAAATAGAATTGTATAAATGCACCATAAGTTAAATTAAGTTCGAATCATAAAAATTAACTATAATTTTTATCTCTATTTTATTTAATATTTTATTGAATATTTAGTTATTACTAAATATTCTTAAAATTAATTTAACCCAGTCGCAATATAATATTTTTCCTGCAAATAATCTGCCAAATCAATTAACACTTATGCAATAATAATTTAAAGTTTACTACATTAAAGAAATTATTATCCCAGCCTTAACACCATGTAAAATTAACAAAAAAACACCTATTATTCTTGCAAAATTATTTAATAAGCGACAATGAACAGTAGTTAGTTCTTTGATAATAAAAACTTAAAACTTACATGACCCTATTTAAGACAAGTTTTCATCATGTTTAATTTGCTTGATAAATTTAATGAGAAAATAATCTTTGGTTTACGAATCTAAAACGAATCGTAATACTAATCAGGTCTATATCTCTATCAGATCGTATTATATAAGTTATTTCACAGTAATAACTCAATTATTTGATTGTTCAACCTATTTCACAAAAGAACGCGTCAATAATAATTTATAGTAGAAATTATAGTAATAAGATAGTATTTTGAACTAAATGTAGATAACTGATTATTAATAATTATATAAGCAATTGGACTAATTTCATGTCACGAGATAAAAGAGTGAAATAATATTCATATTTTGCACTAAATTTGTGTTAGGGGCACAACAGTTCAACTTGGCTTTGAGCAATTATGAAAACCAATTATAACAGAACAAATACCACATATCAAACAAACAACTATCTGACTATGTACAAAACTTCCAGCCAAATTCATCACTGTAAAAATGTGTTTTTTTAGTGTTTTTCAAAAATTTGCTCACAACCAAAAAAAAACTAACAACGAAGAAAAATACTTTTGATGTGGATTTCCAAAAATTGTTGCTGATTTTGTGATGGCGACGACGTAAGAATCAAGGTGATAGCTGATTACACATCTTTTGTCCTCTACTTTCAAATATTATTGTTGAAAAATTCCTAACTTTGGATTATTTTACCCGTGGAGCTTTAAGCTCCACTCTATTCTATCACTATCAATAATCATTTTATGAATTTTATGAATTTTATAATTAAAACTTTAAAGCCTTTAAAAACAAAGTATTTTCATTAGATCTCACTCAATACTGAAGTAGGAAATTTTTAACATATGAGTGGCATTTACTAACCTAAAGGTAATCTACAAGATATTATTGAATGAAAAAAATATTTTTATATCAATAAGTTTATATTTGAAAATATTATCAAAAATTATCATTTATAAGGTTGTTTCCAACTGATTTCTTATAAGTTCCTCATGATCGTTAGAAAGTCGGTACAGTACACGCGCGTTACGCATGCGGTTTGCTGTTACATTATATTGCCAAGGAAAAACGCTCGAATCATAACAAATGATAGTTACTAAATGCAGTTCATAGTTGTATAGCTGGTAGAAAAAACGCGAAACATCATTGACAAGGTTAGTAGGAACTAGTTGGTATTGGTATTTTGTCTTGAGGCAAGTTACATAAACTTCCCGATATGTGTAAATAATCGGCCTAATCCATGATAAATAAATTAATTTATGATTAAAAGTAATCCGAGTGGATTTATTACATATCATTGAAAACGAACGAACACGTTAACTCGGGGTATTTTCTAAAAGCGAATTTTCAAACATCAATAATTTTTATAATTGAAACAGTTTCCATAGGACTTATTGGTTTAGTATGTTCAATAAGACCAAGTACTCTATCGTTATACCAAGTATATAGTCTAATTTTAATTTTTACAAACGTCAAAAAAACTACTCATTTTCTCAAACTTTGATGAATTTTTAAAATCAAACTACTTGTCGTAAGACCGTAATATTTCAGTAAGTTCTATAAGACCATGATATGTATCGCCAAAAAAAGTATTAGAAAAATCGTCTTAAATTTTTTTTTCAAAAGATAATTACAAAAAAAAACGGCTTGTTAGACTTTCACCTAAATCTAATCAGTATCATTCCCAACTAATATCTTTTGAACAGTTTTTGTGTTTTTTAAATCGATTCGGTAGTATGAGCTTAAATGTGGACGAAAAGTTTAACACTTTTTTCCAAATTATAAAGAAACGGCTTGGCAGATCACCGCACAAAGTGATAGTCCTCATTGAGATACATTAAATGGTTTTTAAATTTCTGAAATCGGTTCAGGCGTTTTTGAGAAAACGTCGATCAAAGGTCTAATTTTGACAAATGCCAAAAAAACGATACTAATTTTTGCAAACTTTGAAGAATTTTTAAAATTAAACCACTTGTCGTAGGGCTGTAATATTTTAGTATGATCTATAAGACTATGGTATCTATCGTCAAAAAAAGATCATAAAAATCGTCGCACATTTTTCTTTAAAACTTTATTACAAGAAAACGGCTCAACCGATCTTTACCAGAAACTAATCAGGTCGATTCTCAACCAATATCTTTCGAACGATTTTTAAAGAGTTGCGGGCTAAAATGTGGACAATTTTTTTCACTTTTCTGCTATTCCTCATCGAGATACATCGAATGGCTTTTAAATTTTTGAAATATGTTTAGTCGTTTTTTGAGAAAACGTCGATTTACAGCAAAAACTCTGTTCTCATACACGCACACACACACATATCATTTCCAAATTTGGTCTTATTTGATTCAGAATGGCTTGAAACGTCGAGTAAACATAAAATTAGCGAATCAGATTTTTTGTTGAAAACATAAACTTCTCCTTTGGAAAGTCAATAATATCGCATCGTGTAATTAATAATTTTACACGTGGTCTTATTTTTTTTTTTTTCTAATTGTGAGCAGGAAATTGTTAAAATGGGTATCGTGTATTATTGTGTTAATAATTTTCAATAGTATAAGTACAAAAAATATGTAAAATAATGAAAAAGACAAATAATCAATTATTTCCTTTACTCATACACCAAAACTTATTATTTAAAAAAATACTTCTCAAAATTTACCCCAGCCTCCACACTATTAACTAAATGCAGCTTAGCACTACACAAGGCATTCTGATTAGAAGCAAGTTCACGCATGCTTTGAGATAATCACTCGTTCTGTGTGTCTTTTGCAATTTACTTTTTTTTTATTCAACAAATAACAAATGCAATGCTTTTTAATATGTAATGCAATATGTCTTCCATTGTTGCTCCAAGTAATAATATCTCTATAAAAGTTAGATGGATATTGTTAGAGTTGTTATTAACGATGTCACAATGGGATATCACAACTCACTATGGTAAAAAAGATTTATAGTATATAGAGTTTTCTCGGATAAAATTATAATGATAGTATGAAAAGTGGTAATTTAAATCTGGTACCGTACTCTCCAAAATTACCCTTTAAGCAACACTATGAAATTTATAATTAAGTAACAATATGATGATTCTATCATCCTCTCAAAATAAAAAGATTTTCAACTAATACAATCAGGATAATTCTCAAAGTAAACACGAAAAAAAATCTATTTACATAGGGGCATGGATTATAATAATTTGAACTTTCAAGAATCGTTTTCCAGGTAGAATCAGCAGGTACCATAAACGAAATAGCATAAAGCTGTCAAAATGAAATTGAAACTTTTTCGAAGTACCTTTTTACAAAACGAATTGTGCAACAATAGACGAGCGTTATAATCCCTCATCTGTTTCTTTGTTAAAATTTCGGTGTCCTGGGGATTTATTATGGTGGTAAATGATTTACGAACTTGAGAAATAAGACATTGCTGGTCAAACTTGACAAACTAGGTTTTCTAGCTAAATTTATGATTTTTTAGCAGTTTTGATTTGTTCAGTTATGCCAGTTTATGAAATTATGTATGTCACTAAGATATCTATTTTTTTTTTTGACCAACGATTGGAACTTGATCTAGAATCTGCTGTGGTGATATTTCTTAAGTACGTAGCTTTTTTAGAAGACAACTCATCTTGGTCTAACTATTTTTGATATATTTTATTAATAGAATTTCTCTAATAGTTGTACAACATCGGGAAAAAACTAATTTCAGCTTGAAGAACACATCCAAGTATACTTTCAAGTGTAAACTGATATCACTACTGCTTGACATCAGGTTGTCCGAGGTAAACATTGAATCTAAACAACGATCAAACCACGAACCCTGTTCTTTTTTAACTCGAAACGTATGCAAGATTTTTTTAAATAAGTTTTTTTTTTTCAATTGGATTGATGTCAGTATAAAACATATTTTTTACTACACAATTAGATGCGCAAAACCTATTTTGCTTCACATTAATTTGGTATAATTTGATACTGAAAAAATTATAATATGGTGCATTTTTGTCTAACCTAGTTTAAAATGATGTATTTGTAATTCATGTAATATATATTGAATAAGGTACGACACTTTGTCCTAGTCTGGTAAAGGCACTAATGAGTAACATCAACAATAACGGATATATAACGACACCTGACATAATTTTTTGTCATAAAATAATAATACGAAAATTTATGCTCTGGAAGTCTTGAAAAAAAAAATTAAAATCGAGCTAAATAATTGATAAAAGTAGTCCTAAAATATTAAAAGATGAAAGAAACCTTAAATAAAGTATCAATCTCTACATTAAAATTGTATCTTAAGACTATCCATTACTATGTGTTACAATTTACTTGCTAGACCTGATTTTTATCCATAATTACAAATTACAAAATTTATATATGGCCTTTTGTAAATAGATATTCATCATACCTACTTTGCGAAAATAATCCGTCACGGTACTGGAAATTCAAATAGTTACGTGATGTAAAGCACAAAGATATGCACATGATAATATGATTTAATTAGAAGAAAGTCCAAGTAAGTAGCAGTGGATTACATGGATAACAATGATTTATATAAGTTTTTATAAAGTTAAGCAATGTCGCGGGTTTTTTGTACACAAGAACCACATTTTGTGCTTATTACAAATTGTGCACACTTTTTTGTAAAGACGAAAATGTTATGTGGATGTTGCAGAAACATATGAGATGAGTCGAACAACTATTTCAATTTTTATTTTCTGAAATTATCTATGTAAGATAGATAATAGATATAGATATAAATTTAATCAGTTGTTCATAAAGTATAAAAAATCTAAGTAAGAAATAAAACTTCAATAAGAACTATGGCCAAAAACTTCAATAAGAACTATGGCCAGACTAGACAATAATGGTGGTTTAAGAAAAAGATAAAGTGGAGTTTTATCTAATAGTATACTTAAGTATACCTTTAGATTTTTTTTAAAAAAAATTGTTATAAATATGTGTCCTTACTACTTTCCTGCTAGACTATCAAAATGTTCAGTCAGCCTGTTTTTGTACTACTGCCGTTTTTATTTTACTGACTATGACTAAGTACCTCATTTTTGATGGAATTTCAATTCAAATTCGAAAATTTTAAATATCATTTTCATTGCATGGCAAAATTTTTGCTGTCAATCTTTCAATTATATTTGATTTGTTACTCCATCAGAAAAATTACATTAATAAAATATGCATGTTAATACGATTATAAACCGTGCGCAATTGCAATCTATTTGCAATTCCACATTTATTCTAGGAGTAACATTAAAATTGCTAAGATTAAATTCTTCTATTCAGAAGAATTAGATTCAACGATTTGAAATATTTAAAATTTAATTATCATGATAAGGCCACTCCCTGACCTAGTGATGAAAATTAGAAGTGTCCAGGTTCGATACCCGCCTCGGACAATGTCATATCAAGCAGTAACATCGATTTTCACTTGAATATATAGATAGCATTATGTTTTTATGAAATCAAAAATATTGCTTTATTATAACCAATGGTTTATAAACTTATTTATTATTTGAAATGGCTAAAACTGATTTCAACTTCTACAAGAATTCAGTTCCTATATTTTAAATACGTTATGGCACGGTTGTAAAATCCATTTTTTTACTCGTACACCTGTGCGGGTACCTGAACGTTTTCTTGTATAGTATTCCATACTATAAAATATCATTTGGTCCATTAAAGATGCTTTTGTGCTTTTCCTGGAAGATATATTTACGTGTACGATGTAGTGAACTGACATAGTAATTTAGAAATATATTGGCAATTGCTAGAATTCGACGCATTCATACTGATATTTGTCATTTTATTCTCAAAATTCATATAATTTCTCAAACAATTTTTTTTTAATTACCATTTGTCTATGTAGGTAGGAGGTTTTAGATAGGCGCGAGATTATTTTCTATTTTGTGATATTATTCTTCGATTTACTATGCAAAATTAGTTGATATTGTGCGTGTTATTTTTAAATTTATAACAACAAAACAAAAGAATTGGTTTATAATTATTTTAACTTATTAGATGGTTAAAAGCATTTTAGTTCTAACTAGCTTCAAAGGGTCTTCGAAACTCTGAAACATCTTTGACTTTAGAATTGCCTAATAGTTTTCTCTATATATGTAAATAATTTCTTGATGGAAAATATCAATATCAATGTCCTGTCAATTCAAAATTCAAAGTATCGTCTGTTGTTTCTCTTGTTTGCTGGGCCATAAATGTCCGGCCTTGTCAACCTGACCTTGTACTATTTTCTAAGCTCGAAATTAACGATATTTGGGTATATTGGACCTGAATGCGACATTATAATGACATTCGTGCTACATTAGTTTATTTAATCAGGCCGGAAGCGATTTGCCTGAAATGAAATTTGATTCAAGTGAACTGTCCAGTTCGACCGGTCCGAAGCGTGGTTGAAAGATTTTGTATAATGTTTGTCCCACAAATTGTTCATTGTGCAATTTAAAAGCCTTATGGGTATACTTGAATAAAATATATATGTGTTTGTTGCGCTGAAGAAAACATACTCTCTTGAGGAATAAATGAATATATTCAAAATTGAGTTTGTTGCACTCATCAGAAAAACAAAAAGGACTGCGAGAAAATTTTACATGATATACATATAGGATCCAATTCTCAGGTAAAATAGACCATAACCATTATACTTGTTTATCTATGACCATAACATAGCGTTGTTATGGTCATTTCCTTATATATGGTTATAGACTATTTTACCATATTTATATTATGGTTTATTTTGTCGAGAATTGACTTCAAATACTTTTTTTTAATCATATTGCATCTTATACAAATATACACGTATCTACGCATGTGTTTGATTTAATTTACACGACCGCAAAAGTTTTAAATTTTTTCGTCAAGTTATTTTCCGCAAATAGATTTGGCAATCGCAAAGAAAACATGAAGGATGGTGTGAATTGTATATAATTAAAAGCAAATTATTATTATGAAACTTGCGCACGTTGAAAGAATTCACTTAAAAAACTATCTCGCGGTTCCATTGTTATGGAACGCTTGACGGTGTTTATTGTATAACATAATGACATTTATCTTTATAATCGGTTATTCATAACTGTAAGAATTATTTAAAATTTAACATACTTATATATAATATTAATTATATTATTAACTAGACGACCCGACAGACATTGTCCTGTACCCATGTTTACAATTTTTTAATATAATATACTCATATTTACCGTTTACCTAAAAATAATAATTATTGTTTTTTAAATTACTCTTCACGCAAAAATGCATATACATTTATAATATGAACGACGTTAAATGTAGAACTGCATCAAATAAAATGATAAGTCTCAATTTCCAAACTATGTTAGAAATTGAAGTCTTTTAAACGGTATAATATAACCATAATCATAACATAACACTGGTACTTTATGTTGGATTAAATTAATTTAATTTTTTATAATTTAAGATATCCAAATTTCATCTTAAACTTCTCCTAATCGATATCGTGAGGGCCGAATTGTATATATACTCCATTTGTTGTTATAAAGTGAAATTTTTACGAATTTTAAAAATATTATGAAAAGATTAGTAAAAAATGCAAAGAAATTATATATTGAAAAAAAAAACTATATTGAAAATTTAATATCCGAAACTTGTGTTGGCGCCCCCTAAGGTGTGCGCTCGTATTTTTCGCACACATCGCATTAAAGGTAGGATCGGCTCTGATTAATACTCAATTTCATATTTTAAGTGAATTATTTTGTCTATCCTGTTCATATGTGTATCATTCGATCTGCCATACATATACTATATTTTATATTAATTTAATTTCTGGCATACTCGTATCTCAGCTGCTTTTTGGCAATAATAATGTAAACATTTCAATTTCCTTATTCATAATCATAAATTTGTTATACATATTCTAATATCGTCTAGGTTCATCAATAAATTGAATTTTTTGGCAGATGATAGTTTTCATTTGTTTTCAATGCAAACAATGACGTGTCGTTTTTTGCAATTTTTCCTTTTATTTCTACAATATTGCACATGCATCCCAGTACTTTATACATCCTAGAAAATTTCCTTAACAAAATTCCGAAAGATTTATCAAAATCCGAATAATCGATTAGAAGAAGTATACAGTGAGTGCTTGTAATTTAATATGAACTTTATATAATAGCAATAAAGCTCAAATTGATTCTACATTTTAGTTAGAAAACATTTGTATGTGAAAAAGAAAAGGGCTGTTTTTAGGGTTTTTCCGGGAATGATTCGATTTTTCCTCGCCGTGAAAACCATCATTGGACTTCAACGAACATTTAAAAAAAAGAATTGGCCAAATTGGTCTAGGCGTTGTTGAGTTATGCGCTTACCAACATATTTTGCGATTCATTTTTATATATAAGAGATAATATTAGGTGCAGTGCCTGAAAATGGGCTATTTGCAATTGAAAACATGCTTTTGATCTATATTTATATTTTCAAGTAAAAATGGATATCGCTACTACATGATGCCTTGTTGTCCAGAGTGCCTAGTTAATAACAAGTGTTCACACTTTTGACCGCATACGGATTGATAATCCGTCTATCCCATACAAAACCTTAAAGTGAATGTTACTCTTAGCACTAACCAAACTAATTACACGTTACATTTAAAAAGCGCAATCAAAAAAACTCCAATCCATATTATCGTAGAAAGCTCACCCATTACCACAAGTGTAAAAACTTGATTTCATACAAACTCCCGAAACCTTATCTTCTAATAAATCACAAAGTATTCACAAGCCAACATGTGGGAAAAAATAACAATTTCAATCCTTTATTCATGTAGGTTTTTAGGTTAGCGTGCTCGTCCGTCGTCCGTCGGCGGTGGGCAGCTCCGCGGGTCACGATCAAGACTAATGATAATGAGACACTTGATATAATGGTAATAAAGATAATATTAATGATTGGTTATAATGTGGGTGCTATATGTTCTAGATTTATGGGAAGAATTTGAATACAATAGGTGCAAACTGCCAAGATCAAGGACGTGGGAGAATGCAGTCGTGAATGCAAGACAGAGGAGAAAGACTTCTTAATATTAGAGAAGAATTAGGAAAATAAAATCTTAATATTGGAGAAGAAAAGTTTTGGTTAATTTATTTAATGAAATTTGATTTATATTTATTATTAACGAATTCATTGGATTGACCCTTATAAATGATTATCTGAGCTTGCCATGGCTCAGTGGTAAGAGCTTTGGGCTTGCACCTACATGTTCCATACCCGTCCCAACCATCTGGATCTCAATAGTGTGATTTCACATGCAAAATATAGACCAAAATATGATTTTTAGTGAAATAACCCTCTCAAGGCATTGCTGCATCAAATTGAGAATATATCATATGTATTAAAAAAAGAATCAAAATATATCAAATATAATAAGTCCAACAGTCGGATTGCCTGTTAAAGAGAAGATTACACTATACTTGAGAAATTTAGATCTAAAATATGATTTCTGACGATATATCATAAGTATCGAAGACAGATAATCAAAATATATCAAATATAATAATAAGACTATAAGTTGGATTGCCCTCTAAAAGATTGCTGTTGAGGAGATTACACTACACTTGAAAAATGTACATCTAAAATATGATTTGCAGTGAAAATAACTTCTCAGAGCATCAAATTGACAATATATCATAGACATTAAAGAAAAATAATCAAAATATATCAGAAGTTGTATTGCCTTCTAAAAAGCCCGTTGTTGAGGAGAAGAATACACTACACTTGAAAAATATACATCTAAAATATGATTTCGAAAGAAGAGAAACTCTCAGGGCATTACTGCATCAAATTTACGATATATTATGCGTATTAAAAAAAGATAATCAAAGTATGGTCTTAAATATAGTAAGACCAAAAGTTGGATTGCCTTCTAAAAGATAGCCGTTGAGGAGAAGATTACACTACACTTGAAAAATGTACATATAAAATATGATTTCTAGTAATACCTATCAAAATATTACTGCAACAAATTGACGACCAAAATTGAGCCAATTGAAGACGAAAAATTGGATTTCCTTCTAAAAGCCATGCTGTTACATGAACATTTTTCACAACACCCCGAAAAACTTAAATTCTGATTGATGTTGAAAAATAAGACAAAAATTATTTTGGTATGGTTTGTTTTATTGAATTATAATTTTTGATTAATCTTGTTCTTTTTTATAGTTAGGGGGCGTCCATTAATCATGTGAGGTTTTTAGAGGGAGGGGGAATTTGACAAAAAATCACGAAATATCACGTGGGGGAAGGAAGGGTTCAGTAAGATATCACGTGTATTTATTTTTTAACTGATTTCATTAAAAAAATCAAACCTTTTCGAAAAAAAATTTTTACAGATATACCACGAAACTAAAAATACACGTGATGTTTGGTGAGGGAGGGAGGGTAATTTTGAATATCACCGTGTATCACCAAAGAAGAGGAGGGGTCAAAAAATCCTTAAAAACTCGCTCACGTGATTAATGGACGCCCCCTTAATGTGTGGCTATTCTCCTCAAGTCTATTGATTTTGGAAAAGTCATTCTATTTTCTTTAAATGGATATAATTAGAATGTCCTACAATATTTTTTTTCGAATTTTATATGAAAACCGCATTCGACTTTTTTTCTTATAGAAATAAAGACACTTGTTGAAATTAAACAAAAAAGAGATAATTTAAATAAATATCGAGCTAACAGAGTTTATTTAAAATGTATATGGAATCATGGAGTTTGAATGAATGTTAATTATGCTACTATAACAATAATGCTAATATATATCAGCTAGTACTGCAGTAGAAATTCCAGGTTTATTATTAGTTAATAATTTTGATTTGCTGAAGACAAAACTTAAATAAAAATGTTATTTGTTTTGCTTAGGCCCAAATGTATAGGAAATTCCAACATTTAATTCTAATGTAGAAATCAATGTAAAATAAAAATTGCTCTGGTAAATTCTTCCTAAACAACAGTTGAACCTTTCTTTGAAAACTCTAAAACGCTTAGCTAAAATATGTCTAAAATAAATATTCACCTATTTTTTGAAAACCAATTTATACTAGAAAAATTCAATCTGAAGTTTTCTAGTCATATTTAAAAAAAAGATGAATAACTAGAGGTAAACAGTAATTTTAATGAAGAAAATTAAAAAAACTATTAATATTTCATAATAATCGATAATCATAAAATTGATACAAAATATATTATATCTTCAGATATAACTAAAATATTTTATTTCAATAAACAAAATTAAAACTTTTTCAAATTAAAAAATATATCGTCAATATAAAATTTTAGATTTATTAGTCTCTATATTTTATTTATTGTCATTATAATTAGCATGCATAAACTACACTTTTACTCTGCACTTTTTTATAGTAAAGTGTGGGATAACAAATGAGAAATGTCGAAAGTACATAAATAGAAATTTTATAATTTATAATTACTGACATTGGCGAAATTATTGATTTGGCAATAATATAAAAAGTTCATAATTACTTGTATTGGAAAATCCAAAACAAGATAAATTTTGATGACATATTGGCTTAAGATATATTCTATTAAACGATTAAACAATTGATTTGACAAAACAGTAGTTACATTGTTCAACCAATGCAAAATATAAATTTAATAGGTACATTTTTTAAAGATAACACTGTATATAACCATGATCTGGTATTTTCTCAGAAATATTCATCAGCAGAGTTGGAATAACTATATTAAAGATGATTAACTTTTGAATTTAACTCAAAAATGACAATACATCTCACAAAACAATTAAATAACGTATACTTGAAAATTATATTGAGGTCTCATAAACTAAACAACAGTGCTCACAACCAAAAAAACTAACAGCGAAGGTAAATACTTTTGTTATGGATTTTCAAACATTGCTGTTCATCTTCTCAAACATTAGTAGTATGTATGCATTCAATTAAATTACTCATTAAGTAATTTTTAGTGCCAAATTAAATTTTTATGTGTATAAAAATACAACGCAAATCAGATTTTGAAATTAAACCAATATAAATATGTAAAGAAAATAGCAAACAGAAATTGATGCATCATACAGTAATATAAATTGCTAAACGAAATGTATTAAATTCAATTATCAATATGAAATTCAAATTAACGAGCAAATTATATTGCCTAAAAATGAACAGACATAGTCTATGTGCTAAATATGTCTCGCAATAAATTAATCATTTTCAATTTGCAAACTTCAATCAATCAAGTAAATATTCACAATTAATTTCTAAATAACCTCAGTATTTTTCCTCAACTATTAAATTTTGACCTTGCACAAATCGCTCATGAAAAAATAATGCATTAATAATAACCTCAATTTGCTTGGAGCATTTATATCATATGCTAAATAAACACCGTAATGTTTCCAAGTACGATCTATAATTATGAATTGCGAAAAGAAACATTAAATTTTTTTTGTAATAACGAATGAATTTATTTAAAACAAGTTATGGGAATTATTAACGTGCTGATGTATTATTTCGAAACTAAAATCACGCTTTTATTAATTCAATTTATTGGTATTATTACACAAATTAGATTCAAGTACATTCCAGTTCCATGACACTTTTAAATATTATTTATTGCCTGCTATATGCACTATATACATATACGTTTATAAAAAATCTAATGCATATGTATATGATTTTTCTAATTATTATGTATATACGTGTATAAATACGTTTAAAATTGTGATGAAAAATCCTATTTGTACTATCCTATGTCAATTGTGTCATCCTATTTATTTCGCTATAATAATGAATTTGTACTGTGAATAATTATAAATGAAAAATACTCTATTACTTTCTTCAATATTTCTTTCAACATATAAAAAGAAATATCCTGCACAATATGGTCAAATTTTCTAAATTCAAAATATTCAATATCTATTTAAGTATTGTACAAAGCAAAATATTATGTAATTGATATAATTATTTAGCACATTTTTTTAAATATTTGACTAATTTTTTTTTATATCAGTGTTATTTTTGGTATCTTAGTAGTTTTGTATTGCTCAATTGCCCTCTAGCATGGTTATTTTATCCTACCTTTTAGGTAAAAAAAACAGATATTTTTTTTTAAATAAAAAAGGCAGATTTTTTTAAAATAAAAAAGCAGATTTTTTTTAAATAAAAAAGCACATTTTTATAATTAGGAATTAACAGGAAATTTTATTGAACAAAGTTTTATAGTTATTTGCTTGATACCTTTGATGTGTTGTGATGAAGTTCATTTGGCTCAGACAGTATATATACTTGAATTCAAATTGGACCTTTATGCTCCACCATACCCTATATAAGTGTATCTACTACATTTTAACCAATTTTCTTCTTGGTCATTGATCAAAATAAGATTTGTCATAATGTTTCTCTTAAAAATTACTAACAGAATAAGTCAATAAAAAATTAATAAACTTTTCAAGATATTGATCATTTGGCATAAATATCGATATATCAATGCCTAATTACGAAAGTATAAAAACCATAAAACAAGAACTGATTTATGCCACTTTCCAATGAAATCCAATACAAATGTATGTAGGCAGGAATTCGATGGCATATGGTACTACTACGCAGTATGATGATGTGTTACTTTTTATTTAGTAAACTAAAAATCGTCTTTAAATGGGAAGAAATGGAGCTGGTCCAAAACCGGATCTATACATATAAGATGAAGGTTATATAGAATTCTTTTTTCTTATATAGTACATCATATGCGGATTTAAATTTAAATCTTGTTTAAATCTTTATGATTTTGCTGAATAATTTCAATTCCATTTTCATTTCTGTTTTTCTAGCAACATAATGATTTCCCAGTATCATATTTCATTTATTTCTGGATCCAATGCAGATATATCGACGGATATTGCAAAATTAACAATGGTACAATTATGAACGTCACATATAGTAGCACATGATTAAAATAATTAACTCAATAGTCGTCGTGCTATGGCAAACATATTATTTATGATGACTACTAATGCGATATGATCAAAATTGCACCAATAATTCGGTAATTTGAAGGACGAATTTTGAAGAATGTTTTGTCAGCGTATATTTCCACTATGATAAAAATAAGTATTGCAACTTATTTTTAGTTGTTAAAAATTTTATAATAAAATTTTAATTGTAAATGTTATGAGAATATGTATGAAAGTTATGGCCGCGGTAAATAAACAAAAAAATAATTACTTTTTAATTCTTTATGCTAATTTTTACATGTATTGCATATTAATTTGTAGTCTGATAATGATAGTTGAGCATTTATAAAATTAAATTGTTAAATAAAATAAGGATGGTGCAACAAATAATTTTATTAAAGCAGTTGGGGGCGGTGAAAAAAAGGTTGGAAACCACTGGCTTAGGGCTTAAAGTTTTTATAGAGTTAATGGATGGTCAATATTAAACAACATATTTAGTTTGACACAATATCAATTATTTATTTTGATAAGGGAGCTTCCATATTTCACGTTAGTTTTGAAAGGGTGAGGGGGGATTTGAACAAAAATTACGAAATATCACGTGAGCCTCTCCCAGGGTCTAGTAAGATATCACATGTATTTATGTTTTACCTCAATTTAAAAAAAAATTACGGTTTTTCTAGGTACTTGTTGTGTGGGGTAGTGAGGGTAGTTTCAAATATCACCAAGGGGGGTATCATGTATTACCAAGGCGGAGAGCGTTCGAAAAATCCTTAAAAATCGATCACGTGATTAATGGACGCTCCTTAAATAAAAACCAACCAAAATGGCGATTAGGCGTCTATTAATAACATGATTTATCAAAAATCAAATATTTTTAGACCCCTCTTACCCCGTCGGTGATACGTGGTGATATTTAAAATTAACCTCCTCCCTCACCCAAACTGTATTTTGAGTACCTAGAAAAAATGTCAAAGTTTTGGAAGTTTTTGAAAACTTTCACGTGATTCTTCTTTTGAGCCTCACGTGATTAAGGAACGATCTCTGACTTCATAAGCAATTTTTGGCAGGTTTTTGTTCTAATTTTGCAATTACTTGATCTGATCTTTAAGGGAGCGTCCATTAATCACGTGAACAATTTTTAAGGATTTTAAGAATATTTGAAAACACCTTCTCTACCCCACACAACAAGTACCTAGAAAAAACGTAAAATTTGTCAACTTTTTTTGAAAAATTTTGGATTTTATTCTTGAATTGAAGTAAAAAATTAATACACGTAATATCTTAAAGCTTTTTTTAAGGTTTTCATTCTAATTTTGCAATTGCTTGATCTGATCTTTAAGGAAGCGTCCATTAATCACGTGAGCAAATTTTAAGGATTTTTGGCACCCCCCTCCCCCTTGATAATATATAAAATTACCCTCACTACTCCACACAACAAGTAACTAGATAATTAGTAAAATTTGTCAACTTTTTTTGAAAATTTTTGGATTTTATTCTTAAATTGAGTTAAAAAATTGCTACACGTATTATCTTACGAGACCCTCTCCTCCTCCAAGTGATATTTGGAATTTTTTTCAACGCCCCCTAATATTGCTCATTCTCTTAGATCACGTCAAGGTCACCCATTTGGATAATTTATTTATCAGAATAAATAATTATACAAGAGAATAAAATTTGAAATATGAGCGACTAAAAATATGTGAAAAAATTTGTAAAAAAACTTAACTCATTCGCTCTCCAATATACGATACAATATAATAAATACAATATTGCTCGGAATATCATACTTATTTAAATGTACAGTTTAGCTCATAGAAATTATTTTTGTATTTCTGATTGCTAAATTAAAGTGAAATGAAAAAAAATTGTTCTTCGAAAATCATAAAACGAAAGATAGAAAATATCTTGATAGAAAATATCCACTAGACATCAAACTAATGATTCTATTGGAATTTCTATAAGATTCAGTAGATCAATTATTTGTGATCTATGATGAAAATGAAGAAGAAAGTGTTAGCCATTTGGAGCGTAGATAATAAATTGCATATTTCAGTACTATGCAAATAACTTAAGAAGATTCACACATAATCAATTTACAAGAAAATGTGTTTTGAGGTCAATCTCTTTTATGATGTTACCTTAGAAATCGATGTTTACTTACTTAAGATTTTTAATGTGATTAGAATATAAATTTATGATAATGAATAAAAATAATGATAAACTAGCATTATAAACTTCGTATATGATAATAAAAATTTACAACAAATGCTACAAATTTAAAATAACATATTTGTCATCTATAGATTTTATGGTAATCTACCGAATGCAAAAGACTAGTAGTAGTAGTAAAATCTGGTTAGCAAGCTAATTGACCATTTATGTCCAAATTAAATATTTTCAAAGACTACTCATACAGTGTGACTAATAACAAGCAATTCATAAAGAAACTACTACTTTGAAAAATTAAATCTTTCAAGAAGTAGTAATTAACTCTTACACTGGCAATTAGTTCCACTTACGCAAGTTATTGAGAGGCAAATTCTCCAATGTGAAGGTTTTGATTTAGCCAACAATATTAAATATTAATCATGAATTATGCAAAAACATATCGGTGTTAGAAATAACAAGTTTTTATTAGGTAGGCTATAATTAAAGCATTCTACTAATTACATTATGTGTAAAAATTAACCTATTTTGATACGTGCGATTTATTTAACTGGTTTTGAGATATTGCATCAAAGACAAGTTAGTCATGATTACACCTACAAACAAAAATATTTGAAAAATTTTAAATTAGCTTTAAAGAAGCTTAGAAATTCAAAGTTTTTAGGTAATAATAAGGAAAATACGAATACTTGGGAACATTATATTGGATAAGATATTGTGTATTCTCCATATAAGATTGTAAAAAGAGACATCCTAAAAAGCGAAAACATAGCATGACCCTTACGGCTTTTCATATTTTATGATTTTTTTTTAAATTAGAGGTACTCAAATTTTCAAAGTTTGTTCCATGTAACCTTAAAAATTTTATATTTCATGATTTTTTTTTTAAATTAGAGATGCTCAAGTGTTCACAGTTTTTTCTCTGTAACTTGAAAAATTTGTTATAAAAATATTTCAATTATAGTTCAAAAAGTTGACGAGAAATACGCAAATGAGAAATATTAATATCAATTCTATAACATTTGCTTCATTTTACATTTGAAAAAACTATATCTATCCGATTGCCAGGTAAACTTATCAATAAAAAAACGTATCAATAGTCCGATAAGAAAATGCTACAGATCTTACATTCACTTTAAACATTATGAAATATTCTGATAACTGTTAACTATACATGCAATTACACATAATATATTCAGAACAATTATTATAATTCCAAGAAATTCTCATAATAATTAAAAATACTTATTTTAGAAGAAATTCAGAGTTTTGAAGTATGCAAATTTATTTAATAATACAGGTAGAAGATTTATTTATGCACACGTGAATTTAAATGCAAACTATAAAATTGGTATTATGATATAATTTTATATATATATATATATGTAATATAAATAAATAAACTAGTGGTGTATGGCACCGTGTCTTAAGGCAATTTTCTGGAACTTCCCGTACTGTAACAAAATGTTCGAGGAATATTAAATGTTTTTAAATAGATTATTATTAATAAATGCTGTAACATTGTCTAATCTTTATAAAAATTATATAAAATAAATTGAAAAGTTAAAATTATTTATTTAATTAACAATGTAGAAATAAAGAATAAAGTTGATATAATCCATAACAATGATATCAACACGGAAATAAATATAAATTTTTCGTCACAAGTATAATTACGTTTATGTAATAATTATCCAAAAAAACCGTATTGTTTCTTTTATATCGACTTTCTTTTATATTCACAAAATTATATATCATAAAGTATCATTATATCGACGTGTTCCGCATATGACATTTCTATTTGTATGAACAATGTGAGACACATTTTAAATCACAATTGTTTTAAGTGGAAATAAATTATGATATTAAATTTAAATATTTATTATCATTATATAATAATATATTTTTTACTTTGCCTATCTATTTATCTATATAAACTATATATATATATATATATATATATATATATATATATATATATATATATATATATATCTTGATAGTTTTTTCGACGTTGAAACATATTTCAAAGTAACTAGCAGCCCATTCGTCGAAATAAAAAAGGTATAAAGTGTAAATACTTTTATTTATACGTTTCGACACAAGATGCGTGTCATCATTCAGCAACACAGGACAAAAACACTCAACAAAAATTTATTTTAAAAAATTAAACTTAATAACATATTAGAGAAAACCATTTTTAGAAAAAATTATGAATAACTAAAAGATTTGAAACTATTTGACTAAAAGTTATAAAATACATAATTGTGAGACGAGAAACACGCCCATACCGAGCATCCAGACTCGACCAAAGTTTCAAATCTTTTAGTTATTCATAATTTTTTCTAAAAATGGTTTTCTCTAATATGTTATTAAGTTTAATTTTTTAAAATAAATTTTTGTTGAGTGTTTTTGTCCTGTGTTGCTGAATGAATGCTATGCTATCAGAACATATGATTAATCTGAACCACACATTCAACATGTCGAATCCTACCATCTTATATATTGAAAAGAATTGCGACCTTAGAAACATAGTTGAGTCGTTAGCTATAACTATTTCTAATCCTTTTCAATCCTTTCTAATCCTTTTCAATCCTTTCTAATTGTGATTATATTTTATTTTCTTAGAGTAATGGCCAGATTTTGGCCTGGAAATATTTTTATGATCAGATAAATATGATATGAAATGGGATATGAAACAACTTAAATTTATCTAATATAAATGAATAATTTCAAACCTAATATTTATTAACATTATTTATTAATATTAATATTTAACATTATATTAACATTATATATTAATACATATTATTAATAAAACTGCATTTAATTAGAAGACAATGAACGAAGTAAAACAAATTAAAATAATTTGTTAGCTTGGAATGTATGTTTTTTCAAATTTGGCAATAAATAATTTTGAATTATTTTAAAAATTAATAAGATCATCTAGAAAACTAGTTAAGCAATTTAATTATTTTATAGTAATATGTCATTAGGATAGAAATTTTAATTTCAGTTTGTACTAGTACACTTTGAAATTAAATTTAAAAAATTACAACTTTAACAATTATTAATTTTAAATTGTTTTAAAAATTAATATGGATTATCTAGATAACTAGTTAGGCATTCTAATTATTTTATAAATAGGTGTCATTAAAATAAAAAGAATAATTTCAGTTTATACGAGTACAGTTTAAAATTAAATTTAATGAAAAAAACAACGTTTTAATGTGCTTATATTGCGCAAATAACCAGATCATCTAAACATGATATTGAATAAAACAAAAAACTTTCATCCTTCGCAAAGTGATTTAATGATAATTAGATACATTACCACATTATGTTCAAATTTCGTTTATTGAATTAGAAATTCATGACATTGAAAATATCTTCTTTTTTACGAAAAAACTGTATAATCATATTTCTTATTAATTTCTTAATTTACGCAAAGAATAAAAAACATTCACTTGAAATATTACGAAATATCTTCTGCGTTATAAATTAATAAAAAAAACTTCTGAATAATTACAAAATTGATTGACTGATATCCTCAAAGTAATTTTCTCAACACCTTTACGCACTTTCGTTTCTTTTATGCGTGAAAATATCTTCTGTAGATTATTTCGATTAAATTAATAAAAAAAATATTTATCTACGTTACTTCTTGTAATACGTTGCATAATGTATGATATAATTATAATAAATTAAGATTGATTGTCAGCTTTTTGAACATTATCTTGATGTGATTTCTATATGTGTCCATCAAAAACGATGTAATTCCGTTTTCTGTCTATCACAGATCTAAGACACGCAATGTCTTGTCTCGGCTGTTTTGTTCTGGTATTTTTTATCATTTAAAAAATCTTTTGATTTAGGAAAAATAAATGTGTGAACGCAAAGAACTTGACATCAATTTTTAAATGAAGTTCAATGATCAAATTTTGACTTGGAATAACTGTTCACTTTCCGAAGAAGTTAATGTCTTTGTCAGAATCGACTTGATGATTTTGTTCTCTCGACCTTTCAAGTCATTATTCGAGACCAAAATTTGAATAAGCGTTAGTGTGTGTATGCAAGTTAAAATTTAGGCTCATATTATTTAAAAAAATCCAACTTAACTAAGACAAAATACAAAAAAAATGATAGAGAAAAAGCAATTTAAGAAAAGACTGTTTTCACAATCAAAATTATTTGATGATTGATTTTCTCTGGTTTGTGTAAACTCATATTCCTAAAGTAGTGGTGGCGTAAAATGGATCAAGTGCCAAGGAACAGAAACCCATGGAAAATGGAAATTTTTCCATATCTTTTCGTTTCAGAAAATATTGATATAAGTGTGTATGTATGTATGTACAAATACAATATTTTGTCCATGTTTTCGGGAGCACCGCTATTGATAAGGAGACCTGCTGATTAGTTTTTGGCAAGTGTTGTCTCAGCCATTTCGGAGATCTATACATTTTTTTGACAAAATAGCGGTCAAAAATGATATTTAGTAATTTGAATTAACTCGCTCATGAATGGGTATAACCGACTCAAAAAATTCCAAAATTTTCAAAAAAAAAAAAAAAAATTATTATAATTATCAAAAAAATCGAACTTTTCAAAAAATCATTAATTTGAAAATATTCGTATTTTCAAAAAAGACAACTCCTTTCAATATTCAAATTTTTCAAATGTTTAAAAAATGCAAAATTCCCAAAAAAAAAATCTAATTTTTCTTTTCTGGGGTTTTAAAAATTTTAAATTACGGTACGGAACATTCCAGCAATTTGTTTTAGGGAACGAGATTCCATGCACCACTAGTTCTTTTTTTAATCATGAGTACGACTATTTATTAGTTATTTGTATATCTAAATTGCCAAACACCATGATCTAATCGAAGAATAAACTTTCTGATCCAATTTTACATTTTCAGCAAATTTTGGGTTGAATAAATTCTCGTAGCCTACTTGGTGCAGTAATTTTCTAAGAGTTCTAATAAATTATTATTTATTAGAAACATTGAACAAGTAATTTATGATAATTACATTCATTATCACATATAAATGTTTCACGTATTAGTAAAAGTACACTTTTTACAGCTGTTTCATAAGAAAATTATAAAGATAATTGATGTATAACCAATAAAAGCTAAATAAGTTATTAAAAAAAATAAAAGTTGATATTAGTCATTATACGTGTGCCTAACTAGTGAAGGGCGACTTTCACTTTTACACAAAATGAATCGATTTTTTCACGATATTGTAAGATTTATAACTAGTTTTTACTGGGTAAAACTATTTTATATAAGTTTTTTATGATGGTGGGAATATGAATGATTAATAGACTATTATAGAGTAAAATTTCATATTTTCTCATGGTTTGTGTTATATTCAATAACTATTCAAACATATTCTAGTTTGTTTAAATACAATTGTATTCAAAGTTTAAACTTGATTGGATTAAATAAAAAATATACGAAAACTTTGCACATACAAAAATTACAAATTTGATTAAATCACTTTGACAAATATTTACAGAGACATCAATAAAATTATTGTCACGTAATAAACATTTGCAATTTTTTTCGTTTATGCAAAATCAGAATTCACTATTTTATTTGCATGTTTGATTACGGAAATATTCTGAATTGAATTAACAACTCACAATAACGTTATTGTCAAATCAGTTGAAGGAAAAAAACAAACCAGATAAACAAGGAACAAATAAGATCTTTGTGAAACTGCACGTAAATTGCAATCATTGTTTCTTCTTGTTGAAACAATGATGTTTCAGTTCAAATTTGAACAATGCGTATTCTGTGGAGAGAAAGATACTTTTTAACTTCCCGTAGGGTAAGTTATTGTAATGGGCCGAAAATCGGAATTGAAAATTTTTACATTTCTCGACGTTTTGAAGGTTTCTGAACATTTTGGCATACCTCAGAAAAAATGGATGTGTGTGTGTGTGTGTATGTATGTATGGATACAAATTTCCAGTCACGTTTTCGGGCGCACGGATCAATCGATTTGAATGGTTCAAAAAACATTCGATTCCTATCGATAGGGAAAAGAGCTGATTAGTTTTTTTTAATTTTTTGTATATCGAAAATAATTCAGATTTTGTTTTTTAATTCTGACTATAGTTCTAATATACTTTAAACAAATAATTTCAACTTTGCAATTCAGTTTATATAATTCTTATAAATATTAGATAATGTTACAATATTTATAATAATCTATTTGAAAACATTCAGTATTCCTCGAACATTTCCTTACGGTACGGGAAGTTCCAGCAATTTGCCTTAAGGCACGATGCCACCCACCCCACTAGTTATTTTATGTATCGAGTCGATATTTATAGTTGTGGTAAATATAAATATTGGAAAAAAATAGTTTGTCTACAAGGTTGGAACAGTAAGATGCACAAAATAGCATTACCACCATGTTTTTTATATCTTTTACAAATTATAAAAATAGAACAAAAATCTGAGTTTAAAATTATATATACAAATTTTAATGGGATATCCTCAAAATATTAAAACTATTTATATTACATCATATTAAATCAAAACTTATACCTTTTGAATAGTTGGCATCTCGATTCATGAAAATGTTATCCCAAAATTTATCGCAATATATATCCATGGTGACAAAAAGTTTATACATCGATATTAAATAATCATATTAGAATTAGCATAACCATTTATGGTAATATTTTTAAATGAATATAAAACGTATATTCATTCAATTCGCAATTTATTATATTTAGTTGTTGCATTTTTGTGACATCTTGGGATAATTACTCTAAAGATAATAATCTTAGGTTATTGTCACTCTACTCAGTCTTGGTTTCAACGTAAAAATATTGAATCGTATTATATTTCTTCAGTAAAATTTGCGGAGAAACCGTTTGAATGAATAAATGACTAACGGATTTTACATAAACGGTTCATAAAAAGCCATCTTTATGATCACATATCTGAACTTCTACCATCTGAAAATTCACCGCCTCTTCCATTTAAAGTCAACTTTTATTGTGAGGTTTCATGACCTCAGATTGGTCATTGCGTGCAGATCATAATAAGATGTTACATAATTATCTGTATCCTTTTTAGATCTCGTTTGTCAGTTTAGATCTGGAAATCGTATGTCATATAATGTGATATATGACAATTAGACGTATAAGTCCCTCATGCTGCAGGGTCATCATACTGCCGTTGGGCAATGCCTCCTGGATGAATTGGCACGTGGTGAGAATTGAAGTCATGAGACGACGATCCATTGGGGAAATAAAATATAGTTGAAGTATAAATGAATTTAGTTAGTATACTGTATTTTGATATTTCTTTGGGTTAGAGTATTTGCTATATTCTTCTCATAAATAATTACTCGACTCTCGAAAATTCTTTTTCCTTCATGATCAACAACGGTATTGGGCTACTAAGACTTAACAATTCAAGTGATATACTTACATTTTAACTTACTTACATCCTGGTGTAGAAAAAAAAGTATCAACGTGCATTTATGATAGCATTCTTTTGGAATCATAGCTCACATCACCATTTTGTTATTTATACCCATTGTCCATTTACTTATTTCTATTACTTGCCCTTTCTGTGTGATTTGATTTTATAACGTATTTTAGGACAGTATTTCAGTTTTTCTACGTAGACATTCAAATTAAAAGTGGCACAACCGTTTCCAGTATCCCCTCTATTTACTGATTACTTTATAAATCTTACTGTATAAATATATAATTAAATATTTTATTATTAAACGAATTTTATAAATTTTAAAATTTATTTAATTAAATTTAAATTAATGTTGGTTAAAACGACTAACTATTATCATACAAAGTTTCACCAAAATCATAAAAAAAACAGTTAACCAAAAACCCAAAATTTATATTCAAAATCGTTATGAATTTATAGAAAAATAATACTCATCGCTAAGGTTTTTACGTAATTAGGTTAATTAAATGTATTAATTTTGCAATATTGTTTATGGTGTGATTATATATATCAAATAGTTAAACTTTACGCTTTCATATATTCAAAAATATATCAATATTTTTGCGTTATAGAAATTCAAATCACCAATTAAATGTAAGACAGATTTTTTTATATTTCAACGCTACACATGTGATTTTTTATACAAATTATTTTAATAACTATCATTTACAATTTCTCACTGTTATTGTTTAGAAAGAATTTTAACAATTGCCTTTACTTTGCAGTTAATTCTTAGAACAACTTTCTAAGATTTAGATGTTAACAGTAACAAAAATGATTTGCTAAGTAATTATAAAATTAAATCATCCAATAAACCATATTATGAACTTTGAAAAACTATTAAAAATGTAAATGTAAATATACAAATCGTTATTTCCTCATTCACGTAGGGTAAGTTATAGTAATGGGCCAAAAATCGAAAATGAAAATTTTTGCGTAAAAATGGATGTGTGTGTGTTTTGTGTATGTCCACATATTTTTGTGCACGTTTTCGGGAGCACAGATAATCCGATTTGAATGGTTCAAAAAACATATGATTCCTATTGACAGGGAGATGTGCTGATTAGGTTTTGGCAAAGACAGGTCCAGCCGTTAAGGAGGTACGGAGCAAAGAGTGTAAAAAATGGAAATCGAGTTTTTGAGAGAACGGAGTATCCGATTTTATTGATACAAAAAACATTTAATGTTTAAAGATTAGGAAAAGTGGTGATCAGCTTTTGGCAAAGGCAGGTCCAGCCATTTTAAAGATACGGAGCTAAATGTGCAAAAAATGGTAGTTTTTGAGAGAACTAAGCGTGTAATTTGAATGATTCAAAAAATTTTTTGCTTGTGGTGACTATACAATTGCTTTTGGAAAAAAAATTATAATGAAATTAAAGTATATCGAAAAAATTCAGATTTTAATTTTAATTTTGGCTATAGTTCTAAAGCTCACTTATATACTCGAAATAATTTTAACTTTGTAATTTAGTTTATATAATTTTTATAAATATCAGACAATGTTGCAGTCTATTCTAATTTGAATAGAATCTATTTGAAATCATTTAATATTCCTCAAACATTTTGTTACGCGTACCGTACCGAAAGTTCCAGCAATTTTCCTTAAGGCACGATGCCATACACCCGACTAGTTTTTTTTTTATTTTCACATATATCTATCCTGAACATCAGCAAGTTTTTGGTCGTACCTATAAAATATCTAAATCGAATGCCAATTCAGTGATTGGATGTCCGGGTAGGATAGAAGTGCAAATGCACTAAATATATTACATGAATATTATACATTTTATATTACCAACATATTATTTTTCCATGACTCAAACGAAATAAAATGCGTTACAATCGAAAATTTCCGATTTCTAAAATACCAGTCATATGAAAAGAAAGTCGTGCTGCAAATTCTAGACAACACTTTTATTTCAAACCATACACAAAACGATATACAATATCATCAAGGCGATCGATCGTTCTTCATTCACAATTGTCCATGGCCTACCGATCGATAATGGTTTATTACGAAATTAAATATTGTTAATAATCATATCACATCATTCCGAGTTCATTGAAGCATAAAAGCTTTCTTGAGATATACACTTGCAATTGTTATTGTGCCCAGGACTAATATGGAACCCATAATAAATAGGCAAGGTGCTATGCAGGCCGCACACACGCCGCGGTCGTCTTTGGTTCCACAACAGTCCACGAAGACACCTGGAGTAAATGGAAATTTACTACCTTTACTCCTTAGTAAAATCTCTGAGATAGTAGAAATTGAAATTTTTCTCTGAATTTTGATGAGTTGATTTGGTAGACTTTGGAAGTAGAATAGTACGCAAGGGGACGTCCATTAATCACGTGCTCAATTTTTTAAAGGATTTTCAAACTTCTCTCCCACTTGGTGATACGTGGTGATATTAAAAATTAACCCTCCTCCCCCACCAAACATCACGTGTATTTTTAGTTACAAGAAAAAATTGTAATTTTTTGGATTTTTTTTTTGAATTTTTTTAAAAAAATCAGGAAAAAATAAATACACGCGTGGGAGTAGTTATGAATATGAAAGTATAAACTCCACTTGCATAAAAAAATATAAAATTTATTGATTATAAAAATTAATGATATAAAAATATGACAAGTGATTTTGTTATTTCTAAATGACTAGATGCTTGATCCCCACACACTGTACTGATATCTTACTATATTCTTTCCTCCCCCACGTAATATTTCGTGTCAAGCTCCCCCCTCCCCCTAAAAACCTCACGTGATTAATGAATGCCCCCCAATGAGTATTAATTGCTTTATATTGTGACAACATAAATGAATGCCATGAATGCAAAATTGGTTTGGCAGTAGGAGTTGGTTTTTCCAATAAGTTCAATTTTGATTACTATTTTTCAACATTGGTGACCCTAACGTGATATGAATACTCAATTTTCTTTTAGTGCCAAGCCAACTTCCGCCTTCATACTCAACTTGTGTTGCCACAGTATGATAAAAGTCAACCAAAATTTATGATAAAATTCCCAAAATATTAAAATTAAATTCTAGCAACAGATATCGTCCTTATCTTTAAAATTATAAGTAAGACTTATATATTTATTTTTAGAATTCCATTCTTATTTTGAAAAACGAAAACCATTTTTGTCACACCAATTTAAAAGGCACACCTAGTATGACAACCTAAAAAAAGTCCATTTTTGGGAATTGAAAAAAAACAAAAACTGGTGAATCCATTTATTTATAATTTTGAGGGTACATTTGTACACGTTTTGAGAATACACAGTAAAATTTTTGAAATAAAAAATGAAATATTTTTGAAATGACACCCGATCTCCGGTGGCGCCAAAAAAGGTCCTCCTCTGCTGGAGTGATTGCAGCCTTCTCCGTTGATAAAATATTTCGTTAAACTAAAACATATTGTATGTACGATGACCTTCGGGTGAACAAAAATTGACAAAATGGCGGCATGTTGAAAAAAGTTAAATTTTTCCGAAAATTTTGGTCGTTTTTGGGCTGCCAAAATTCGATTTTGGATCAGATAAAAAAACTGGAGGGTCATCGTATGGAAATCTATATAGAGGAGATGTAAAAAATCTTTTAAATGGCCGTAACTCAAAAACAATTTAAGATATCGATTTGAAATTTTAGTGTGTTATTTGTAAAGGTAAAACTTATCAAAATATAGAAAAATTCAAAATTCAATTTTTTGAAAATTTCACACTAGGTGTGCCTCTTAATGTCTTAGATATGCCATTCAAAGTTTCAGCCAATTGCAAATAATCAAAAGTTAAAATATTCTTTTTTAGAACAAATTTTTAAGCGATATTAAATTAATTTAATTTGAGACAGATATTAAATATTTTGTGAAAATCTCTATATGATATCTTTAACCAATACCTCTTTTAACAAAAACCAAAGAATCCTCAACAAGTGGCGGTGAAACTTGTAATTCCATACTATAGAATGATTCAGCCGAATGAACTTGAAAGGATTGGCTGTCAGGATTATTGCGATTACAGATTTGACTCTTAAAAATTATAATATTAAAAATGTTATTAATATGACGTAATATTCATTTTAATCTACTAACGATAATTTAAATTACAAGTTTTAATTAGAAAAGTTTTGGCGATATCTATTAGAAATATGCCAGAGGTACTCGGATCGAGTCCTGGTACTGATAAAAATTAATACATTTGAATTATAACATTAAATAGTTGGGAATAAGATTAAATTAGTTGAAAATAATGTATATTATAAATTATGAAAAATCGTTAGAATATGATGTAAGTAGCTGAATAGCTGTAATTGTAAGCCAAGGAAATAAGAAAAAATAACAGAATAAATTAAATAAATGAATAATTTGATTTGACTCAGGTAAATTCTGTTAACCATAGATACATCATAATAATTTATATAGTGCTGAATATATTTAAAATGATATATTAAGATGTTATTTGGTTGGTTTCTTAAAAAAAGAGAATATTGAAATTTTGGTTCTATATGTACAACATCAATATGAACTTCAATAATTTCTAACAAGTGAAAAGTAAGCAAGTAAGCAAACTTGTAAGTGAAAAAATCGAATTGAAACACGTATTTTCACGACATTTTTTTAAAATTCCAAGACTAACCGTATAATATATTTCCGACCAATTTGTCAATCGATTACTATATTATACCTTGCAATTTTTGTCGAAATGAACACTACACGCCTCGCCGTCTGGGGCTTGGCCTTAGAATCCGACTTCTTCATTACACAACACTTTTCGAATATCCCAGTCAAACACATGAAATATATTTTACAACTGTCAAGTCTACAAGTGAACGAAAATCATAATCAATCAAACGGATCGATATATTTGTTTTTTGTTTTTTTCTTAAATTCTCAATATTTGTTTCGGATTTTTTGTGAGTGGCGCTTGCGGAAGTGCTTTCATTTATTCATTTATACCTTTCTAGCACATTAGCAACAACACATACTTATTATGGAGAAATATGTTATAGAATAAGTATTATAATCGAAATATTTCAAAAATTAAGAAAGTGAACACCTAATGTGAGACATAAGGAAGTATTTTAAAAGCTATTATGATAAAGTAATAGTTGTGTTAGCCCAAGTTGTAAAAGTTTACGAACATAGAAGGCAAGACTGGGTATGGTTGTGGTACTTTTTTTGATCAGCAATAATTTTGTTAATTTTGTTAATTTACCAGTTTACTGAGAGAAAAGTTAACTGAATGGCAATTTAAAAATTTGTCTGCGTATAAATACTAAATAATGTCCCTAAATACGATGGATAAGTCGTAAATCAAATCTTACAAGAAAAGGGCGAGTATCACAACCGACCACATCCCCAAAACAAACATAATCTTTTAAATGGGGTTGGCAAGAAAATAAGAATATTTTTTCTTGTATTAAATTTTTCTTTTCCTTTCTCTATTTTATTTCGTCTTACTTAAGTTCAACTCATAAGAAAACTAGTTACATAAACTTCCCGATATGTTTAAATAATCGACTTAATCAATAAAAAATAAATTAATTTATGAGTGATTAAAAGTATTCTGAGTGGATTTATTACACATAATTGGAAACGAACGAACACGTTAACTCGGAGTATTTTCTAAAAGCAATTCTTCAAAAATCAATAATTTTTATAATTGAACTTAAGACCAAGTACTTTATCGTTATACCAAATAAATCATCTAATTTTGATTTTAACAAACGTCAAAAAAACTACTTATTTTCTCAACTTTGACGAATTTTTAAAATTATACTACTAGTAAGGTTGTAATATTTCAGTAAGTTCTATAAGACCATGATATACATCCATAAAAATCGGCTTAAATTTTTTTTTTCAACAGTTAATTACAAATTACAAGAAAATGACTCGGTAGATTTTCACCTAAAACTAATCTGTATCATTCTCAACTAATATATTTCGAACAGTTTACGATTTTTTAAAATCGATTCGGTAGTATGAGCTCAAATGTGGACGAGAAGTTTAACAATTTTTTCCAAATTACAAAGAAACGGCTCGGCAGATCGTCGCACAAAACTGACAAACGATAGTCCTCATCGAAATACATCAAATGGCTTTTAAATTTCGGAAATCAGTCCACCCGTTTTTGAGAAAATGTCGATTTACGGCAAAAAAATTACCAAATTTGCTAAATGTCCTATATTGGAAAGTTACAAATATATAATAATTATAATAATAAAAGTAAACACTATACAATACAAGTATTTTACATTAGTGTTGAGTTTGTTTTAACGATGTACAATATACAAAAAAATCAATAAACAATATGACAGCCAAATGTGCATAATAGAATTCCCAATTTGGAATGATGGTTTAGTAAAACTTATGATCTGAGAAGGAGAACTTCAGATATTCTCTTCTGTGATTATAATGAATCTTTGCATAGTGATAGAGTTGACAGTCAAACTGAACACTTTAAAATATTATAGGCATATGAGAAGTGTATAAGTTTAATTATGAAAAATGATTAAAGTTGCCACCAACTTTTTCACCATTCAAAGTTTTATCAACATCCCAAAAGAGTAAACCTGAGGTTCTCCTTGTCAGTCTTCAAGTTACTACTAAATATAAGTTCAGAATTTCGGCATAAAAAATACAATATTTACAAACCAAACACAAGAACTGTTATACCTAAATCAAATAATGAATAATTAATTAATATAAACTAATGTTATGAAAAAAATCCTGCCAACCTTGAGAGGTCTACCAATCGTTCAAGATGGTAGATTTATCCGCAATAGTTACCTAAAAAATTAAAAGAGCATAAAAACCTTGTTCTATTTCAATATTTATGATCGAATTTCTACTACGGGTATGTAAAATCGAAGTGTCCGCGCAATTCTATTGAAAGTGTCCTTGTATAGGCACACTTTGATGGATGTATGAAGACAAGTATATCCGGACTTCAAATTGAACAACTATTTCTTGAATTTTAATTGCAAAATTGAATAATAAATAAGTAAAATACTCATGTTCGTAAAAAATTGACTTATCAGGTTAAAAGTTTTGGTTTACGTTATATCTTGTAATTATGCTGGTCGAAAGTAATAGTCGAAAAGCCAGTGAACTATTTGACTAACCGCTTTTCTCAAAGCTAGAAATTTTTTTAATGATATTTTATTTGATACCAGTCTGACAGTCATTCCGCGATTGCGTCATCATCCCTTCAATTTGTGAAAATGTAAAAAATTATACGCGCAGGTATAAAAAACTCTGGTTTCTTCAATTTCTTAATGGGTCAATAATAAAATATCATTAAAAAAAATTCTAGCTTTGAGAAAACAGGTTAGTCAAATAGTTTACTGTCTCTTAGACTATAAGAAGTTTTTGGTTTTTAGGTAAGTTCCAGGTCATACCTGGAACCTTGTGGTTGCAAGACCAAAGCTCTTATCACTGAAATACGGAGTACGACGTTAAAATTCAATTGACTATCTGGACTTAGAATGTCAAATTAAATATTAGTATAGGTACATGAAGCAAATGAAAAATTCACAATTTTCATTTCATATTTGACACATGGGCCGGCCGTGGTCCCGTGGTAAGAACGTGGGCTAGCAAATCCTAGTCCCGGGTTCGAATCCAACCTCGGTCGGTTCGGTATCAAAGCAGCTTGATACCAAATTTTCACTTGAAATCATAGATTTCAAATATGATTTCAAGTGAAAATGGCCTTTCGTGGGCATAGCTGTAGTGGCAACATGCCACTTGGCAGTAAAGTCATCACTATTACAACAATTGTAATAATTCAGCACATAGAGATGGGACAACTGTTTGGGTTGCCATCTATAATAATTGTAAGATAATTGATCACAACAGCTCATAGAACCCATAAGTTCTGATCGCTGTTATAAGTAAAATATAAAAAAAAAAAAATTGACACATGTCTTAAAGTGTAAACCACACTCTTAATTTGTCAGTGCATTTGAAATTAAAATACACTTAGTCAATAATTTATAACATAATCGTTCTCTTAGATTTTTGAAGCTTTCGGCTTGTCAATCGAACGCTATAATTTCTATAATCGATCATTACTTTGATTTAATCAACAAAACAAGATCAAGATACAATATTTTCATGTAAATGCATTCAAAACCGTTAATAATGGCAAATCGCAATTGTTGTTTTTGACGGCGATTTCCTTGGCGGTATACATTTATACTTTCACATATAATAGATAGTTCGACATGAGTCAATGCTTCGACGGTAGAATATTATTAGATTTTAAAACTGAGGCCTAATGAGAGACTAATAGAAGCAAGTAATTATTTTGCAAAATTGCGCCAAAAAAATAGTTGTGAAGAGCAATCAGAACTTAACAGTTCTACGAGCTTCTGCTGCTTTCTAGAAGGCTACCCTAGGACTAGAAGACTACCCTCAAATTCTATTTGTTATTATTGTTAAAATTTCTCTCATACTGATGATACGTTTTTGATTTGATTCTCAAGGCCAATTTTTACTTAAATTATTCACTTAAAATTAAGATCTATATTTTAAATTCAAAATGGATATCATTACTGCTTGATATCACGCTGGCCGAGGAAGTATTAACCCCAAAAATTTGTGGATGCAAGGCTCTTACCGTTGTTTCCATTACAAAAATATGTTCTACTTACAAAAAAGTGTGGTCATTTTTATTTATTACAGATTATAGAACATATAAGAGTTCTGAATGCTGTTCAAACAATAAAAAAATAAAATAAAATTTTTATTTATTATGACTCATTTCAGTTCATAATAGTTTTGTGAGATGTTATAGTAAATTTTTGGTTATTAATCATTTTGGCACATTCACCAGATTACTACTTCTTTATCATTTTTTCTAATCTCTAATAAAATCACAATCCTTCTAAAAATAGTTCTACTTCTATTATTATTTTTGCAACATCTGACATCACCGAATCAATAAAATTCGAAGTTAAAGTGTTGAAAATGTGTGAGATGAAAAAACTTAAACTTTAAGAAACACAATGTATATGATAAATTAAATAATAATAAGCCAACCAAATAAAATATGAAATAATTAGCGAACAATAATGTGTTAAGACCTTGTCTAGACAGTTTGTTTTTAGTTAGAAATGAAGATTCATTATAGAACAGATAGGTACTCATAACATATTGATGATAATGTTGAAAAACTTACATGATGAGTCTTTCTACAATATTTTTTGCTATATTCCTTTAATTCTAGGTTTAATGTTGTGTTAGTACTAACAATAATAAGTTTTTACCCACTCTTTAAAATAATAATAATTTGTTATTATTTTCATCCTTTCCACTCGGATGCCGCCGAGATAATTTATATAAAAATCTGGAAATTCGTGAGTGCAAAGGGTTAAATTCAAATAAATTTAATATCCTATTAGAGGTTTATTATCCTAAGTAAAAATTTGATATCACTACAGCTTGATATCAAGCTGACCGATGTAAATATTGCTTCATAACATGCAAAGACCTTCAAAACTTAACAAGTAACAATAAACAAATGCTACCTTAAAATGAAAATACTGACAAATGATTTGAAACGGTGTTTATATAAACAAAATTGTTCAAGGTTTTAAAAATATTTGCATGCATATTTGCACTTCAAATAAGGAAGTACTAATATGTGTGCAATATTTGAAATCTAGTATTCTAATTGTGCATATATTTGAACAAAACTTTCTCCTTTTCATAAATTAATATATATACGTAATTAATTACGGTTATAAATCAATTACGAAAAGATTTCGCAGCTTAATCATTGAACATGCAATGTTGGCCATTAATAATTTTTTTTATAAAAATCATCCAGATATCCTTTTCAATATCCAGTACAACCATATTCGAAATTCAAAATTTAGTTTGATAACTTTTTAATAATGTTAAATGTTAGTTGTTAAGCAAGAAGTGCAAATGAAAGAACTGCAGGCAACTCAAGATTCAGAGTTCAAATCTGGCATTGGGTGCAACCTGGTATCAAGCAAAAGTAATATTTGTTTTCATTTTAAAATATAGATCAAAATCCTGTTTCTAAGAGAAAATAGCTTCCAGGCATTGATACACGAATTTAATATAAAGGGTGTCCCAGACCTTAACGGTAAGCCGAAATGGGGCGATAGTATTAACTTAACTGTTATGAAAAAAAAAAAAAATTAGAAAAATAAATAGAGAAAAAATTTCACATTGTTTCATTGAACTGTAAAATAGTAAGATGTTTGACATTTTCATTATTGAAAAATTTTGAGTAAAAAACTAAAAACCTAAAAATGACATGATTTTTCATGAGCTGTGATGGTACTTTTCCTTAACATAGATGGAGGATTTTCGACCCTTTAAAAATATCAGATCAATCTGAACAAACTTGTATATTTCACATCATTCAGGTATTTACTACTTTTCTATCTGCAAATGTTAATTAAAAAACAATCTCTTACAAATATTTCTTCCAGAGCGTATCGCAAAAATAACGGCTCCGACGGCTTAAATATCATTCAAAGCGTAAAAGTGCAAAATCAGAGAGGACGTCGAGGAACACACAAAAACCGCTACTTTAGAAACTAATTTATGAATGTAAACAATTTCTTATGTAGGTGATATGCTTCACTTACAATACAATACGAGTAATAATACTAATGATAGTTGTCTTTTTCCATCGATTACCTGTCAGAAACAATAACAGGTGAAATAGATTTGTAATGACCAAGCACTCGATACCACCTGGTAATTAATAATTATTTATTTGTAATAACTACACGTGGTACGACTTGATAATCTATAATTCGAAAGTAATATTATGTTGTTGGACAAGTTGTAAAATTATATTATTGTGGATTAATTAACTTCCCGTAGGGTAAGTTATAGTAATCGCAAAAAAATCGAAAATGAAAATTTTTATATATCTTTACGTTTCACTTGTATTGACAAGATGAAAAATCGATGAAATTTTCATGAAGGTAGGTCTAGCGGTTTCGGAGATATGGAGGAAAAAGTAAAAAAATGAGCCATTTGGCGGTCAAAAATGATCATTAGACATATGCACATCAAATTATCAGATATTTTATAGAGATTTTAACAATAAGTATACATTTTGTCAACATTCCTATGGGTTCCGTACCAATGCTTATGCGTTAGACAGCGACGCGGCGCTTACGCGCTTTTATATTTTGTGCCTATGCAGTTAAAGCAGTACGATTGCTTTGAAAAAAAGTTCAGATCTTCCACAATATGTCAAAATAAATAATTTTTTTTTTTTTCAAAAAAAAAAAATTAAAAAAATTTTTTTTTTTTAAAAAATTTTTTTTTTCAAAAAAAAGTTATTTTTTGTCCAATTTATAGTTTCCCAAAAATCTTATTTTTTCAAAGTAATTTTTTTTTCAAAAATGTTAATCGTTTTTAAAAAAATTATAATTTTTGGTACGGGAAGTTCCAGCAATTTGCCTTAAGGCACGATGCCTTAATTGCCTTAAGACAGAATTCCACTTACAGCTAGTTTTAACAAATAATAATAATGATAACGTGCCACTTGACATACAGATCATATATGTTCTATATGTATGACATGAGGTCAAAAGAACTCTTGTCTTGAAATAAATTGTTGTTAAAAATGATTTAAAACACAATCTGTTATTACGAATTACATTTGCAGATGACTAATTTATAGGTCTAATCCCCTTAATTGGAGACTGAAAATACAAAATGTATTTTTTACTAGACGGGGCGGTTTTTAAGGGATGCACAAATAACTATTATAGTGGCGCCGAGAAGATCAGGCGCCAGAAAATCTTAAGGACGCTCGAGTGGCCAAAAAAGATTTCTGGTTTTGATCATTTTTGGATAAAAAAATTCTTCTAAAGTAATCTATTAAATAAGGAAGAAATACAACTTTGTATATTATTGATTTAAAAATAGTTCAAAAATATTTAGTAAAATTAATATGCACAAAACATTTTATTAACAAGTTTAGTAGAGGGTTTTTGTTCAATTACATCAAATTACTCAATAATTTGGTATTAAATAAATAGATTTAGCCATATAACTCATAAAGTCTGTAAACAACTCTGATTTTTATATAATATGGAAGGATTAAAATAAAAAAAATAGACCGTTTTAAATTTGTCTTTTTTTTTAAATATAGTTCGAAAGTATTACCAAAGCATAGTATACTTCATATATATTTATAATAACAATTATATAATTTACCATTACTTTAATTACCTACCATGATCTTGAGTTTTATATACATACTAGCTTTTCATCATCCTTAAATTCAACTTTGTAAAAAGAAGTTTTTTATAATATAGCAAAATTCACTAAAATTTCTGATCAATAAAAAGAAGTACAGTTAGAAAAAATCAATAAAATCAAATTTTTCAAAAAATTTTGCTCATTTAAATAATAATACCATATGAGAATGAACTATTTCCCTATTAATTTATTCATTAATCAGTGGACAATTTGTTTGATTATTTAAAACAATTTTTAACAAATAGTATCAAAGTTATCACAATACATACAAATAGTCAAAACTACCCTATAGAATAGAAATAATTGTAGTTTTTTTTTAATAAAAAATTAAAGATTTTAATTTAAAAAAAATGTGTTAGATTTTCATGTCCTTATACTATATTTCAATATAGTACTCAAGGCTCATGTCAATATTTTGCAGATTTAATTAAACAATATTAAATCTGCAAAATATTGTCTTGGGCCTTATTATAATATCATACCGACGGCTTATAAAATAAATAAATGAATAAATAAATAAATATATAGCAATTCGAAAAGAACGCTGATTTCAAAAAGGTTTCCGACATTAAATCTTACCGTTCATTAATTAGCAAAATAAACTAAAAACCGTTTACTTCATATTATGCAAATAGAAATGTATATCCACTACCTAGCTACGCTGATGGAATACATTTTTGCATTTAAAACCAAATAGTTATGGTTTTTGTTTAAAAATTTGATGGCAATCTTACCTTCAGATTTGTTATAAATCCTGCGCCACCAATAAAATATGTTCCTTTCAATAATCACTGTATAAAAGCACAAAACTTGCACAAAAATAATAAAACCACTATCCAAAATTATCTCTCCCAAATTCACTAAATTTACCACAAAGGATAACCGAACCGCACTGATAAAGTATCCTGTTGCACAAATGGTTGAATAAAATTTGGTCCAGATCCTGAGGTCACTTTTATCCTGTTTCTGCCATGATGGGGATAATATTATGATACAGTACTTTATTTTTTAATCCGGAAAGGACGAAAAATATAAAAAATTAATATAATTTGAAAAGAAACGAAAATACTAACCTAACGCAACGCGACGCAGTGAGTGACTGATTGTAAACTGAAATTATAACAAAGTGCAGCAACCTGTTGCTGGAAGGAGACGGCCTGGTCATTTCTCACTTCGACGATAACCAATGGTACAATGATAGAGCTGGACAGGGGAGAGGAACATTTTTTGGATTTTATCTTATTACCTATATCCACTTCACATTCATAGTTCTTACCGAAATATGTCTAATACAATTAATATCAGCGATGAAGAAATTGGGGAATGATATTGCAATACTTGAAGTTTACCTATACTAAAAACTAAACTAGTGGTGTATGGCATTGTGCTTTAAGACAAATTGCTGGAATTTCCCGTACCAAAAATTAAAATTTTTGAACCAGCTTCAATTTTTTTTGAAAAATTTGAAATTTTTTTCATATTTTGATATTTTTGGGAAAATTTATACTTTTTTCAAAGTAATCGTGCTGTGTGGCTTTTTTAGAAAAGAAATATCGAAGCGCTTAATTGTATGTTGATACCATATGGTTGTTTTAAAATCTACATAGGGTATTGACACCCTACCATATGTAGGTTTTGAGACAACTTTAGGATGTCAATATACAAGTATTTACAGACTTTAGAGCTGGGTATCTCGAAGTCCGAGATTATTACCTAATTTAAGCTTAAATTAGACCTAATTTAAGCTTAAATGACTAGACTAAAGCCAATTATTTAGGTTTGGGTTACTGTCATAAATAGAAATATTCTAATCTAATCCTAAGACAAGTACCAAAAACACTTGATTTCATTTCAAACCTATGAGGCAAATATGATGAAGAAATCAATATCATAATGAAAGAATCATCCTAATTACTTGATGCTTTTCGTTTTTTTTTCAAACCATAACCAACTCATTTATCCGAAATCAAATATGATGAAGAAATCAATATAAGAATAAAAAAATCATCCCAATTACTTGATGCTTTTCCTTGTTTTCAAAGCATTTCTAACTGTTTATCCGAAATCCAATATAATGAAGAAATCAATTTGAGAATAAAAGAATCATCCTAATTACTTGATACTATTTGTTTTTTTCGAACCATATCCAACTCATTTATCCGAAATCCAATATGATGAAGAAATCAATATGAGAATAAAAAACTATTCTAATTACTTGATCGATCATATGATTTTTTTTGAAATAGTCACAAAAAACATTATTTCATGTTTTGTTGCTGTTAGTAGTATTATTTTCAATATTAATATTTAATATTTTCATTATCTATAATTTAAATCTGAATTTTACTTAATATGGCAGCAATTTAATTTCATGTGTTAAAGTTGAAAAGTCTTAGTACTGCGTAACCTTTTAGAATAGATGTTAAATATTCATGTATTTTCAAAATTACTGATTTTTTGTATAACGACACATTGTAATTAATAAAAGAAATGAAAATTTAATATTTCATTAACTCATTATTATTGTTACTTGATTATTTTATATTATTTCATATGTTCTCATAAAACAAGTCACATAAAACAGTTTAAAAAACCTTCAAGTTTTAAAATTTTCATTTGGAATTCAATAATTATTTTTATTTGTGGCGTTATAGTAAGTAGAACTTAAACAGTAAATATATTTCTATCCAGATTCATGCCATTTAAGATGCAAATACCATATACAATTTCAAATTAAATTTAATTTTACATAAATATAAAATGATTTAGTTTAGATAGGTAGTTTGATTGTAAATATCTTTTGATCGGTTTTGGGTATATTTTGCCATTATTTGTAATACATAAAATTCGAGATATTGTATTATATGAGTATCAGTATCAATATAAAGTAAAAGTATTAGTTTCGAAGACATACCCTATCACAAAGGTTTTACTGGTCTGATTTCACTGTGCCTAAGAAGTATTAGTTAAAAAATCTGAACATATTCCGCGATAAGAATTAATCGAGTTAAAATTTTTAGTTTAGCTGTTGTAAAAAAAATATGATACTTTTTACCGTTCGGAAAATATTTGCTAAAGACAATTTGCAACTTTTCGTATATTTCAAATGTTATCTCAAAAACTATGAGAACTACGATCGAAATATTTTATAGCGGCATTCTAGCGTCATATCTATTTTCATAAAAATTTTCAATATTTAGGAATAAAAATATGTTACTACTATCTTCTTTCGTAATTATGTCATTTCACATCTAATTTTTCCATTTTCAGCGATCTCTCATAATCTTTAATAAGTTTTCAATCCCTGCCACAGATAGATTGTGGGAGAAAGCTTTCCCCACTCGGTCTTCTACAGGTAAGAAATGTTTTCATGTAATAGCCTGATACGCCGCTCAGGTATATTTATTGATAACACGGAATCTTTCTTGATGGGTGTCCGCAGGTGCTGCGCTATTGTTTTCAAACTACACACAATTATAAACAATATCATATTACATACTACACTTTTCCAGGTTCACATTATTAATTCTTTTATGATTTTATGCAAAAAAATTCATATGAT
>NW_020539725.1:54180088-54218736 GCF_003426905.1 Ctenocephalides felis | reverse complement strand
GGGCACAAAAGTCCAATTTGAATTCAAGTAATTATACTGTCTGAACCAAATGAACTACATCACAACACATAACAAGTATCAAACAAACAACTATAAAACTTTGTTCAGTGAAATTTCCAGTTAATTCCTAATTATAGAAATGTTTTTTAGTTAATTTTTATAAAAAAATTTAACTGTTCTTTTTTACCTCAAATGGGACAGCCAGGGGGCAATTGAGCAATACAAAAATACTAAGTTAATAAGAATAACACTGATTTAAAAAAAATTGCTAAAGAAGTTTAAAAAATGTGCTAAATAATTATATAACATTTTGCTTTGTATAATACATAAATAGATATTGAATATTTTGAATTTTGAATATTTTACCATATTGTGCAGGATATTTCTTTTATGTCTATATAAATATTGAAAAAAAGGTATTTTTTATTTATAATTATTCACAGAATAAATTTATTAGATATTATTGCGAAATAAATATGATGAAAAATTTTAAACGTACAAAATTTTAAACGTATTTATATACGTATATACATTAATAATTAAAAAAATCATATACATATAGGATTTGATATATGATATAGATTTTTTATAAATGTATAAGTATATAATGGCGTGTGCATATAGCAGGCTATAAATAATATTTAAAAGTGTCATGGAACTGGAATGTACTTGAATCTAATTTGTGTAATAATACCAATAAATTGAATTAATAAAATCGTGATTTTAGTTTCGAAATAATACATCAGCACATTAATAATTCCCATAACTTGTTTTAAATAAATTCATTCGTTATTGTAAAAAAAATTTAATGTTTCTTTTCGCAATTCATAATTATAGATCGTACTTGGAAACATTACGGTGTTTATTTAGCATATGATATAAATGCTCCAAGCAAATTGAGGTTATTATTAATGCATTATTTTTTCATGAGCGATTTGTGCAAGGTCAAAATTTAATAGTTGAGGAAAAATACTGAGGTTGTTTAGAAATTAAATGTGAATATTTACTTGATTGATTGAAGTTTGCAAATTGAAAATGATTAATTTATAGCGAGACATATTTAGCACATCGACTATGTCTGTTCATTTTTAGGCAATATTGATAATTGAATTTAATACATTTTGTTTAGCAATTTATATTACCGTATGATGCATCAATTTCTGTTTGCTATTTTCGTTACATATTTATATTGGTTTGATTTCAAAATCTGATTTGCGTTGTATTTTTATGAAGTGCACATAAAAATTTAATTTGGCTCTAAAAATTACTTAATGAATAATTTAATTGAATGCATACATACTACTAATGTTTGAGGAGATAAACAGCAATGTTTGAAAATCCATAACAAAAGTATTTACCTTCGCTGTTAGTTTTTTTTGGCTGTGAGCACTGTTGTTTAGTTTATGAGATGTTACATTCAACAGTTAATCATCTTTATAAAAGCTTACGTGTGAGTGGGGTAAAAAAGACCAACTGAACCTTTACTCTGACAAAAGAGTAAACAATAAAATAGTAAATAAAAGATAAATTAAGTTAAAAAAAACAAATATACAAAAGATGATTTAATTTAATAGTTATTCCAACTCTGAATATGAATGCTTCTGACGAAATACCAGATCAAGGTTATATACAGTGTTGTCTTTAAAAAAATGTATCTATGAAATTTATGTTTTGCATTGATTCAACAATGTAGCTACTGTTTCGTCAAATCCATTGTTTAATTCTTTAATAGAATATATTTTAAGCCAATATGACATCAAAATTTATCTTGTTTCGGATTTCCCAATACAAGTAATTATAAGCTTTTTATATTGTTGCCAAATCAATAATTTCACCAATGTCAGTAATTATAAATTATAAAATTTCTATGTTTATACTTTCGACATTTCTCATTTGTTATCCCATACTTTACTATAAAAAAGAGCAGAGTAAAAGTGTATTTTATGCATGTTAATTATAATGACAATAAATAAAATATAGAAAATAAATCAATATATAAAATATATATTATATCAAAGATTTCACATTGACGATATTGTAAAAGTTATTTTACTACATTATTTACTAGATTTTCTATCAGATTTAAGTTATCGATTATTTTGAAATATTACTAGTTTTTTTCAATTTATTTTATTAGTATTATTGTCAACATTTTAATCCTTAATATTTGTCAAATTATATATTCAGGGCGATTTTTTTTTTAACTCAGTTTTATTTATCAATCAGAAATACTTAAAGATTCCTATGAGCTAAAATGACAATAATTCATGGCGAATGACTTAGATTTTAGGTTTCCATGTAAGTTACCAAAATAAGTGAATTATTATTCAAGCAATAATTTAACTTCTTTCATTTGATTCTGCTCATTAAATTTTTTTATATACTTGCAACTTGTACGTTGAAAACGCTCCAACATGGGAGTAAATGCAATTTGGGGTTGACTAATGAGGGAATGACGGTGGTACAAAATCTAAAATTTTCTATTTAAATATCAGATATTATAATGTTTGTACTGTATTAGTTTCATTTGATTCTGCTCGTTCGATTTTTTTTTCTATACTTTGACCTTGTACGTTGAAAATGATCCATCATAGATGTAAGTACAACTAGCATGCAACTTATACCAGGAAGGCCAGCCGACCAGGCTCAAAAGGAAAATACCTCGAGATTTATTATAGTTTATTTTTATATTTATATTTTTTTTTCTCTATATTTGTCTTTAGTTTTTTCTTTTTTATATATTAACTATAGTAGATACACCACTGGGCGTATGTGCTAATTTGTAAACAACCAATTGTAAACACTTGTCAGCATTCTCTGCTAAATATAATTATTTTTATAGATTGCAGAATAAAAATAAAATAAAAAAAAAAAAATAGATGTAAGTACAATTTGGGTATGATTGGAGACGTAAGGGCAGGGGTACAAAATCTGAAATTAAGTAATTCGAAACTAAATATTATTTTGCTTATAATGTGTTGATATAATTTGATAATTTTAGTTTAATTTAATTTTTCCCGTACTAAATGCCTTAACATTATTTTAGGGATGTTTTGGCAAAACGGTGATAGTAATTTTTATAAATATCAGTGATTTTATAATATTATTATCAAAGATCATTTTGTTCTATTTTTAACTTCAATATTGGATTTTTTTCTGCACTATATACCTATCTTCACGAAACATCTCATATTAGGTCGGTCCTGCCATCATGGGGCACTGATTTTAGTAGCCATTTTCGATTTTTTTGGTTTAATTTTGGTGGTACAAATTAGTACAAATTCGAATTAATCAATTTCCATTTAATTTTATTTATTTTCTTCAAAAACAAAAAGTGGTCTTGCTAGCTTAATATTAATGCTAGCAGCGCCACGTGGTTTTTTTTAACGGCACGTATTTTTTTTAGTACAAATTAGTGCAAAGTAAGTACTAAATAAGACAACAGGTCCGGATCGATTTTGCTAATTTGGCTTTGCTAGCTTAAGAGGTATCAAATTTCATTAGATAAGATTTCATTTTCCTAATTCTTCTCCAATATTAAAGAAGTCTTTCTCCTTCGTGTTGCATTCACGATTGCATTTTCCCACGTCCTTGATCTTGGCAGTTTGCACCTATTGTATTCAAATTCTTCTCATAAATCTAGAACATATAGCACCCACATTATAACCAATCATTAATATTATCTTTATTACCATTATATCAAGTGTCTCATTATCATTAGTCTTGATCGTGACCCGCAGAGCTGCCCACCGCCGACGGACGGCGGACGAGCACGCTAACCTAAAAACCTACATGAATAAAGGATTGAAATTGTTATTTTTTCCCACATATGCTGTCTTGTGAATACATACTTTGTGATTTATTAGAAGATAAGGTTTTGGGAGTTAGTATGAAATCAAGTTTTTACACTCGTGGTAATGGGTGAGCTTTCTACGATAATATGGATTGGAGTTTTTTTGATTGCGCTTTTTAAATGTAACGTGTAATTAGTTGCTAAGACTCTAACATTCACTTTAAGTTTTTATTTGCTATAGATGAATTATTAATCCGTTTGCGGTGTAAGTGTAAAAGTGCTGAAATATAATAATAACTAGATGTAAGAGGCATTTTGTCTTGAGACCAGTAAGATTTTATCAATATGATTATGCAGATTATGGGGGCGTCCATCAATCACGTGACGTCTTTAGGTGGATGTGGGGTTTGACAAAAAATCACGAAATATCACGAGGGCAAGGAAGGGGTAGAGTAAGATATCACGTGTATTTATTTTTTATCTTATTTTTTTTAATTCAAACATTTGCAAAAGAAATTAAAAAATTTCACCATTATTCCGTATCTAAAAATGCACGTGACGTTTGGTGGGGAAGGGGGAGGGGAGTAATTTTGAATATCACCACGTATCACCAAGAGGGAGGACTGGTCCAAAAATCCTTAAAAAGCCGATCACGTGATTAATGGACGCATTCTTAAAAATTTATCAACTTTTTATTTCGAAAATTAAGTTTGAACTTTTCACTAAAAACTAATTAATGCGATTTCTGATTCAGATAATTTTACAAACAAACTTATAATAAACGTAAATGCATTTATTGGTTTTTAAAACCTCTGAAATACTTATGTAAATGTAGCAATGCAGATTTTTCTGATTAATGTATGTATAAACTTATCCTTTCGAGAAGTCATTTAAAAATCAGGTTGTATCAGCATTTCTGGTTGTGTAAATTACTTTAGATGACTGACAATTTTATTTTAAGATTTATCTCGATCATTTCGAATACTGAATAAACATAACAATTTAAAATTTATAATAAGAACGATATCAGATGGTGAATATGTTATTTTAAAGAGATATAAACGACAATAATTTTTATTTGCCCATATAATACTTTTCAATGCTGAAAAGTAACTTGTCTTTTTATTTTCCCAAAACATATTATACATATATTTATACACATATTTTTATATTTCACAAAAATATTATACAGACTTTTATCCAATTATTAAAAAGAACCACCTAGTTTAACAATAAGTGTTAATAATGAAGTATTTGCCTGAACCGTGCCATTTCGAATAAAAAAAATCATCTGTAATGAACTAAAAGAGCTAAAATTTGTAAAATATCTAAAAGTGGTGAAATGTGATTATCGATTGTAGGTGCTATAAATATGAATTATTCATTATTTTTTTATATTCGACTCGGTTTTTAAAAAGACCTTCTAAAAATTAGAAAATGTATTTCAATTTCCTTCATAATCAGAACAACTACTTCAAGATACCTACTTTGCATTAAAATTATTGCAAAATTTATAACTCGAAATCAATATTTATTCTAAGTTTAAAGTGAAATAGGTTATTTAAGAGCTCATAAACGTATATAAATAATAATAATAATACTTTAAAGTTCTATACAATAAAATCTATACAAAAAATTATATATGCAATTAATCTTTAGATGTTACCAAAGTATTATACATAAAGTGTTGTACGTATATATTTTTATATATGTTAGTATTCAAATTGAATATTAGTAGATTTTTTAAGTTATAAAATTATTAGTGCAATGTTATAGATTTACTGTACGTAGCCGATTGGCGTATATATAAATATATAAATAAATAATCTAAAAATCGAAAAATGCAGAAACTGATTTCAACTTCCACAAGATTTCAGTTTCTATATTTTAAATTCGTTATGGCACAGTCGTAAAATCCACTTTTTTTACTCGTACACCTGTGCGGGTTGTACAGGTACCTGAAGGAACATTTTCATAGTATGAAATACTATAAAAGATCATTTGGTCCATTAAAGATGCTTTTGTGCTATTCCCGGAAGATATATGTATGTAGTAAACTGACATCGTAATTCAGTAAAATATTGGTCATTGCCAGAATTTGAAAACCAGAATAATATATACATACTGACAAAATAGATTCATATAATTTTCTTAAAAATATAGTTCATGGTCTTTGCATTAATTTAACTTACATAATAATTTGCGTTATTTATATTTTAATGTATAATTTCCAATTCTAATTGAAAAATTCACCACTACTTATATAAGATATCTTGTGAAAAGGTATCTTATATAAGTGCCTTTAATTTTTCGTTTAAATGAAAAGTACTGAATTATTTTGAGCTTTTTTATACTAATTAACTAATAAATATAACTAATTTTTTGTTTAAATAAAAATTACTGAGTCATTTCGAGTTTTGCTTACTTAGTGGTAATGAAATAAATGGTTAAATAAATGTCTTTTCCTTTATGGGTAGGTTTGTGATCAAACCTTATCTATGACCTAGTTAATTGTTTTGTGGCAAAACAATACGTCCAAATTCTTTTCAATTTATCAATTAGATTCAAATCAATTGATATTTGACCAATTAGAGTATCGTCTAATTGTTCTATCTCTTGTTTACTAGCCCATATATGTCCGGCCTTGTCAACCTGACCTTGTACTATTTTCTAAGCTCAAAATTAACGATATTTGGGTATATTGGACCTGAATGCGACATTATAATGACATTCGTGCTACATTAGTTTATTTAATCGGGCCGGAAGCGATTTGACTGAAATGAAATTTGATTCAAGTGAACTGTCCAGTTCGACCGGTCCGATGCGTGGTCGAAAAATTTTGTGTGATGTTTGTCCCACAAATTGTTCATTGTGCAATTTAAAAGTCTTATGAACATACTTGTACAAGACATATATAGGGGAACTTGGAACAGGGGTGAGTAAACGATATTAACATATTTTTTTGTCTCGATTGGGTATATACCCTCCCCTCACCGCATCATGTTGTCTTACCTACTGTTCCGCAGGCCGACGCAATATACAGAACTGTGCAGGTCAGTCATTTTTAATTATCAGGGGCATTTTTGTCTATTTTGGTTGCTACTGCTTGGTAGGCGTCAATTAATCACATGAGAAATTTCTAAGGATTTTTAGACCTCTCCCTCCTCTACCCAACATGTATTTTTTTTAAATTTGGATTTTTTTTAAGTTAAGGTGAAAAATGTGACGTCTTACTACAGCTTTCACTCCCCTACGTTAAATTTCGTAATTTTTTTTACCATAATTTTTGATAAAATGATTAAAAGGAAAGATGACAGATATCCTGAGTATGAAACCCTTTTTTTCCGAAACGTCAATAATAAATCACATTTCATCTCGCAAATCAAATTATATATACATATGTACCTATGTATCAGATTTATTTTATTACGACCGCAAAAGTTTTAACTTTTTTCAACGAGTTATTTTCCGCAAATATGTTTGGCAATCGAGAAGAAAGCATGAAGGATGGTGTAAATTGTATATAATTAAAAGCAAATTATTATTATGAAACTTGCGTACGTTGAAAGAATTCACTTAAAAAACTATCTCGCGGTTCCATTGTTATGGAACGCTTGACGGTGTTTATATAATAACATAATGACATTTATCTTTATATTCGGTTATTCATAACTGTAAGAATTATTTAAAATTTAACATACTTTCTGGTATTTATCATTAAAATTTATATACTTACATATATATTAAACAACAATCAGACATTAAGTCCAGTTTTGGAGCTGGATTCTTAAACGACATAGCTATTTTATAGATGCAAACTGCCAACTTGAACGGTTATCCTAATTCTATGTGATCATTTTATTATTACAATTTTTGCTATACTGATTTTTAAATAACGCAGCAATGCCAAGTAGGGCCTTTTCCACTTGGCTACACATTACAATTTATATTTTCAAGTGAAAACCGATGTCACTGCTGCTTGATCCAGGCAGGTGTCCAACCTGCAACCTGTCAATCAAATTCCATAACTCTAAACACCAGACTACGGGAATACCTTATCATAATAATTCAATTTAAAATAACTCAAATCGTTGATGCTAATTAATAACTAATTTTATGAATAGAAGAATTTAATCTCAACAATTTTAATATAGCTCCTAAAATAAATGTGAGATTGCAAATTAGATTGCATTTGTACGCGGTACATATTTGTATTAAAATATTTTACCAATGTTTACTAAAATATATTTTCATGAAATATATTTAACAAATATTTTTCTGCTATAGTAGTAATTCAAACATTAAGTATCATCGAAAGATCATACAAATTTTGAATACTGGCAACAAAAATTTTTCCTTTGTTATAAATGTCACAGCGGTTTTTTTATATAAAAAAAATTACAATGAAGAGCTCATTAAAAAAAATTCAAATTTGTATTGAAACTCTATCAAAACTGAGGTACCCAGTCATAGTAAAAAATATTATAACGCCACTAGTACAAAATCACCTGACTGATCATTTTAATAGGCAAGGAAATTCTGTAGGACATATTTTTACCCTAAAATTTAAAAAAAAATCTGATTTATTTTAAGTTTACTAATAAGTAAAAATTCACTTTATCTTTTATTGCACCATTATTATTGTCTAGTCCGTAAAGCTGCATCATTGGGTGTAGTTCTTATTGAAATTGTAGATCTTTCTTAGATTTTTTATACTTTATGAACAACTGATTAAATAATCCTATATCTATTATCTATCTTACATAAATAAATCCAGAAAATGAAATTTGAAATATTTGTTCGACTTATCTCACATGTTTCTGTAACAACCATGTAATTTTCATCTTTGCAGAAATGTGTGTATTATTTGTAATAAGTACAAAATGTGGTTTTTGTGTACAAAAAACCCGCGACATTGCTTAACTTTATAAAAACTTATATAAATCATTGTTATCTATGTAATCCACTGCTACTTACTTGGACTTTCTTCTAATTAAATCATATTATCATGTGCATATCTTTGTGCTTTACATCACGTAACTATTTGAATTTCCAGTACCGTGACGGATTATTTTCGCAAAGTAGGTATGATGAATTTGTAAATAGATACAAAAGGCCATATATAAATTTTGTAATTTGTAATTATGGATCAAAATCAGGTCTAGCAAGTAAATTGTAACACATAGTAATGGATACTCTTAAGATAAAATTTTAATGTAGAGATTGATACTCTATTTAAGGCTTTTTCCTTCTTTTTATATTTTAGGACTAATTATTTAGCTTGATTTTAATTTTTTTTTTTTGAAAGGAATCCAGAGCATAAATTTTTGTATTATTATTTTATGGTAAAAAAATATGTCAGGTGTCGTTATATATCCGTTATTGTTGATGTAACTCATTAGTGCCTTTACCAGACTAGGACAAAGTGTCGTACCTTATTTAATATATATTACATGGTTTACAAATTCGTTATTTGAAACTAGGTTAGACAAAAAGTTTTTATATTATGGTGCATATTATGATTTTTTTCAGTGCCAAATTATACCAAATTAATATGAAGTAAAATGGGAATCTAATTGTGTAGTAAAAAATATGTTTTATACTGACATCAATCCAATTGAAAAAAAACAAATATTTATTTTAAAAAATCTTGCATACATTTCGGGTTAATAAAGAATAGGGTTCGTGGTTAGATCATTGTTTAGATTCAATATTTACCTTGGACAACCTGATGTCAAGCAGTAGTGATATCAGTTTGCACTTGAAAGTATACTTGGATGTGTTCTTCAAGCTGAAATTAGTTTTTTCCCGATGTTGTTCAACTATTAGAGAAATTCTATTAATAAAATATATCAAAAATAGTTAGACTAAGATGAGTTGTCTTCTAAAAGAGCTACGTACTTAAGAAATATCACCACAGCAGATTCTAGATCAAGTTCCAATCGTTGGTCAAAAAAAAATATAGATATCTTAGTGACATACATAATTTCATAAACTGGCATAACTGAACAAATCAAAACTACTGAAAAATCATAAATTTAGCTAGAAGACCTAGTTTACCAAGTTTGACCAGCAATGTCTCATTCCTCAAGTTCGTAAATCATTTACCACCATAATAAATCCCCAGGACACCGAAATTTTAACAAAGAAACAGGTGAGGGATTATAACGCTCGTCTATTGTTGCACAATTTGTTTTGTAAAAAGGTACTTCCAAAAAGTTTCAATTTCATTTTGACAGCTTTATGCTATTTCGTTTATGGTACCTGCTGATTCTACCTGGAAAACGATTCTTGAAAGTTCAATTTATTATAATACCTGCACCTATGTAAATAGATTTTTTTTCGTGTTTACTTTGAGAATTATTCTGATTGTATTAGTTAAAAATCTTTTTATTCTGAGAGGATGATAGAATCATCATATTGTTGCTTAATTATAAAGCACTTATATGCTATCTGTTTTTACTTTATTTAAAGAGTAATTTTGGAGAGTACGATGCTAGATTTAAATTGTCATTTATCATACTATCATTATAATTTTATCCGGGAAAACTCTGTATACTAAAAATCTTCTTTACCATAGTGAGTTGTGATATCCCATTGTGACATCGTTAATAACAACTCTAACAATATCCATCTAACTTTTATAGAGATATTATTACTTGGAGCAACAATGGAAGACATATTGCATTACATATTAAAAAGCTTTGCATTTGTTATTTGTTGGAAGAAAAAAAAAGTAAATTGCAAAAGACATACAGAACGAGTGATTATCTCAAAGCATGCGTGAACTTGCTTCTAATCAGAATGCCTTGTGTAGTGCTAAGCTGCATTTAGTTAATAGTGGGCAGACTGGGGTAAATTTTGAGACATTTTTTTAAATAATAAGTTTTGGTTTATGAGTAAAGGGAATAACTGATTATTTGTCTTTTTCATTATTTTACATATTTGTTGTACTTATACTATTGAAAATTATTAACACAATAACATATAATACCCATTTTAACTATTTCTTATTAACTTGCTCACAACTTAAAAAAAATAAAAATTAAGACCACATGTACAATTATTAAATACACGATGCAATATTATTAACTTCCCGAATGGAAATTAACTTTTATATTATCATAAAAATTCCGATTCGCTAATTTTATGTTAACTCGATACGTTTCAAGCTATTCTGAATCGAATAAGACCAAATTTGGAAAAAGTATGTGTGCGTGTATGTATGTATTAGGTTGTCAAATATCTCCCTTCCGCTTTTTTGCTCTTGTTTATAATACAAAAAGGCTGGAGGGAGATATTTGACAACCTTATATATGTATCCATATATGTGAACAATTTTTTTCCGTAAATCGACGTTTTCTCAAAAACAACTGGATCGATTTCAAAAATTTAAAAGCCATTCTATGAACTTCAGAAAAATAGCAGAGGAATAGCAGAAAAGTGAAAAAGTTTTCGTCCACGCTTTAGCCCGCAAACCGTTCGAAAGATATTGGTTGGGAATCGACCTGATTAGTTTTTGGTAAAGATTGGACGGGCCTTTTTCTTGTAATACAGTGTTAAAAAAAAATTCGACGATTTTTATGATTTTTTTTTGTTACATACCATAGTCTTATAGATCATACTAAAACATTACGGCCCTACGACAAGTCGTTTAATTTTAAAAATTCTACAAAGTTTGAAAAAACTAATATCGTTTTTTTTGGCATTAGTCAAAATTAGACCTTTCATCGGCGTTTGCTCAAAAACTCTTGAACCGATTTCAGAAATTTAAAAGCCATTCGATATATCTCAATGACGACTATCGTTTGTCAGTTTTGTGCGACGATCTGCCAAGCCGTTTCTTTGTAATTTGGAAACTTTCCGTCCACATTTAAGCTCATACTACCGAATCGATTTAAAAAAATCAAAAACTGTTCCAAAGATATTAGTTGGGAATGATACTCATTAGTTTTAGGCGAAAATCTATCAAGCCGTTTTCATGTAATTAACTGTTGAAAAAAAATAAGCCGATTTTCATGGAACTTTATTTGGCGATTAATATCATGGTCTTATAGATCCTACTGAAATATTACGGCCTTACGACAAGTAGTTTAGTTTTAAAATTTAATCAAAGTTTGAGAAAATGAGTAGTTTTTTGACGTTTGTTAAAATCATAATTAGACGAATTACTTGGTATAACGATAGAGTACTTGATCTTAATAAACATACTAAACCATTAAAGTTCTACGGAAACTGGTTCAATTATAAAAATTATTGATTTGTGAAAATTTGCTTTTAGAAAATACTCCTTATTAACGTGTTCGTTCGTTTTCAATTATATGTAATAAATCCACTCGGAATACTTTTAATCACTCATAAATTAATTTATTTTTTACTAATTAAGTCGATTATTTACGCATATTGGCGAGTACATGTAACTTGCCTTTAGGCAAAATACCAATTACAACTAATTCCTATTAACCTTGTCAAGGATGTTTCACGTTTCTTCTACCAGCTATACGACTATGAACTGCATTTAGTAACTATCATTTGTTATGATTCGAGCGTTTTTCCTTGGCAATATAATGTAACAGCAAACCGCATGCGTAACGCGCGTGTACTGTACCGACTTTCTAACGATCATGAGGAACTTATAAGAAATCAGTTGGAAATAACCTTATAAATAAATTTTGAATAAAATTTTCAAACTAGCTGTAAGTGGAATTCTGTCTTGAGGCAATTATGACATCGTGCCTTGAGGCAAATTGCTGGAACTTCCCGCACCGTAACGAAATGTTCGAGGAATATTGAATGTTTTCAAATAGATTATTATAAATATAGTAACATTGTCTAATATTTATAAGAATTATATAAACCGAATTGCAGAGTTGAAATTATTTCTAAAGTATATTAGAACTATAGTCAGAATTAAAAATAAAATCTGAAATATTTTCGATATACAAAATACTAAAAAAAAAAAAAAAAAAAAAAAAAAAAATTGGAACAAAATTTTTTTTTCCAAAATCAATTATTTTGTTAAGACAAGCAGAAAGTTCTTTGAATCATTTAAATCGGACGCTTAGTTCTCTCAAAAACTGCCATTTTTTACATATTTAGCTCCGTATCTTCGAAATGGCTGGGCCTGCCTTTGCCAAAAACTAATAACACTTCTCCCAATCATTACTAATTGAATGTTTTTTAGATCATTCAAATCGGATACTCCGTTCGCTCAAAAATTCGATTTCTATTTTCTGCACTCTTTGCTCCGTATCTCCGAAACGGCTGGACCTGCCTTTGTCAAAAACTAATCAGCTCTTTTCCCAATCAATAGGAATCGAATGTTTTTTGAACCATTCAAATCGGTTGATCCGTGCGCCCTAAAACGTGACTGGAAATTTGTATCCACACATACATACACACACACACACACACACACACACACACATCCATTTTTTCTGAGGTATGCCAAAACGTTCAGAAACCTTCAAAACGTCGAGAAATGTAAAAATTTTCAATTCCGATTTTCGGCCCATTACAATAACTTACCCTACGGGAAGTTAAAAATATTAACCTGATAATATAGAAATATTTCAAATCAATATTATTCTTGATTACCTAAGTTAGTTTAAATGCCACTCATATGCTAAAAATTCACTTCTTCAGCATTGAGTGACTTCTAATAAAAATACTTTGCTTTTAAAGACTTCAAATTAAAAATGATAAAATTCATAAAATTATTATTGATATATGATAGAGCGGAGCTTAAAGTTTCGCGGGTAAAATAGTCAAATGTTAGGAATTTTTTTAACAGCAATATTTGCAAGTAGAAGGCAAAAGATGTATATTCATATAAAATCAAATTTCTTATACATTGGACCAGTCTATGGGGCAAAGAAAAACCAGGTAGCACATTTTTGAAAAATAGCAAAAAAACACATGTTAACTAAATACTATCTTATTACGACATATAATTTCTACTATAAATTATTATTGACGCGTTCTTTTGTGAAATAGGTTGAACAATCAAATAATTGAGTTATTACTGTGAAATAACTTATATAATACGCTCTGATAGAGATATAGACCTGATTAGTATTACGATTCGTTTTAGATTCGTAAACCAAAGATTATTTTCTCATTAAATTTATCACGCAAATTAAACATGAAGAAAATTTGTCTTAAACAACGGGGTCATGCAAGTTTTAAGTTTTTATTACCAAAGAACTAACTACTGTTCATTGTCGCTTATTAAATAATTTTGCAAGAATAATAGATGTTTTTTGTTAATTATACACGGTGTTAAGGCTGAGATAATAATTTCTTTAATGTAGTAAAATTTTAAATTGTTATTGCATAATTGATAATTGATTTAGCAGATTATTTACAGAAAAAAGATTATTTTTTAGACGCACTTGTGACTTGATCGTTTTATTGATTAACTATTTTATGATTTTAACATGATGTATTTTAAATTATATATTATTGAGTTTCCGAAGAAAAATTGATAGTTAAGCAGAGTTAAATATATTTTTTAAAGTTTTTTTTCTTTCGTATGTGTAGTAATTAGTTTAGAAAAATAACAAATAATGAACTCTTGAAATAATCATCATGTGATATTAACTGACTATTTAAAAAGCATTAAAAAAATTGATAAATGCAACTATGTATTTGTTCTCTATTTAATATATTGGGCATACCTACGTGGATGTCAATAAATTGACTAAAATCGTATTTAGGGAGTTGTAAATATGATTTGTAAATAAAAAATGTAAGAGTGTATATCATTTTTACAAGAATTTAGTTAATTCAGTTAAAGGACTATTTTATTAATAAACAATCGCTTCGAGTAAAATTCATACATTAATATTATTACTTTTTTTTCATTCATTCAATTTTTGAAATTGAAAGTACTGTAAATTATTTTCAAATAATTCCTTCAGCGATTTGTCTAATTTTCAAACTTGATTTTATCACAATCGCGGTATACAACGAAAATAGCGATTGTTATCCATTTTAACTGTACAGTATGTACATAATATTCACTTTCGATTACCTCGCTCAAGTGCTTTTAAAGCACAATTTTCAAACAGAACCGCATTTTAAAATAGTTCAAAATATTAATTTAATAAAAAAAACATAATAATAAGGCATAACACAGGCCAACAAAGAAAATGGTGCAAACGATTTTAATTATATTTGTGGCGCTGATTTCTGAAATGATATTGTTTTTTTTCAATGAGCTTCAGTTTTCAAGATATGATATATATGATATATAAGGAATGAAAGTACAAAATAGTAATACAATTCAAAATGTTATTTTAATGAGATATGCCTACTCCTACATATAAACTTACAAGACCATTCGGCTTTAGTTGGGACATTAGTTGACACTGTGAAAAGTTCTTTTCCGTGACGACCTCGAATGGACTTTCGGCAACTTCTTTCCAAGTTCCAAACTAGAGCTGATACAAAAAAATAGTTTGCAGATTTGAAATCAGCGCAGAAAATACTATAAGAATCAGCTCTAACATATGATGCACCAAACAAAAAAATATTTTTTGTAGGCCTGTGTAATATTCGATAATTTAAATTTTTATGGTAGGATGTCTTAAAAGGAAATTTATATCTTAAAAGTACTGGTTTAGGGATGCATAATTTGATGAAATCCTTACGGCATCGTAAAGAAACGGTTCTCGTATAATTTTATATATATATATATATATATATATATATATATATACATATATATATATATATATATATGTATTATTGTTGTTATATATAACAAATATTATATATTTAGTTCACTTTAATTCAAGTCAAACATATGTCTCATGTTTACTTTAATTTGAAAATTGCACAAAAATTAGAATTAATATGTAAATTAACAACTAATAATGAATTTTGTTATAATTTTATATATTAATGATTTATTTGGCATATCTTTGAGAGAGAACGGAGAGTCAAATTAAAAATTGACTGAATCCAATAAAAAAGTTTATAAAAAAAACCCGTTAAGACTGTGTTTCTAAAACAGTGTTGCAGCGCGATTCCTTCGAAAAAAAATTAAAATTTTCAAAAAAATCAAAATTTTCCAAAAAATCAAAATTTTCAAAAAAATCAAAATTTTCAAAAAAAACAAAATTTTCAAAAAAATCAAAATTCTCAAAATAAGCTCATTTTTCCGAAGTTCTCAAAACTTTTTTAAAATAATTTTTGAATAGTTTCAGCAGTTTTCCTTAAGGCACCATGTCATGCACCACTAGTTTTTAATTCAGTCCGACTCTGTTCATATATTCGCAAAATTATTGATATGAAACACGGACGTGAGGAATTGATACGGCACGCTAGCCCCTCGAATTGCTATTCATATGCCGCATATATATGCATTCGAGAGAATAACTCTTGAGAAATCATTTTTACGTGTTTGCACATAACACTTAATACGATTTCCTTCTAAATAAATTGTTAGCTACCCATTTATTGCACAATTGTTTATGATTTTGTAATAATGAAAATTGATTAAGTTCTTTCAATCAGAAATATTAATAGTAAGGCGAGAAAGTCTTACGAATAATAATCAAATAGGAGTACAACAATATGGACTATTTTTTTTTGTCTCAAAAATTTAGTTTTGATCATTAAAGTTAGTATTTATAATTTCGTTAAAAAATTTAATTTCCAGAAAAAAGTAAGAAGTTTGCGCTTTAATGTAAATTGTAAAGTCTCTATAGTATAGAAAATAGTACTAAAATAAGAAAAAAATATGAAGCTTTTCAATTCATGAATATCCAGCAGTAGTGATATTTATTTTTACCTAAAAATAATATTCTAAAACATGTTTCCAAGTGAAAATAGTCATTAAATACTACCTAAAAGAAGTTCGAGCACAATACCTCATAGGACTGAAGTTAGTCATTCTTTGAGCTCCGTATTAAAAGTACAATAACACTAAAACAACACTACTAAAACTGTCCTGGCTTCTTAGACCACTCGGTAATGCAACATGGCGACCCGGAACGTTTTAGCGCCGGGTCGCTGCGTCCATTTTGTGCCTTCAAAAGACAGGGATAGAATGATTATTACTATTTAAACCAAAGCTCATAATAAACTGTTTACGTTTATTCTATTCGAGTTTTTTTCGGTTTTGCTCTCTACACTGAATTTGTGGTACTCTGTTTTTTATGTTTTTATAAGAACAAATTTTAAGTTCATTGGTTTTTAGACTAAATTTTAAGTTTATTGAGGTTCTCCTTGTGAGTCTTCAAAACTAACTTTCAATTACTAAAATCTAACTAATGAATAGTTTCTCATACAACCTGTAAAATAAACTCTTCCGAGTACAACGGCACGTTTATCATAATTTTTTATTAAAAAAATTATGTAAACATCAATCAATTCAATTTTGGCATTAATAACATCCGATGGTTCCAACTTCTCCATAACAGGTTACATTTTCGTCATACCTAACCCAAAAATTCTGGAACTCGATTCTCTTATAATTCGAACACTCTCATATAAATATATTTATTAATTCATGATATAACTGTAACTCTGATCGTTGGTTTTAATTTTGTTTCTTGGTTCGCTAAACTTTCACAACGATATATGTGAGCGAGTACATAACCGACGATAAAAAGATATTAAAAAAATGTATATATTTTTGACATTCGATAAAAAGTGGAACCCAGAGAAATATAGGTCTCCGATAGCCCCTGGTGATCAAAAAATGATGATAACTTTATTATGGACTGATGCGTTACGTTGGACGTTTTATAATCGTTGTGTTCCTAATATTTTTGGGGAATATAAAAAAGTAGTATTTAAAGCCAACGGCAAATTTGTAATTTTTGTAGTATGTTATATGTATTAAATATAAATATACAAAATATAAACAATGATTTGAATTTACTGCAATTGTTATCAAGTAATTTGATTTATCATGTATCAGATTTGTTCTACTAAGTTCTGAAAGATTGATCATTGATGAATTAAAAAATTCTTATTTTACAGATACTCTATAATTTTAATTTGAACTATACCATTACATGATTTAAATTTAATTTTGTATTTTAAATTTTTAACAAATTTATTTAAAATTATAAATGATTATCGAAACTTATGATGAATGAAAATATTATTTTCTGCATCATAGAAGTAGGTACAATATGAAATTAACCAATACAATAATTGTACCAAAGGTACAATATGAAAGTAAATAATGAAATTAAATTAAATTAAGTAATAAGAAAATTGATAGGAATTCTCTTAGCATATTTAATTTTATGGATCAAGTAACAATTTTTAGAAAATTTACCAAGCTTAGTTCTTTATACTTCAGTTTATATAAATATAGTAATACTACATCCAACTAATATTAAATATTTTAATAGTATTATTAATGTAATACATATAAGCACGAACGGAGTACATAATTACTTCCATAATAAATGTTCTACACAAATATTATAGTTTGTTTATTTGTTTGTATATTTTCAATAAAGCTTAAAGGCATCTTTACAACCTTAAAAATGCTTTGTCAAATCCACATTTTATATCAAAATCAACAAATCACACTAACATAATTAAAATAGTTTTTTCTTGTTTCTATATGTATTAGAACCTGCCTATTTTATGAAGATATTTAAGAATCGTTTTGTTAGTTTTTTCAGAGAGCAATTAGAAGACAACCAAATGGTTCCTTTTGATATTAAATGGACCATTTTTATAATATCTTCTAATCACAATTTTCTGATTTAACATAGGTCACGTATTATTTTTGATTTTTGACAAAAATTATATATAATGTTAAAGATGACTTATAATGCATTAAAAATATTATTTTTTAACTCCCTTGTCTCCTTTGGTAAAATGTGGTAATATTTAAAATTAACTCGCATCCCTCACAAAACATCACCTATTTTAGTACCAATCTAGAATTTTTTTTTTAAAATTCATGTAAGAAAAAAATGCACGTGATATATTTTTAAACCTCCTCTTCTTTATGATATTTTGTGATTTTTTGTCTAAGATCATTTGTAAGCCTCACTTGATTAATGGACGACCCTTAAATTGATTTGTTTAAATGAATGACTGAATTGTTTAAATAAACACTAGTTTAAAATGCTTTATGTATTACTATTTAAACTTGATAAACCTTATAATGGTATCTGCACTCGTATATGCAGACAAGAATGAATGATGATGGTACTTTTATTATGGAAATTTAAAAAAAGTCAAAAGACTATTTGTTACTAAAGTAGAGTTTTACATTTACTGAAATCTTATCTAATGATATCACAAAGTATACAATGACAAAAGACGGAGATAATCACTTGTTAAGCACAATCTCATTCTAGGGTTAAGTTTTGGAAGGCTAATTTCTGAAGGCTTAGAAATTTATGTTTGATCTGTACTACTTGATATCAGGTTTACGCAATACGTTTTAAGTCCAAAACCAAGACTACTATTGCCTCAAAAAACCTACCATATTTAAGAAAAATTATCCATTTTATGTTAACGACCAACGAAGATCTTTGCAGATATTTGCAGAATCACGTTAAGCGTCAAGGTTGTACCATCAGTTCAGAGGCCTACGGGTTTCATTTAAAACGTTACCTTTGAATATTTTTCAGTGAGACCTGTGCAAATCGCAAATCTGAATATTTAGCATATTCAGTTATGCGGTATAAATTTATATCCTGAACATACACAGCGTCGAGTTTGGCTTTTATCTAGGTCATAAGATAGCGGTTTTTCTCGCCGTGCGCGTTGTTAACGAACCGCAGGCTATTAGCTTCTGCTATCGATATAATAACGACCGAGACGCACGTTCCCTGTTGAAACAATCACGAATTAATAGGATAATTAAAATTTTATTGATATTTATTTAATATTATAATAAATAAAAAAAAATTTAATTTTCTTAACATAGCAGACAAGATACAGTAAGATCTTACCAGCTACTGTGAAATGAACAAACTAGTTGTGCATAGCATCGTGCCTTAGGGCAAATTGCTGCAACTTCTTCTATTAAAAATTAAATTAAAGAAAACATTTTTTGTTTAAATTTACCTTTTTGAAAAATTATTTGTTTTATACTTTGAAATATTGTGGAAATTTTTTTCTCTTTTATTTCCTCAATGCAAATAAAATGTTTTTTAAATAATTCAAATCAGACACTAAGTTCTCTCAAAAATTGAATTACCACTTTTGCTCTATCTGAGCTATGTCAGACATATATATCTGACATACGCAATTCGATGGAAGACCACGTCAATCACATATGTTCGACGCAAACGATACATTTGCAGTACGTTTCAAAAGTTTGGTCTTTCAGAAACAAAATCTGTAAATTTCTTGACATTAATATAGAGCCATGTCAGTCATTTATGTGTGACATAAAAATTTTAGTTCTTCCAGGACATTCAGCCAAAAATGTTTTTTTGAATCTATAAGTTTTCTTGGTACATTTTTAACTAAATTATCTGATATAGTTAGATTTAAACTTGTTAATTTAGATTTCATTCCATGATGAGAAGTCTATGAAAAGATTTAATATAAAAATATTAACAATAACACATTTTACAATAACAATAAAAATTTACAATAACACATTTTTTTATATTTTCAAACAAATATTAATATCTTTTATATCTTAATTAATGTCATTTTTGGGAAGTAAATAAGAAATTATGGGCTAAATATAAAAATCTCAAAAATGATTTGAAAAATTAAATATTTAAGCCCATTTCTATGATATTTTATTTCAATATTTCGATTTTCATGAAAATTTCACAAATTAAACTATTACTTTTTTATAATTTATTACGTCATATAATTTTTATCACTCTGATTGATGAAATAAATGAATGAATAAATGTAATAAAAAATAGATTAAAATGAATTTTACATACGTAATCATCAATTGTACGTAATCATTTATATAACTTTTTTCACATTGAATGAATAAGAATAATTAGATGAAATGAATTTTATTTGCTATAAAATATAGATTTAATTGAATCTTGCACAGGTATTAATCTTAATAACGTATGAACGTCAAACATTTATTAACACATAAATATTTCAGTATTTGGTGAAGATAAATTTTAATTTGAATTATTTATTAGCCATAAATTAAAAAAAAGATCAAATATTTTTGATACGAAATGAACGATGAAGTAGCACGTGCATGTGTAATATTTTGCATAAAATGTTATGAATTTGCAAAAAATTAATTGATGTGCAAAATTACATTTTAGCATAATTTTATCTTGCAAACTGAGTACTCTACTTTTTTAATATATTGACTTTAACCACTAATCGTCATATATAATAAAAAAAATGAATTTTCTGTAGCATGAATTTTAATGCAAAAATATGAATTGGTAATAGATTCTATATGTTATCAATTTTTTTTAATGTTTTTTGTCTGATATGGATATAACTCTTAAAATAAATTAGTATTTTTATATTGCAATTTTAAATAATTTAAATTGATTACTTATCAATATTAATTGTAGTTGATTTGATTTATTAATCATTTTGACTGCATCTATCTCTAAGTTTAATTGTAGTTGATTTGATTTATTAATCATTTTGACTGCATTTACCTCTAAATTTATGAGGAGCATTAACATGAAAATGCTAATGAGATAATAAAAAAATGATTCATTGTACAACATTTAGTACAATTATTTTGCTTATACTTTCTTGATTAAATATTTTATGAAATTATTGCATTTTATTCATAAAAATAGATTAAATTCTATAAAACGTTAGTTAGTTGCAAATATTGCGCTTTTTTGCAGTCGTAAAACTGTTAGCAGATTTTTAGCATACCTTTTATTTTATGAAAAATTGAATTTAAGCACAATTTTATCTAAAAATGGCATATCTAGTTTAATAAGTTTATCATGTATAAAATTGCAAATTTGCTGAAAATTAATTAAATTTTCAATTGACGTTATACAAAGCCAATCTACGTTCTAATGGACTTATCAGCAAGTTTATTGATATAAATGTACAACTTAAAAATTTTACAGTGTTTTTTTACATTTAATGCATATAACCTCTTATGGGTTATATTATTTATTATTTTAATGTATTTCATAAATATTTGGCTGGTTTTTAATTATTAAAATAATTATCACGTGTAGATTTTCTATCCTTGCTCCATTTGGTACAAGTACAAAATTCGTTAGTCAGTTAAAATAATTTGTTAGTAGTTAAAATAATCTTAAGCATTTTATTTTGTTACATGTCGCTTAAATCATAAATTTTGTTGATAATATAATTTTTGTAGTTCTGAAAAATCACATCAAATAAATATATTTAAATCGAAATTCCACATAGTTATTCCAAAGTGTTATGAGTTTCCTGCATTTACGCAACGGTTTCTAGATCACGTCAAGTTACAGTTTTTTTTATATCTGAGTTATATAATTTTCAAGTTTTATTTTTACTGCTCGCCACAGGCTCTGATGCAATATATCGTAATATGGTTATTCAGAACGAAATATTTCAGACCATAAAACCAATATATGAAACTCAATTTAATATAATATGAAGATAGACTAACTTCGAGATTCAGTTAGTTTCTTCAAATTTATTTAGAATTAAAAAATGATATGTAAAATTTACTTATTATAAGTCATAGTAAAATGTATTTCAATCCTTGCAACTACTGCTTTCAATTATCCATCTGGTCTAGGTCAGATCTCCAAGATATTTAGCAAATGTCTAAAAAATTGCCCCTGAAATTATGATTAAATTAAATTCTTTCATTTCTAACGTTATATACCGGTATATAATTTCAATATTAACAGTTACTGCTAAACTTGCCAACAAATCAATGATTGCCAATAAATTATCTAGATGATCCCGTATGAGTTTTAAAGACCTTCTGAAGAACGCAGAATAAATCAAGGCGGATAGCCTTCGTCTAGTTTCAAGATTAACCTGTCAACTCATATCTCAAGTATTTATTAATATTTTAGTTTTTGCGAGTTATGTGAGTCTCTGTGAACCGGTATTCCATAAATATCAATGTTGGTAAACATAAATCTTTGTCTATTCATTATAATTTACATTATTGTTCAAATTTTGATCAAGGTAGTATCACCAAGAATGACAAGGTGTATGATAGATAGTTAATTTTTTTCTAATATTTGCACCTAATGCATATGGAACATCTGCAAATTTTTGGCAGTCGAATTTCCAAAACAAATTCTTTTTCAGCAATAATACTTTATATTTCGGAAAGATATTGTGTTTAGGAAGTAATTCAATGTTTAGCAACTCCATAAGAGTTAAAAATGGTTCAAGTGATTATGAATGCCTTAATTTGATATATTAACACTTTGCCGTCCGCACGTTTTGTAAAAATTTATTCGCTTGGCGCCGGTAGTGCTAATTCGTTATCACTTTGCTTGTCCCCGCCCATTCTGAATATTATCGAAAAATTACAAATTTTTAGTTCTTACTAATGTTGAGGGGTGTAATTTTTTGTTATCTAAATTAAAACACCAACAGGATGGAAAGATTTCTGCCACTGGCCAAAGGAAGATACTGTGCTCATGACACCACTGTGGTGTCGCCGGCTGTTAAGCGCTAGTTCGCGCTCGACACCACTGTGGTGTCGCCGGACGGCATAGTGTTAAACTTTTACCAGATAGTTGGTTTTTCAGATTGAATATGTAATTTGCTTTCCAGATTTTCTACTTTTATGTTAAAAACTCAATGTCATCCATTGTTTCTTCTACTGGTCAATATTTTCTGGTTGAGCAACATTTTTACCATCGAAGCAGTGAACTACCAAAAGATGATGATTTCTTAAAATATGCATTGCTAAAAATTTCTTAAAAAAATGTCAAACTAACTAGATTTTAGAATAATCGGAAAGAAAAACAAGATAAATTTTGTATTATCGTCTTCACTTTTTTCATACTCTATCATTCTTAGAAATTTCATGTTAGTTTCTAGTTACTGATTTTAAAAAATTGCTTTCGAACTATGTTTCCTTTCGAAATAATTTCTTCAAATCTACTGGTGACTAATTGGTATTTATTACTTGTCACAAAGAAAATTATTAATTTGTATCCGTTTTCGAAATATGCGTCACTTTCAAAGAAATTGGGAACACGTAACTGTTTTCGCAAATTCTGGTGGCTTCGAGCTATATAAAACCCATATGTGAAAGATAACAATTCGAAAATATAATCAATAATTGTTACTTGGAAATATACTTGAATTTGAGATTTTGAAATTTATAGAAAAAACCATGCAAATGCGTTCAAAAATATAAATTCATATAAAAATATAAACGATTTTCATCTAGGCCAGGCCATCTAAAAATCATCAACGTCCATAAAAAAGTCGTAACTACGAATTTAGAGAGTCTATTTATTTCGGACAAGGATATATTTTTACTATAAATATTGCAATAGTTAAAAAGTACATCTAAATATCTCTTGATTTATCTTTCATAATAGTTTTTGTTAACTTTTTCATCAATACATCATTATATACAAATCGATAAAATAAATACAATGCAATACGTTGTATTGTAAATTGAATTCAACACCTCAGAAATTTCACTTTTCAATTTATAGAAGTTATATTGGCATATTAATTTGACAATTTTATTACACAATAATAGATTTCAGGTAATGGTAAATTTTCCATATTTAAATAAACATTGATAAAAGAATTATGAGTAGCATTTATAGAGATTTATAGAAAAAGTTAAAATTTTAATTTGTATCAAAGGTTATAATGCAATCTTTAGATTTGTTTTATCGAATTTTGAACTGGTTTTATCCGAATTGGATGTAATTTTGAGTGACCTTCAGCTAGAAATTGCTTTTAAAGTAAAAGTTAAGACTTTACCTAAAGAAAAACAATTCGAAATCCGGTTTTCATTTACTAAAATATATCATTATTTAATTAGATCGTTCACACTAATTTACATTAAGTTCTTGATGTATTCGTGAGAATTGGACCACAATTGTAGACCACACTTTATACTTGAGAAACGAATCTGTTTTTTCTTGTATTTACTTGTTCATTAATTGAAACTATTTTATATTTTAAAACAATGCTGCAAATATAAAAATTAACTTGGTCAAATTGTGAAATTGTTGTATAAAGTTTTTTGTCGTACAATACGACTATTCTCTTGGATGCACCATCCTAATATATCAAATAAATAATTTTATACTTGGAATGACAGATGACGTTCAACTAAATTTAATAGGATGTTTCAAATAAATATTATTTATTATAATGAGTAGTTTTACTTATATGCAAAAACATTACTAAACGGCTTGCAAGTGTTATTAGAAACTCAAAATATCAACTTTTTTGAAATATTTGAAATGAGCATTTTTGGATTCTCTAGAAATTATTTACTAAATTTTATTAGTAGTTGTTAGTTTCTTTGGTACCTACTATCAAATCAAAGAATCTCTACAAATGCTACTTATAATTAAACCTTGGCGTCTTGTATTTTTGTTAATTTTAGAATCTTGAAATTGTAGTAGGGATTGAATTTTAATACTATAGTTCAATTAAAATTAGCCTGAATTTTTTCTATTTCCGATTTCTATCCAATAACACTATTGTCCTAGTGATTTATAGTTTTGTGACTTTCAGTTTCAGCAAAATATACGAAGGCATTTTGAACAATTCATATGGTTATCAATAACAAGACAAAACTTTCACTTAAGACAATAGCGAATGGGTATCTTTTGGTTCAAAATTTATTACTTATATTTTATTTGTATAGCATTTGTATTTAGTATTATCAATCCAACGACCAAAACACTCATTGTTTCACTTGTTTTCTTCTGATCAGAAATAAATATTAGTATCTGCAGAGCGAAATAAATAAAATCACATTAAAAAAAGAGTGTGCGTAAGGTTCACAATGATTGAAGTAAAACTTATTTGCTACTGTACAAAATTGCATTTCAGTAAAAATAATTACATCATATAACAATTTTGAATAATGCTTATTAGTAATATGGCAACACTCGTAATGCGCACATTTATTAGTATCGACCATTATGCGCATTTATATAATGATAAATTATTAATTATATATTTAAAATAGCATTAAAAATATGTATAATATTTAAAAACAATAATGTAATTAAAGTCATGCTTCAAATATGACATGATCGGTTTGTCATTGTAATTAGGATTTAGAAATGAACCTTCATTAGAGAAATGAAGTAATTGCTGATTAATAAATTCTATAATATTTGTTTACACAATGGATTATGTTAAACAACGCCTAAACAAATATTGTTTCTGCAACTTCACTCATCATGTAATTGTGTTTAAGGAACTTCATGTAATCAAAATTAACATACATTTATTGACTACTTGTATTTTTTTACTTTTTCGCTGGCGATATAATCTCATTCTTTGAACAGCTGTAATATCTTTCTTGCCTAAAAAATATTTTCCATTTTAATAACTTCAAAGAGTTATAGAAACTACAAATAATGTAGAAATAATTTCAAATCAATAAACTTACGTTTAGTACAAATGTTTAATTCGTTTTAATATTTTCAAGAAACAGGGTAGAATATCCTTCTGATCCAGGCATATTTCATTTAATCAAGAAGTTACGATGTAACTTCAAAATTTTTATTTATCTATGCCGATTTCCTTGTTGATATCGGTACGCATACAACGACAGATCTTTATTCACATACACGACGACTAACCCGTATAGAAATGATTTCAGCGAAAGCGAATGACGTGCAGTTCTGGCGTAACGCATTTCCGTTGCATTTGTACGGATTTACACCCTATTCGCGCCTAAAGAAGTTTTACTTCAAAAATAATATTTTTAATAAATTTGCTTTATCTAACAAAATTTTATTTTGGATTCCTGGAAGTCTTAGAACTGGTGACTCCCAAAAAGTTTGAAAAATCATTTTCACAATCATTACATACAAGTTGCGAATAGTCTTAGTGTGGGCAAAACAAAAATATGTTTATTATGAATTACTTTAAGATTTTTTTTCTTATATAACTGTTTTTCTCTCTTCTCCAGATGACCTGCGGCGTGACCTTCGTGGACCGCCTGCTGAATCGCTCGTTCTACAAATTAGGTCTCCTGGTTGGCAACCATCCTGGATATTTCATAGTAGTTCCTATTTTACTGACACTGCTTTGTTGTACGGGTTACCAAAGAGTCAAATATGTGATAGATCCAGAATATCTATTTTCACCTGTCAGAGGTGAAGGAAAATACGAACGAGCGATCGTGGAAAGCTATTTCAAAGTCGATTATACGAACAGATTCAATGTGGCCCGGATCACTCGACCAGGTAAAGGTTAATAATATTATTTATAATACATTCATACATACATATATAAGAGCAGTTCTTAATGTGGATCTTTTCGATTTTTTTGTTTGGAATTAACATGGGTAAAATTTCATTTGTTTCTTAGAATTTTATAAGTGAATCAAAATTTGAGTATTTGCTTATTTAGATCATAAATAAAAAATTCAACAAAAATTTGATATCTTTAATAAAATAAGTATTTAGTTAAGAAGATGAATCAAGAAACTTTGACTGGAGTGCGGACGATATTAAAGTTAATATTAAGAGCTAAATCTTTCAGATAATTTTTTGTATCAATTTGGAAGCATTTGAGCCTCTGGGAGATAAAAATTTCAAAATATCCATATTAAGGACCACACTAATATATATTATATATATATATATATATATATATATTAGAAAAATATAAAATAATTATATCACCAAGAGATTGGACAACCACTGCGTTGCCCTCATGATCCAACTCATTAGAAGATGATCAAAAATGAAATTTGTCAAATAATAGTTAAGTAAATGTTATTACGTATGTTTAACTATATTTATTATCACTAACTTTAATATATTATTTCAAGATTTTTATTGATAATCAAGAAAATAGCCTATAGTTTACCTCAATTACAGAAATTTCTTATTCACTATTCTAACAGTAACTTCTGCTAATTTTCTTCAATATTAGGATAGGTTAAATTGGCAAATATTTTTATATTTCTACTTTTTATAAAATTTGCTCGATTGTATTCAAAGCTGTTTTCTAAACTTCTAATATTTCAGTAAAATGAATTAATAAAACGTAAAATAAAATAATATTTTTTATAGAAGTATTGAATTATAAATATTTTTATATTTCTACTTTTTATAAAGTTTGCTCCATTGTATTCAAAGCTGTTTTCTAAACTTCTAATATTTCAGTAAAATTAATTAATAAAACGTAAAAAAAATAAGATTTTTTATAGAAGTATTAAATTATATCATTTCTTGCTTATGCAGAACAATATTATGAACGTGATTATATTACTTTAGTAATTTTTCATCACCAAGTAGGTAATTATTCACTGCAATATAAAACAGGTCAATTTTGTTCGAACTTTCGTGTGGAATAATTGAAGTTATTACCTAATAATTATTTTGTAACAATTATATAAAGCATTCAAGTATAAGAAACGTATCCGGTTCGATTTTTCTTAAATATTTGAATAAAGCTGATTTTACTTTTTGAATTTGCTTTAAATTTGAACAATTTTTCAATAACATTTTTACAATCTGCTCTAAATCTGAAAAAAAGAATTATTAACATTATTCGAACTCTCCAAAGAGGATTTGAGATTTTTTTTAAATTATTAATATAATATTTAGCTAAAGTTAACTCAGACTATGTTACGTTAATAAAATATAGAATGTTGGTAAATTTATATATAATATAACCTTGCAATATCTTTATTAGTACTCTCGTGCTTTTGCCATAAACCGTTATTACTAATCATTCATCTTTTATTTAGTCAACGAGCTGGTAGAAATTTAATATGTACTAAATTAAAAATTATACAAGATTTATTGCTTGATGATTATTATTTTCGTAGGGGCCATTCATTATTCATGTGATCGATTTCAAAAAGATTGACTAAAAAGTCTCATTGGCTAATTTTATGTTTTCTCGACGTTTCAAGCCATTCTGAATCGAATGAGACCAAATTTGAAAAAAAAAACATTTGATGTATCTCAATGAGGACTATCGTTTGTCAGTTTTGTGCGACGATCTGCCAAGTCGTTTCTATGTAGTTTGAAAAAAAAAGTTAAACTTTTCGTCCACCTTTTAACTCATATATACTACCGAATCGAATTTCAAAAATCAAAAACCGTTCGAAACATATTAGTTGGAAATGATACTAATTAGTTTTAAGTGAAAATCTACCGAGCCGTTTTCTTGTAATTAACTGTTAAAAAAATTTAAGCCGACTTTCATGAAACTTTTTTTGGCGATATATATAATGGTCTTATAGAACCTACTGAAAAATTACGGCCTGACGACAAGTGATTTTATTTTGAAAATTCATCAAAGTTTGAGAAAATTAGTGTTTTTTTGACGTTTGTTAAAATTAAAATTAGACGGTTTACTTGGTATAACGATAGAGGACTTGGTCTTATGAACATACTAAAATATTAAAGTCCTACGAAAATTGATTATAAAAATTATTGATTTTTGAAAATTTGCTTTTAGAAAATACTCCGAGTTGAGGTGTTCGTTGGTTTTCAATTATGTGTAATAAATCCACTTGGAACTTTTAATCACTCATAAAAAATAATTTATTTTTTATTGATTAAGTCGATTATTTACACATAACGGGAAGTTCATGTAACTTATTGCCTCAATGCAAAATACCAATACCAACTAATTTAACTTTTTTTACACAGATTTTATTTAGTAGCAAAATTTCCTATTTAACAAATTTTCTACCAACTTCCACTCTAACCTCCCATTAACCCCATCGTATTATGATTCTTCCGGTTTAATAACTAAAAACTCCCGATTAAATTTTTGCAAAACATCGCAAAAATAATTGTCACGAATAATAATCATTCGTCATTGTAGTTTATCATTATAAATATCGGTAAAACACTATATGGATGTCACGAAGCTAATTCAGCGTATAATTTTCTATTGTCCACAATTCGCGCATGTCATCGGGATCTAATTATACATGGAACGATTTTCTTTGATTCTTTGGCGATATGGTGTTGATTATATATTTGTTTTATGTTGAATTTGAATGAAAATAGAGGTCGGTAATTACTGTATGAAGATCAAATGAAAATCAAGTTCATGTTTGGATATATATTTGTTTTATTTGCTCTCTTGTTTACAATAGTAATGAAATCTATATATTGCCAATTCTGATCTATATAGTTGCAATTAAGAACATAGATACTCGATATAATAGTTAAGCTCACGGATACATGTGGACGGGGTTATGAGTTCGAACTACGCTCTGGATAACCTGATATCGTGCAGCAGCGATGTCCATTTTCTTTTGGAAATATAGATCAAAAATATGTTTCCAATTGAAAATAGACGCAGCGGTGTGGGCAATGGGAAATCTCTCACACTATTCTTCCCTAAATCGAATTGGAAATTAACTCAACTCACAGAACTTCCGTAGGGCAGTACTATTCATTATTCATTATACTGAAATAGCTTTTTAAGAATTAGACTTTTTGAAGTGAAAAACTGGCTCACTAGTATGGAACTATTTACAACATTCATTTTAAATTTGAATGTTAGATAGAAAAGCATAAATATTTTTTTTAAACATAGCTACGAAATGCTCATATTCTTAAATATAATACTTTTGTTTAACAGTTCTTTTAAAATTCTGTTTATCATAGCAATATTTATAACAATTCTAAAAATAAATTTAACCAAATAGCTCCAACCAAAATATTTACTCAAATTTTTTATGTGACATCTTCAAATATTATTGATAGCTTACTTCTTACATGACCGTCATATTTAGGGGGCGTCCATTAATCACGTGAGGCTTTTAGAGGAAGGGGGGGGCGTTGACAAAAAGTCACGAAAATTCACACGGGGGAGAAAGAGGCCTAGTAAAATATTACGTGTATTTTTTTATCTGAATTTAAAAAATAATCAAAAATTTAACGATTTTTTCGTAAATTCGAAAAATTTGTTCGAAAAATTGTACGTAACTAAAAATACACGTGATGTTGGTGGGGGAGGGGGGGTGTTAATTTTAAATATCACGACGTGTCGCCCAGGGGGAGGTGGATCCAAAAATCTCTAAAAAAATCGATCACGTGATTAAGGGACGCTCACTTAAGGGATATTCGAAAAGATACCATATAAATTATTATGATGATGAAATATTATATTTGCTTTACCAAGTTACTTCAATGAAATCCTTTATATAATAAATTACACAAAATATCTAAAGTGCAATAATATTAATCTACAAACGTCTGGTGTGATAATTTATTGCTCAGTGTCATAAACTTGCTTCCTGAAGTTCGTTATAGATAAGTTAATTATCATTATGTTACTTGAAATTATCCATAATATTTACTTAATTTCTTTATACTTATTTATCTATGCTTAATTATTTACATAATTTATATTAAATACTAGCTGACCCGGCAAACGTTGTTTGGCTAAGTAAATGTATATTCTAATCAATTTCTAGAGATATTCCGACATTCCGATATTCCGAGATTCGGATATTCAGATATTCAGATCTTCAGATCTTCAGATATTCAGATATTCAGATATTCCGACATTTGGATATTCAGATTTTCAGATTTTTAGATATTCAGATATTCAGATATTCAGATATTCAGATATTCAGATATTCAGATATTCAGATATTCAGATATTCAGATATTCAGATATTCAGATATTCAGATATTCAGATATTCAGATATTCAGATATTCAGATATTCAGATATTCAGATATTCAGATATTCAGATATTCAGATATTCAGATATTCAGATATTCAGATATTCAGATATTCAGATATTCAGATATTCAGATATTCAGATATTCAGATATTCAGATATTCAGATATTCAGATATTCAGATATTCAGATATTCAGATATTCAGATATTCAGATATTCAGATATTCAGATATTCAGATATTCAGATATTCAGATATTCAGATATTCAGATATTCAGATATTCAGATATTCAGATATTCAGATATTCAGATATTCAGATATTCAGATATTCAGATATTCAGATATTCAGATATTCAGATATTCAGATATTCAGATATTCAGATATTCAGATATTCAGATATTCAGATATTCAGATATTCAGATATTCAGATATTCAGATATTCAGATATTCAGATATTCAGATATTCAGATATTCAGATATTCAGATATTCAGATATTCAGATATTCAGATATTCAGATATTCAGATATTCAGATATTCAGATATTCAGATATTCAGATATTCAGATATTCAGATATTCAGATATTCAGATATTCAGATATTCAGATATTCAGATATTCAGATATTCAGATATTCAGATATTCAGATATTCAGATATTCAGATATTCAGATATTCAGATATTCAGATATTCAGATATTCAGATATTCAGATATTCAGATATTCAGATATTCAGATATTCAGATATTCAGATATTCAGATATTCAGATATTCAGATATTCAGATATTCAGATATTCAGATATTCAGATATTCAGATATTCAGATATTCAGATATTCAGATATTCAGATATTCAGATATTCAGATATTCAGATATTCAGATATTCAGATATTCAGATATTCAGATATTCAGATATTCAGATATTCAGATATTCAGATATTCAGATATTCAGATATTCAGATATTCAGATATTCAGATATTCAGATATTCAGATATTCAGATATTCAGATATTCAGATATTCAGATATTCAGATATTCAGATATTCAGATATTCAGATATTCAGATATTCAGATATTCAGATATTCAGATATTCAGATATTTAGATATTCAGATATTCAGATATTCAGATATTTAGATATTCCGATACTCTGACATTCCGATACTCCGATACTGCGATACTCCGATATTTCGATAGAACTAAATGTACAAAAAATGGCAGTTTTTGACGAACTAAGTGTCCGATTTGAATGATTCAAAGAATTTCTGCTTGTTTTAACAAAATAATTGCTAATAGGGAAAAAATTGTTATAATTTTTTTTTCAAATTTTATTTTTGGAAATTTTTAAGTTACGAAGTTTCAAGTAACATTCGATGAATTAACGAACAATTATCTGACTACGTTCAGTAAAATTGCCAGCTACTTCATCATTGTAGAAATGTATTTTTTTATGTCTTTCAAAAATTCGTTATCTACACCTCTTTACCCAATAGGCGGGGTAACTTGGAACGGCCAGGTGGCAAACACGTTTAATACAAAATAATTACATTTTTAACTAATGCTAAAAAACTACCAACGAAAGAAAATACTTTTATTACGGATTTTCAAAGATTACCGATATTTTGTCAATACAATCAAACTGGAAGTTTTATATACTTTCTATAGAAAACATGGTATAATCCAATCCAAGTTTTTTAGGTCTTTCGACTTATATTGTCGTAAATATTCACGTAAAACTTCCTATTAAAAGTAATTGAACACCATCGATCAAGAACGTTTGACATTTCACGTAATAGCCACCGTCTATTGTTTTATTCAAATTACGCTTCTACAAAAATTTTCACATTAAAAATGTAAAATTTCTACGCGATTTTGGAATAATATCTCACCTTTTGGACTTTCTCTGGATTGGCACGAATTATTCAAGTCTAAGACTGGCCAAATCAGTTTAGCCGTTTTCGAATTTTACTTAGACATTTGAGAGAGAGCTCCATTTTTATATATAAGATATACATTTCTGTAGTAAAGCTATTTACGATGTTGTTAATTTGATGATGAAGATATTTTTGCAAAAATCGGAATCGTGTAATTCAAAAATTATAAAATATACTTAAAAATTAAAAGTGTGATCGACATTTTTTCTGTAATTTTGGCGAACAGTATCATTTTAATCATAACTCTAAATTTTTTTTGTCTAATTTGATATTACTCCCATGGCAAATAGTGATGTCCCCCACGTGTGGACAACTACGTAGCAAATACAGTGAATATCGATTAAAAATACTAAATAATAGGGTGAAAAGTATTACCATAAAAATTTTATTTCTATTTTTTTGGGGTAATTTAACCCGGTTTCCTGACCACTGCTCTAAATTTAATAAATATTGTAGATCAGGACTTTAAAAAGCGAAGATTCAGTACTAGACTTAATACAGAAGGTAAATCTAGACTTATCAGAGAGAGTAGATCTAGAATTACCAAAGAGCTTAGTTCTAGACTTATTGAAAAGCGTAGACCTAGACTTACCAAGGAGCGTTGACGTAGACTTAATAAAGATCGTAGATGTAGATATGTAGATGTAGATTGTCTAGACTTGCCAACAAGGTAGATCTAATTTTACTAAAAATCGCAGATCTAAACATACTGAAGAGCATAGAAATAGACTTAATTAAAAGCGTAGATCAAAACTTAATCCCGAACAAATAACAATCAAAAATAATTATATTATCTTTCTATCGCCAGGTCGTTTTGGAAGAGTGATAGTAGTTCCAAAAGATGGTGACAACCTGCTCCGAGCAGAAGTGTGGCACGAATTGCGATTGCTGGACGATCTCATACAAAATGCCACAGTTCAGTGGCCTCCTGCAAAAGGCTTAGGAGCAGGAATGGACGACGATGAGGAACCTCATACTTTTACTTACCACGACGCCTGCGCCAGGTGGCAGCAGCAGTGTTTTACGAATGATATCCTGAATTTGGACCACATTATCGAAGATGTAAGTGATAATTATTTTATTTTTGAGACTTAGATTTAGTTTAGGGTTCTTAATATTTTTAAATCAATATGAATTTGCAAAGATGTCATCACACAAAATCAAACTGGATTTATGCACAACTATGCAATATTATTATTTCTTGAGTAGGAGTATATCCCAACAGATTCCAAAATCCATTACTGAACAAACTAAAATCACAATATAATAGAGAAACTAATAAAAAATAAAGATTTTTTTGCAAAAATAATCTATCTTCATGTGAATTTATGAAGATTTTCTTTCGCATTAGTTTATTTACTTAAAATTACCTTCTATAAAATTGTTGCATCCTATTTTTTGCATTTATGCTATTAGCAGAGGAAGCTGCATATACTTTGAATATTAATCAAACATGAAAAACTATGCCATTGCTGGGAAAAAATATAACGGATTTTGCTATAATTTCCTGTAATTACTTTTATTACCATAGTCACTTACAAAGTATATTTGTCGTTATAGTAGGAAAATTTACAAGGAGAATTTCAGACTTCCGAAAAAGGTATTCCAGATATTTCCATTTTTGGAATTCATGTATCTATTTTTTTTTTCTTTAAAAGTAGCAACCAAAATGTAATGAAATCTTATAAGCTATTGTTATATAAAAGAAAGAAAAAAGTTAGAATAGAAAAAAACAATAATAATTTAGAGTTCACTTCTTGGAGAAAATTCTAGTACGAATATTTCCATTGATATTTTTAATAAAATGCATATATAAAATATAAACAAAATATAACTATTCGAAATCGTAATCGACGCATATTTTATAATTCGTTTAAATTTTAAAAAATAATTGTTTTTTCAAAAAGTATAAGTTGGTGCTTACGTGGCGTCGTGGTAGAGCCTCAGCCTTGCATTTATTAGGAACCGATTCTAAAAGTTGAAATATCATCACAATTAGGAAAGATATCTGCTTGGTTTGCCATCTAATAAAAATTGTAGGTAAAAAATAGAGTTGTATTCTATCATCTTTCAGTAAAGAATGAACTATCATACACCAACTTATAGAAGGATTAAAGGTTAAAGCTTAGGATTTAACTCTCAGAGCACCCATTCTAGTTACTCATGTAATATAGTAAAAAAAGTCATCATTCACCAGCTTATAAAATATCAAATTTCTAATTGCAGCTAGAAAACAAGCAGCAATTTTTAGGATTTAAGTCTAAGAGCACCCATACTAGTTACTCATGTAATTTAGTTTCTGTGAACTATCATTTATTTATAAAGGCATTTATTATTAAATTATCTTATACCAGATTGCTTTCTATATCAAGACCTTTGATCCATCGTTCGTTTGAAATATTGCCGTTCAAATCCACACCAGTAGAAAGTGTTGATACCAAGTTTTTTGATTTTGGTATTTCCTATGTAATCTTATATAATTAGAACATAATTCATCTTAACGTCATTTAATGATTAACACAAAAACTTCGACAGGTTAGATTAAGTTATTAAGTGTAAGCAATAGAAGATATAATTTAATATTGTTTTGTTGCCATGTAATTATAATTTAAACACTATACTGATTAAGATGGATTCATTTAAGTTTTTGTCTTATTTTGTAATTTACTAACTTAGTTTGGCTAAGCATTTTCTAATTAAATATGTATCTTAACAATGATATAGTATTTCTGCTAATTAACTTCTTGAAGGAGAAGTTTGTTCTAAAAAGCCGACTCGCTAATTTTATGATTTCTCGACGTTTTAAGCCATTCTGAATTGAATGAGACCAAATTTGAGAAAAGTGTGTGTGTGTGTGTGTTTGAGCAGATTTTTCACCTTTTGTCGACGTTTTCCCAAAAATTTCAAAATTCGTAAGTCATTCGATGTAACGCGATAAGGATTGCCGTTTGTTTTGCACCACGATCAGCCAAGGCGTTTCTTTGTTAGGGTAAAACTTTGTAAGTTAAAACTTTACTTGCTTTTAAGATATCTTTGGTGGACCTCTTTACCCGCGGACTTTTAAAACTCGATCAAACACATATAAATTAATTCTTTTAAATTTTATTATTTGGTTAATATTATTATAGCAAATTTAGCTTTTTTGATAAATAACTGGAAGTATGAATGTATAAATTATTAGACAGACTTAAATAATCACCTTATACATGACTAAGTTCAAATATAAATAAATAACAAATGTTTAATCAAACTAATTAATTGCAGGATCCCTGCATGACATCATAAACATTATAAGTAATGATTAAGAAGGAAAATAAACAATACCAATAATTAAAATGCGAATGTTGATATTTTCTCAGAATTTGTTGTTAGTAATATTTGAAACAATACACCAGATTAAAATTGTTTAATGTTTTGTAATTCAAATTTGTTTTGCGAAAATATACAAGTTCGATAATAATACACAGCAATAAACTTTTGGCATAGTAAATATAAATATGTGACCAGAATTTAATATGGAAATAAAGCTGATATATTCAATTACAACATATAAATAACTTTTGTAATATGATGAACTTTTGATAAATGTTTTGTAAATTCTTGGACATGTTTAATACTCGTAAATCAACAAATAAACGTCATCGTTTTTTGAAAAAAATTTATGAACCTCATACATAAGGTCTATGGAATTCTCACATATAATTATAAGTACTACAAATAATTGTGTTTTAAAAAAAAACAGATATCAAGCAGTAGTGATATTCATTTTTCCTTAAAAATATAGATCTTCTAAATATAGTTGTATCATATACGGTAGTGACAGTCATCATATGAGATAAGTTTCAAGACGGAAAAATGTAGTATGTTTGTTTGAACAAGTTTTCATTATTGCGTTCATTCAGACAACCGTATAGTCCAGTCATTTAAGCTTAAATTAGGTAAAAATCTCGGAATTCGAGATACCCACATATGACAGGGTGTCAATACCATATGTAGGTTTTGAGACAACTATAGGGTTTCAATATTCAAGTATTTACAGACTTACAGCTGGATATCTCGAATTTCGAGATGAACTTACTATAATGACTGGATTAGAACTCTTCTCTACAATTATTGGGCTGTTTTGAAATGAATGACAAAATTCTTATAGCTATCAAAAATGAGAATCCCAAACAAATCAAAGCTTTTCAACTAGTAAGCTATCCCAAGACTAGACTTTAAAACAATTTACAATAAAGAATCATGATTCCAATCAACTCTTGACATTAGGGTCAAATCGTTTAAAGATCCACTGTCCTTCTTCTTTATCATGATCATTCAAAAGCATACAAATTATTACTAGCATGCAAACGGTTATAATTACAGATAATGAGTAGTTAAAATGATGAGTAGTTTAAATGTTAGGTACACACAAAACTGACCTATGACAAATAGCATAAAAATAGAAATTTAAATACATACTTTCTTAAATATCTCTTTCTCTTGAAACAATGTTTTAGAAGACATCGATATTTATGTTGGCAGATGTAAGATGTATATTTATATAAAGATTTAAGGGAATTTGTGGCAATAACATCAATTAATAATATTTTATTAACTGGACGTACAACATTATGCAATAATTTCTAATGCAAATAAAATCAAAACTAAGCTTTTTATACATATCATTATGTTTGGCACGCTTCGTTAATTCTGCGATTATAATTTAGTGAAAGGATCAAAGTAGTGCGGTAGATAGTTCAAATATTTTTTTACGATATTCATTTCCTTGTTTTATGAACTCAACAATTGCAAAACAACAATTATAACAGAAAATGCACATATTCTGCGCTCGAATGCCATGTCGCTTATTAAAATAGAGTTATGGCTTTGAGGCGATAATAGAGACATCATAATAAGGAAATGTGATGCCGACAAACAATATGATTTGTATTATGAATTATCCACATATATCTCTCCATTTGACGATATAATTTAATTGAATACTCTCAATAGATATGCTTAAATCAATAGGGTAGAGCGGGGTAAAAGGACTTGAAGGACCGCGAGTAAAAAGGGCACCACCGATATCTCGAATCATTTGTTGATTGTGAGCACTTATGTTCAGTTTATGAGACCTTAATATAATTTTTAAGTTATTTGATTCTTTTATAAGCTGTATTGTTATGTTC
>NW_020539725.1:54166969-54179088 GCF_003426905.1 Ctenocephalides felis | reverse complement strand
ATCATTTGTTATGATTCGAGCGTTTTTCCTTGGCATATAATTAAACAGCAAACCGCATGCGTAACGCGCGTGTACTGTACCGACTTTCTAACGATCATGAGGAACTTATAAAAATCATTTGGAATAACCTTATAAATAAATTTTGAATAAATTTTTCGCAAACTAGCTGTAAGTGGAATTCTGTCTTGAGGCAATTATGACATCGTGCCTTGAGGCAAATTGCTGGAACTTCCCGCACCGTAACGAAATGTTCGAGGATATTGATGTTTTCAAATAGATTATTATAAAATAGTAACATTGTCTAATATTTATAGAATTATATAAACGAATTGCAGAGTTGAAATTATTTCTAAGTATATTAGAACTATAGTCAGAATTAAAATAAAATCTGAAATATTTTCGATATACAAAATACTAAAAAAAAAAAAAAAAAAAAAAAAAAAAATTGGAACAAAATTTTTTTTTCCAAAATCAATATATTTTGTTAAGACAAGCAGAAAGTTCTTTGAATCATTTAAATCGGACGCTTAGTTCTCTCAAAAACTGCCATTTTTTTACATATTTAGCTCGTATCTTCGAAATGGCTGGGCCTGCCCTTTGCCAAAAACTAATAACACTTCTCCCAATCTTACTAATTGAAAATTTTTTTTAGATCATTCATCGGATACTCCGTTCGCTCAAATTCGATCTATTTTCTGCCTCTTTGCTCCGTATCTCCGAAACGGCTGGACCTGCCTTTGTCAAAACTAATCAGCTCTTTTCCCAATCAATAGGAATCGAATGTTTTTTTGAACACATTCAAATCGGTTGATCCGTGCGCCCTAAAAAGTGACTGGAAAATTTGTATCCACCATACATACACACACACACACACACACACACACACACATCCTTTTTTCTGAGGTATGCCAAAACGTTCAGAAAACCTTCAAACGTCGAGAAATGTAAAATTTTCATTCCGATTTCGGCCCATTACAATAACTTACCCTACGGGAAGTTAAAAAATATTAACCTGATAATATAGAAATATTTCAAATCAATATTATTCTTGATACTAAGTTAGTTAATAAATGCCACTCATATGCTAAAAATTCACTTCTTCAGCATTGAGTGACTTCTAATAAAAATACTTTGCTTTTAAAGACTTCAAATAAAAATGATAAAATTCATAAAATTATTATTGATATATGATAGAGCGGAGCTTAAAAGTTTCGCGGGTAAAATAGTCAAATGTTAGGAATTTTTTTAACACAATATTTTGCAAGTAGAAGGCAAAAGATGTATATTCATATAAAATCAAATTTCTTATACATTGGACCAGTCTATGGGCAAAGAAAAACAGGTAGCACATTTTTGAAAAATAGCAAAAAAACACATGTTAACTAATACTATCTTATTACGACATATAATTTCTACTATAAATTATTATTGACGCGTTCTTTTGTGAAATAGGTTGAACAATCAAATAATTGAGTTATTACTGTGAAATAACTTATATAATACGCTCTGATAGAGATATAGACCTGATTAATATTACGATTCGTTTTAGATTCGTAAACCTAAGATTATTTTCTCATTAAATTTATCACGCAAATTAAACATGAGGAAAATTTGTCTTAAACGGGGTCATGTAAGTTTTAAGTTTTTATTACCAAAGAACTAACTACTGTTCATTGTCGCTTATTAAATAATTTTGCAAGAATAATAGGTGTTTTTTTTGTTAATTTTACACGGTGTTAAGGCTGAGATAATAATTTCTTTAGTATAGTAAAATTTTAAATTGTTATTGCATAAGTGTTAATTGATTTAGCAGATTGTTGAAAGATGAAATATATATCTCTCACTTTAAATTTGTATCGACATTTCAATCGCATTAAATCTAGATATTTAAATGGATTTAATTATTTTGTAAGAATATTTAGTGTTAACTGAATTTTTAATAATCATTTAATAATCACAATATTTTATTTAGATTACAGATAGATCTATATACATTTACCATTTAATCTCTAAAATGAAAAAAAAAATTTTTTTTGACTAATGAATCCTCTTTAACACGTTTATCGCCACGATAATATCAGAAAATTTTTCATGTGCGTTTTGGTAAATTTATTAGCTAATTACTTAAAAATGTATCAAAGAAAAAAAAGACAAAATTTCTGGAAAAATTTTTATACTTTTATGTCACAAAAATATGACTGACATAGCCGTTTTTTTTTCAATGTATTGTAGTCATCCGTATAACTTTTTAGAGTCAGACCTATATGACTGACATGGCGATTAACGTGTTAATTAGTGACTTACACATAATTAGTCGAGAAATGAGTTGAATATCACACTTGAAATGTAGTTGAAAGTACTATAAATTATTTTCAAATTATTCCTTCAGCGGTTTGTCTAATTTTCAAACTTGATTTTATCACAATCGTGGTATACAACGAAAATAGCGATTGTTATCCATTTTAACTGTACTGTATGTACATAATATTCACTTTCGATTACCTCGCTCAAGTGCTTTTAAAGCACAATTTTCAAACAGAACCGCATTTCGAATCAACTGAACATATTAATTCAATAAAAAAGTATGTAAATTAAGGTATAACATTCAAGGATTTAAATTTTTATTGTAGCATGTCTTAAAAGGAAATTTGTATCTTAAAAGTACTTGTTTTGGGAAAGAAATCGTAAAGAAACGGTTTTCATATAATTATATAAATATGAATCATTTTTAACAAATCTTATATGCACTTTAATTTAAGTCAAGTATATTTTATATGTTGAGTTGACTTTAATTTGGAAATTGAACAAAAATTAGAATTAATATGTAACCAATAATGAACCAACCAATAATGAATTTTGTTATAATTTTATAAGTTAATGATTCATTTTGCATAACTTCGAGAGAACCGAGCGTCAAATTAAAAATTGACTGAACCTAATAAAAAAGTTTATAAAAAAAAAACGTTGAGACTGTGACGCTGCACTAAAGCGCTTCCATATTTTGTGTCTAAAACAGTGTTGTTTTAAAATTTTCAAAAAAATCAAAATTTTCAAAAATATCAAAATTCGCAAAATAGGCTCATTTTTTTAAATTTTCAAAAATTTTAAAAACTTTTAAATTTTAAACTTTCGGTACGGTAAGTTCCAGCAATTTACCTTAAGACACGATGCCAAGCACCACTAGTTTTTCATTAAGTTCGACTCTGTTTAAATATTCGCGAAATTATTGATATGAAACACGGACGTGAGGAATTGATACGGCACGCTAGCCCCTCGGATTGCTATTCATATGCCGCATATATATGCATTCGAGAGAATAACTCTTGAGAAATCATTTTTACGTGTTCGCACATAACACTTAATACGATTTCCTTCTAAATAAATTGTTAGTAACTTACTTATTGCACAATTGTTTATGATTTTGTAATAATGAAAATTGATTAAGTGCTTTCAATCAGAAATAATAATAACAAAGCGAGAAAGCCTTACGAATAATAATCAAATATGAGTACAACCATAATGGTCTCAGTTTTTTTTTGTTTCAATCTAGTATTATTAAGTTTCCAGATAATTCATCGCAATTTCCAAACAAAATTCTTTATTCACATAAAAGTACACCTATTTCCCACTTAACACAAAAGGTATGTTCCATAAAAAACTGTGTAACTTGAAAAATTTGTGAACTGTCCTGGCTCCTTAAACAACTCGGTAATGCGACATGGCGACCCGGAACGTTTTAGCGCCGGGTCGCCGCGCTCATACTGTGCCTTCAAAAGACAGGAACAGAATGATTCTTATCATTTAGATCAAAGCTTATAATAAAACTGTTTACGTTTATTCTACTCGAGATTTTTTTTCGATTTTCATCACAACACTGTATTTGTGATACTCTATTTTTTTAAGTTTTCATAAAAACAAATTTTAAGTTCATTAATTTTTAGACTAAATTTTAAGTTTATTTACAATCTTGTGAGTATTTAAAACTAACTTTCAATTACGCCTAAAATCTAACTAATGAATCGTTTCTCAAAAAACCTGTAAAATAAATTCTCCAGAGTACAACGGCACGTTTATCAATAAACATCAATCAATTCGATTTTGGCATGAATAACGTCCGATGGTTCCAACTTCTTCATAACAGGTTACTTTTTCGTCATACCTAACCCAAAATTTCTGGAACTCGATTCTCTTATAATTCGCACACTCTCATATAAATATATTTATTAATTCATGATATAACTGTAACTCTGATCGTTGGTTTTAATTTTGTTTCTTGGTTCGCTAAACTTTCACAACGATATATGTGAGCGAGTACATAACCGACGATAAAAAGATATTAAAAAAATGTATATATTTTTGACATTCGATAAAAAGTGGAACCCAGAGAAATATAGGTCTCCGATAGCCCCTGGTGATCAAAAAATGATGATAACTTTATTATGGACTGATGCGTTACGTTGGACGTTTTATAATCGTTGTGTTCCTAATATTTTTGGGAAATATAAAAAAGTAGTATTTAAAGCCAACGGCAAGTTTGTAATTTGTTTAGTATGTTGTATGTATTGTATATAAATATACATAATATAAACAAGGATTTGAATTAACTGCAATTTTTATCTATTAATTTGATTTATCATGATTCAGATTTGTTCTACTAAGTTCTGGAAGATGGATCGTTAAATAAATTATTTCGGTTATCACAGAAGTAGGTATATTAAATAATTAAGTAATGAAAAATAAATAGGATTTCTTTGCAATATAAATATATTTAATTTTATGTATAGAAGTAACAATTTTTTTTAGAAAATTTTCAGAGCTTTGTGCTTATAAATGCAATTTATATAGTAATACCAAATTTCAACTGACACCCAATATTTTAATAGTGTTATTAATGTAATACATATTAGCAAGAATTGAGTACATAATTACTTACACAATAAATGTACTGCAGTAATATTATAGTTTATAGTTGATATATTAACATTTTTTTATAGTCTTCTCCATAGGTCCTTTGAAATTCATATTTTTTATCAAAATTTAACATATCATACTAACATCATAAGGAGAGCATCAGGAGAACTTAAAAAATCTTTTTTTTTTATTTCTATATGTATTATGACCTTCCTATTTTATGAAAACATTTAAGAATTTTGTTTGTTTTTTCTCAGAGAACAATTAGAAGACAACTAAATGGTTCTATTTGATATTAAATAGGACCACTTCTATAATATCTTCTGATCACAATATTTGGATTATATTTTTAACATAGGTCAAATAATACCTTTAATTTTTGACTACAATTATATATAGTATTGTAGATGACTTATAATACATTAAAACTCAATATTATAGAAATATACTAAAGAGGAGTCTATTAATCACGTGATCAATTTTAAGGGATATTCGGACTCACCCTGTCCTTTGAAGATACATGGAAATATTTTAAATTAACTTTTCTTTTCTACACAATCACGTGTATTCTTAGTACCTAGAAAAATCGTAATTTTTTTTTTTGAAATATTTTGTATTATTTTTTTAAATTCAGGTAAGAAGTAAATGCACTTGATATTTTTCTAAATCTTATGCACTTGATATTTCTTCTTCCTTATGATATTTTGTGATTTTTTGTCTAATACCTTAAGCTCATTTTTAAGCCTGACTTGATTGTTGGACGGCCCTTAAATTAATATGTTTGAATGATAAACATTAATTTGAAAAGCTTTAAGTACTTCTATTTAAACCGTATTTTTTGTTGATTTTCTATAACTTGATTAAACCAAAAAATACCTTTTAAATAGTAGTACTTAAAGCTTTTTGAACTAGTGTTGTATATATGAAGACAAAGATGAATGGTGTTGGTACTTTTATTATGGAAATTTTTAAAAAAATGAAGATTATTTGTTACTAAAGTAAAGTTTTATATTTTCTGAAATAACATCTATTGATATCACAAAATGTACAATATCAGAAGACGGAAAAAAATCACTTGTTAAGCATAAACTCATTCTAGGGTTAAGTCTTGGAAGGCTATTTTCTGAAAGCTTAGAAACATATGTTTGATCTCTGTCTACATGTGGAAACTGTTCTACTTGATATCAGGTTCACGCAATACGTTTTAAGTCCAAAACCAAGACTACTATTGCCTCAAAAAACCTACCATATTTAAGAAAAAATTATCAATTTTTACGCGAACGACCAATGAAGATCTTTGCAGATATTTGCAGAATCACGCTAAGCGTCAAGGTCGTACCATCAGTTCACGGGCCTACGGGTTTCATTTAAAACGTTACCTTTGAATATTTTTCAGTGAGACCTGTGCAAATCGCAAATCTGAATATTTAGCATATTCAGTTATGCGGTATAAATTTATATCCTGAACATACACAGCGTCGAGTTTGGCTTTTATCTAGGTTCTAAGATAGCGGTTTTTCTCGCCGTGCGCGTTGTTAACGAACCGCAGGCTATTAGCTTCTGCTATCGATATAATAACGACCGAGACGCACGTTCCCTTTGAAACAATCACGAATTAATAGGATAATTAAAATTTTATTGATATTTATTTAATATATAATAAATAAAAAAAAATTTAATTTTTCTTAACATAGAGCAGACAAGATACAGTAAGATCTTACCAGCTACTGTGAAATGAACAAACTAGTTGTGCATAGCATCGTGCCTTAGGGCAAATTGCTGCAACTTCTTCTATTAAAAATTAAATTAAAGAAAACTTTTTTGTTTAAATTTACCTTTTGAAAAATTATTTGTTTTATACTTTGAAATATTGTGGAAATTTTTTTCTCTTTTATTTCCTCAATGCAAATAAATGTTTTTTAATAATTCAAATCACACTAAGTTCTCTCAAAAATTGAATTACCACTTTTGCTCTACCTGAGCTATGTCAGACATATATATCTGACATACGCAATTCGATGGAAGACCACGTCAATCACATATGTTCGACGCAAACGATACATTTGCAGTACGTTTCAAAAGTTTGGTCTTTCAGAAACAAAATCTGTAAATTTCTTGACTTTAATATAGAGCCATGTCAGTCATTTATGTGTGACATAAAAATTTTAGTTCTTCCAGGACATTCAGCCAAAAATGTTTTTTTGAATCTATAAGTTTTCTTGGTACATTTTTAACTAATTATCTGATATAGTTAGATTAAACTTGTTATTTTAGATTTCTTCCATGATGAGAAGTCTATGAAAAGATTTAATATAAAAATATTAACAATAACACATTTTACAATAACAATAAAAATTTACAATAACACATTTTTTATATTTTCAAACAAATATTAATATCTTTTATATCTTAATTAATGTCATTTTTGGGAAGTAAATAAGAAATTATGGCTAAATATAAAAATCTCAAAAATTTTGAAAAATTAAATATTTAAGCCCATTTCTATGATATTTTATTTCAATTTTCGATTTTCATGAAAATTTCACAAATTAAACTATTACTTTTTATAATTATTACGTCATATAATTTTTATCACTCTGATTGATGAAATAAATGAATGAATAAATGTAATAAAAAATAGATTAAAATGAATTTTACATACGTAATCATCAATTGTACGTAATCATTTATATAACTTTTTTCACATTGAATGAATAAGAATAATTAGATGAAATGAATTTTATTTGCTATAAAATATAGATTTAATTGAATCTTGCACAGGTATTAATCTTAATAACGTATGAACGTCAACATTTATTAACACATAAATATTTCAGTATTTGGTGAAGATAAATTTAATTTGAATTATTTATTAGCCATAAATTAAAAAAAAGATCAAATATTTTTGATACGAAATGAACGATGAAGTAGCACGTGCATGTGTAATATTTGCATAAAATGTTATGAATTTGCAAAAAATTAATTGATGTGCAAAATTACATTTTAGCATAATTTTATCTTGCAAACTGAGTACTCTACTTTTTTAATATATTGACTTTAACCACTAATCGTCATATATAATAAAAAAATGAATTTTCTGTAGCATGAATTTTAATGCAAAAATATGAATTGGTAATAGATTCTATATGTTATCAATTTTTTTTAATGTTTTTTGTCTGATATGGATATAACTCTTAAAATAAATTAGTATTTTTATATTGCAATTTTAAATAATTTAAATTGATTACTTATCAATATTAATTGTAGTTGATTTGATTTATTAATCATTTTGACTGCATCTATCTCTAAGTTTAATTGTAGTTGATTTGATTTATTAATCATTTTGACTGCATTTACCTCTAAATTTATGAGGAGCATTAACATGAAAATGCTAATGAGATAATAAAAAAATGATTCATTGTACAACATTTAGTACAATTATTTTGCTTATACTTTCTTGATTAAATATTTTATGAAATTATTGCATTTTATTCATAAAAATAGATTAAATTCTATAAAACGTTAGTTAGTTGCAATATTGCGCTTTTTGCAGTCGTAAAACTGTTAGCAGATTTTTAGCATACCTTTTATTTTATGAAAAATTGAATTTAAGCACAATTTTATCTAAAAATGGCATATCTAGTTTAATAAGTTTATCATGTATAAAATTGCAAATTTGCTGAAAATTAATTAAATTTTCAATTGACGTTATACAAAGCCAATCTACGTTCTAATGGACTTATCAGCAAGTTTATTGATATAAATGTACAACTTAAAAATTTTACAGTGTTTTTTTACATTTAATGCATATAACCTATGGGTTATATTATTTATTATTTTAATGTATTTCATAAATATTTGGCTGGTTTTTTAATTATTAAAATAATTATCACGTGTAGATTTTCTATCCTTGCTCCATTTGGTACAAGTACAAAATTCGTTAGTCAGTTAAAATAATTTGTTAGTAGTTAAAATAATCTTAAGCATTTTATTTTGTTACATGTCGCTTAAATCATAAATTTTGTTGATAATATAATTTTTGTAGTTCTGAAAAATCACATCAAATAAATATATTTAAATCGAAATTCCATATAGTTATTCCAAAGTGTTATGAGTTTCCTGCATTTACGCAACGGTTTCTAGATCACGTCAAGTTACAGTTTTTTTTATATCTGAGTTATATAATTTTCAAGTTTTATTTTTACTGCTCGCCACAGGCTCTGATGCAATATATCGTAATATGGTTATTCAGAACGAAATATTTCAGACCATAAAACCAATATATGAAACTCAATTTAATATAATATGAAGATAGACTAACTTCGAGATTCAGTTAGTTTCTTCAAATTTATTTAGAATTAAAAAATGATATGTAAAATTTACTTATTATAAGTCATAGTAAAATGTATTTCAATCCTTGCAACTACTGCTTTCAATTATCCATCTGGTCTAGGTCAGATCTCCAAGATATTTAGCAAATGTCTGAAAAATTGCCCCTGAAATTATGATTAAATTAAATTCTTTCATTCTAACGTTATATACCGGTATATAATTTCAATATTAACAGTTACTGCTAAACTTGCCAACAAATCAATGATTGCCAATAAATTATCTAGATGATCCCGTATGAGTTTTAAAGACCTTCTGAAGAACGCAGAATAAATCGAGGCGGATAGCCTTCGTCTAGTTTCAAGATTAACCTGTCAACTCATATCTCAAGTATTTATTAATATTTTAGTTTTTTGCGAGTTATGTGAGTCTCTGTGAACGGTATTCCATAAATATCATGTGGTGGTAAACATAAATCTTTGTCTATTCATTATAATTTACATTATTGTTCAAATTTTGATCAAGGTAGTATCACCAAGAATGACAAGGTGTATGATAGATAGTTAATTTTTTTCTAATATTTGCACCTAATGCATATGGAACATCTGCAAATTTTTGCAGTCGAATTTCCAAAACAAATTCTTTTTCAGCAATAATATTTATATTTCGGAGAGATATTGTGTTTAGGAAGTAATTCAATGTTTAGCAACTCCATAAGAGTTAAAAATGGTTCAAGTGATTATGAATGCCTTAATTTGATATATTAACACTTTGCCGTCCGCACGTTTTGTAAAAATTTATTCGCTTGGCGCCGGTAGTGCTAATTCGTTATCACTTTGCTTGTCCCCGCCCATTCTGAATATTATCGAAAAATTACAAATTTTAGTTCTTACTAATGTTGAGGGGGTAATTTTTTGTTATCTAAATTAAACACCAACAGGATGGAAAGATTTCTGCCACTGGCCAAAGGAAGATACTGTGCTCATGACACCACTGTGGTGTCGCCGGCTGTTAAGCGCTAGTTCGCGCTCGACACCACTGTGGTGTCGCCGGACGGCATAGTGTTAAACTTTTACCAGATAGTTGGTTTTTCAGATTGAATATGTAATTTGCTTTCCAGATTTTCTACTTTTATGTTAAAAACTCAATGTCATCCATTGTTTCTTCTACTGGTCAATATTTTCTGGTTGAGCAACATTTTACCATCGAAGCAGTGAACTACCAAAAGATGATGATTTCTTAAAATATGCATTGCTAAAAATTTCTTAAAAAAATGTCAAACTAACTAGATTTTAGAATAATCGGAAAGAAAAACAAGATAAATTTGTATTATCGTCTTCACTTTTTCATACTCTATCATTCTTAGAAATTTCATGTTAGTTTCTAGTTACTGATTTTAAAAAATTGCTTTCGAACTATGTTTCCTTTCGAAATAATTTCTTCAAATCTACTGGTGACTAATTGGTATTTATTACTTGTCACAAAGAAAATTATTAATTGTATCCGTTTTCGAAATATGCGTCACTTTCAAAGAAATTGGGAACACGTAACTGTTTTCGCAAATTCTGGTGGCTTCGAGCTATATAAAACCCATATGTGAAAGATAACAATTCGAAAATATAATCAATAATTGTTACTTGGAAATATACTTGAATTTGAGATTTTGAAATTTATAGAAAAACCATGCAAATGCGTTCAAAAATATAAATTCATATAAAAATATAAACGATTTTCATCTAGGCCAGGCCATCTAAAAATCATCAACGTCCATAAAAAAGTCGTAACTACGAATTTAGAGAGTCTATTTATTTCGGACAAGGATATATTTTACTATAAATATTGCAATAGTTAAAAAGTACATCTAAATATCTCTTGATTTATCTTTCATAATAGTTTTTGTTAACTTTTTCATCAATACATCATTATATACAAATCGATAAAATAAATACAATGCAATACGTTGTATTGTAAATTGAATTCAACACCTCAGAAATTTCACTTTTCAATTTATAGAAGTTATATTGGCATATTAATTTGACAATTTTATTACACAATAATAGATTTCAGGTAATGGTAAATTTTCCATATTTAAATAAACATTGATATAAAAAGAATTATGAGTAGCATTTATAGAGAGATTTATAGAAAAAGTTAAAATTTTAATTTGTATCAAAGGTTATAATGCAATCTTTAGATTTGTTTTATCGAATTTTGAATGGTTTTATCCGAATTGGATGTAATTTTGAGTGACCTTCAGCTAGAAATTGCTTTTAAAGTAAAAGTTAAGACTTTACCTAAAGAAAAACAATTCGAAATCCGGTTTTCATTACTAAAATATATCATTATTTAATTAGATCGTTCACACTAATTTACATTAAGTTCTTGATGTATTCGTGAGAATTGGACCACAATGTAGACCACACTTTATACTTGAGAAACGAATCTGTTTTTCTTGTATTTACTTGTTCATTAATTGAAACTATTTATATTTTAAAACAATGCTGCAAATATAAAAATTAACTTGGTCAAATTGTGAAATTGTTGTATAAAGTTTTTTGTCGTACAATACGACTATTCTCTTGGATGCACCATCCTAATATATCAAATAAATAATTTTATACTTGGAATGACAGATGACGTTCAACTAAATTTAATAGGATGTTTCAAATAAATATTATTTATTATAATGAGTAGTTTTACTTATATGCAAAAACATTACTAAACGGCTTGCAAGTGTTTATTAGAAACTCAAAATATCAACTTTTTGAAATATTGAAATGAGCATTTTGGATTCTCTAGAAATTATTTACTAAATTTTATTAGTAGTTGGTAGTTTCTTTGGTACCTACTATCAAATCAAAGAATCTCTACAAATGCTA
>NW_020539725.1:54162594-54165969 GCF_003426905.1 Ctenocephalides felis | reverse complement strand
TTATACATTTTATATTACCAACATATTGTTTTTCCATGACTCAAATGAAATAAAATGCGTTACAATCGAAAATTTCCGATTTCTAAAATACCAGTCATATGAAAAGAAAGTCGTGCTGCAAATTCTAGACAACACTTTTATTTCAAACGCACGTACAAACAACGATATACAAATATCATCAAGGCGATCGATCGTTCTTCATTCACAATTGTCCATGGCCTACCGATCGATAATGGTTTATTACGAAATTAAATATTGTTAATAATCATATCACATCATTCCGAGTTCATTGAAGCATAAAAGCTTTCTTGAGATATACACTTGCAATTGTATTGTGCCAGGACTAATATGGAACCCATAATAATAGGCAGGTGCTATGCAGGCCGCACACGACGCGGTCGTCTTTGGTTCCACAACAGTCCACGAAGACACCTGGAGTAAATGGAAATTTACTACCTTTACTCCTTAGTAAAATCTCTGAGATAGTAGAAATGAATTTTTCTCTGAATTTTGATGAGTTGATTTGGTAGACTTTGGAAGTAGAATAGTCGCAAGGGGACGCCATTAATCACGTGCTCAATTTTTTAAAGGATTTTCAAACTTCTCTCCCACTTGGTGATACGTGGTGATATTAAAAATTAACCCTCCTCCCCCACCAAACATCACGTGTATTTTTAGTTACAAGAAAAAATTGTAATTTTTTGGATTTTTTTTTTTGAAAATGTTTGGATTTAAAAAAATCAGGAAAAAATAAATACACGCGTGGGAGTAGTTATGAATATGAAAGTATAAACTCAACCTTGCATAAAAAAAATATAAAATTTATAGATTATAAAAATTAATGATATGACTTGAAATATCGGCAAATGCAATAATGCCATACTATGTTAACTTTTTCCTAGGTGATAATGTTATTTTACTTAACTGAGCATTATTCGTCATTTTATGCAAAGTCTCATGAGGCAAATGATTAATTATAGAATGTATTTTAGAGTAATCACTCATACTCATAGATGAAAATCTGATTTTATGAAGAATTTCACTATCAATTAGTATTTTTGAACACTATCCATAGATATGTTGATTCCTTGAATATCACATTCGTTTAAATACCATTTGTTTATTATATCAAGTAAATCAATTTCCGAAATATTTATTGTTTCTTGCTTTGCTATTTCAAGCATTGTCAAGGGATGCGGATGATAGTCTGTTTCCAAAAATACATATTTAGGATGTGTGCAGATTACTTGCATTGCAGCTTTTATCAAAAAATCATCATGTATGACTATAGCAAAGTCTAATATTTCCAATGCATTACTAATTGATAGATTTTTCATTATATAGATTTTACAAATACCTTGTAAATGATGTAACATATACTTTATCGAAGCATAGAGTAATTTACAAGCATTTTCTATAGAAGGTATAGAACTTTTATCAGTATAAATGTAGCTCAACATACACTTAAATGCTTCTAAATCAATATCATATATATTAATAACATCAACTTCAGCTAGGGATCCATACAGCATTGCATCAAAAACAGGACTTGCAGAAGCAAGGATTACTCGATGAGCATAGATGTAAGTAGAATTTATTTTGAAAACACAATCACTCCATTGTCTTGATAATAATAGTTTCCCAATTCGATCTTGAAGCTTTACTAACATTGTTGAATCATTTATCTACGTTCAATTATGACAAAATAAATTGATTAATAAAATTAGGTGATTATAAAGCGTAGTATAGCATAAATACTTACAGAAGGAATATGTTCCATTATTGGGCACTAAAGAAAAATGTAACTGTAAACGATATACCCAGAAAAAACGACAAATTCGAATAAATAAAACCTTGAACTCATAACTGTCAAACGTGTTCTTCAAGGTCTCGCATAATTGCAAACAACAAATTGTCTAAACAGAATAAATCATTGAATATGCGTCTGCTGCTTAGATGACGATTAATGTTTATTTAAAAGTTATTCAAATTTTTATTATTATTTTTAGGTTATACTAGTATTCGAATATATAAATATAAATAGTAAAAAATACATGTGCACGAATGTAAATAAAATCATGTTCATATTAATATATTAACATCTACAGCAATTTAATATAAAAAAAACTTTGATGTATTCGTTTTAATCAAATTTAATTTTCATTTTCTATGTTATTATCATCCTTAAACTTTATTAAAATATTTATGCAGAATTATCACACAGAGATATACGAACAGATACAATTATACTTTCTCTCTTAGCCATTATATATCGTTCTCGAGATTTTAGTGTATGTGAAAGCACTTAAAACATTTTTAACCCTTTCGGAGTCCAAAGGGTTAATAATTATTTAAGAAACGACCCAGTAGATTTATACCAAAAACTAATCATTACGATACCAAACCAAGAACAGTTTTTTAATTTTTAAATCGGTTCAGGATTTGTTAAAAAGTTGAACGAAAAATTTTAGACTTCTCTAGTAAATAAAAAAAAAAACAGCTTAGCCGATCGCCGCACAAAACTATAATCCTTAACTGGTTACATCGAATGGCTTTTCTTTTTTAAGTTTAAAAATTAATTCGGCCGTTTTTTGACAAACCGTCGACAAAAAAGGGAAATTGTTCCTCATTTTTCAAGAAGTTTTTTAAAAGATAATTGTAATAATTATAATAAGTATTAATATAAAAAATTAAAAAATCTCATTAATTCTTTTAAGCAGTAAATGGAATGGAATCTGAAAAAAATTGAATAATGTTTGATTAAATATATTAGAGTATTTTAATAAGTCATACTGAAAAATATATTCCTCCATATGTTAAATACTCATTTGAAATTAGATTACTTTAATGAAATAATTGAAAAAAACAAAGCAATATGAAAAAAAACGAAAAGATGTAAGTTATCGAATAATTTATGAAAAGTTTAATTTGTTTGTAAAAACAATTCCAATGCCTAAATTTAATAAAAAAAAAATACATGAAACTTTACTGTTTTTACTATTCATAATAATTAATCGAAGAGATTGTATCTGTGTCAGCACTACTATTTAAATAGAAATGTAAAAGTAAAAATTAAAGACATAAGTATAATATATAAAAATTGATTTATATACAAAAGAATTGTAATATTTTTTGCACATCAATTTTCTTGATAGATCATTTTAAAAATTTCAACAAACGATGTTACATATTGTCATATATAACATGGAACAATTTAATTATTATAAACAATTTATCGATGAATTTTAATAGAAAAAATAGTTTTTTTACTCTTATTGATTATTTTCTCCTATTGATGTTCATTGAAGGAGCTAGGTTGATCAAGTCAAACAATTCCGTGTGTTCTGAAATAAAATGTCATTTACACTTTTTTAT
>NW_020539725.1:54141683-54162494 GCF_003426905.1 Ctenocephalides felis | reverse complement strand
AATATTCGATTCCTATTGATAGGGAGATGTGCTGATTAGTTTTTGGCAAAGGCAGGTCCAGCAGTTACGAAGATAAAGAGCAAAGAGTGCAGAAAATAGAAATCGAGTTTTTGAGAGAACGGAGCATCCGATTTGAATGATCTAAAAAACATTCAATTAGTAATGATTGGGAGAAGTGTTTATTAGTTTTTGGCAAAGGCAAGCCCAGCCATTTCGAAGATACGGAGCTAAATGTGCAAAAAATGGCAGTTTTTGAGAGAAATAAGCGTCTGATTTAAATGATTCAAAGAACTTTCTGCTTGTCTTAAAAAAATAATTGATTTTGGGAAAAAAAATTTGTTTCGACTTTTTTTTTTCAATTTTTTTTATTTTCAAAGAAAAATTTTTTTGTATATAGAAAATAATTCAGATTTTATTTTTAATTCTGACTATAGTTCTAATATACTTTAAACAAATAATTTCAACTTTGCAATTCAGTTCATATAATTCTTATAAATATTAGACATTGTTACAATATTAATAATAATCTATTTGAAAACATTCAGTATTCCTCGAACATTTCGTTACGGTACGGGAAGTTCCAGCAATTTGCCTTAAGGCACGATGCCATACACCCAACTAGTTTCATTACAGTATGGAAAGTACCAGCAATTTGCCATAAGGCACGATGCCATCATGCACCACTATGATTATTTTGAGTATATTTTCTGTTTCGATGAGTAACTTTATATTAAAACCAAATGATTTATGCTGTTTGTTATCAACTTATACAGTTTAATATTATCTTGGAGTTTAGATTTTGCTTTCCCAAGACAAATAATTGCACTCTCTCTCTTGACACATAACCAGTGTTTCGAAATTAACTCAACGCTTCGGTCATGTACACACTTCAAAACGACAATTTATTTTGACAACTTTGACAGACATAGTAAATTATAATGTATGTTCCATATATACAAGTCAATGCTTATTATAAAATTAACAGGCGTACACTACTGGATAAGCTCCAAGATGTTCTATTTGTAGAATATTTTATGTGTTTGCGGACACAACTATAACTTCTTCCTTAATATAATATGTGTAAATAAACAAAGATATCCGTAAACTCGTAAAATGTCTATGGAAGACATCTAACGCCTTGAGCATAAAATGGTTTGAATAAAGATTTCCAATATATATTATAATATATATTGTTTTATATATATATTATATATAAAATAATGATCTTGTTTTTTAACTGCCCGTAGGGTAAGTATAGTAATCGCACAAAATAGAAAGTCATTTTTTTATGTATCTTAACGTTTCAAAAGTTTCTGAACATATTGACATACTTTAGAAAAAAATTATGTGCATATGTGTAAATATAGGGCAAAAAGCGGTTAAAAGTCAGTTTTGAGAGAACGGAGCGGTCGATTTGAGTTATTACATACATCATCAAAATATGATAGAATTCGATATTTCTTCAAACACAAAGATCTTCAAGGAGTCAACTTTTGCTGCAAATCCGATACATCAACTAGAAAACTAATAGCTTTCATTTAAAATCTTTGTCACATACGCCTTGGCTTGTGTAAAACAAAGACCCTAACCGGGTAATATAAACTTGATAATTACTAGAACGTATACTGTGTCTTAGAAACTTCACCGAACTAAAGCAAAGTTTACCACTAAATACTGGACACCGTACTTACTTCAAGGAAAGCATCTGACCCAGAAAAGTAAAGAATTTTCATTCATACTCTCTAAGAAATTAAATTAGTTTCAACTTTTAAAAACATAAAATTATTAAATAACTAAAAGTTGTGTAAATTATATGAAAAATTATAAGGGTTTGCTTTTTTATATGAAATCGCAATTACTTTCATTATGCATGATAAGAAATAAATTTTGTACATCTGGGATGCTGCATTTCGATGTCGAAAAATATTAAATTTTAGCAGTAAGGTCGGAAAGTATTAAATATGGCAGTTTTAGAATTGTATTTTGATTAATTTGGATATAAGATATTGACTGAAGAAAAGATACATAAAAATCTTTGATGTAAGCATTCAGAAGACTCCAGATTGTAAGCGTTTTATATTAAAACTTAGTAATATATGAATAAGTCAAGCCAGCTTATACTAGTTAAATTAAGTATAATATAATAAACATATTTCTTAAGTAAGATAATGTATGAAAATGCGAAGAATTTGGTAGAATATTTACGAAAAAAGTCACATTTCATTATTGAATACTGTTGCAAATGCAAACCGAAACCACGATTCTATGTTTGCTCAAACAAAAATAAATTTTAAATTGATTTTATGTAAGTATATGCCGAAAATAACTAAGAAAATACAAGTTTTTTTTTTGTTAAACTTACAATACATGTTTTTTTGTATTCGAAAACAGTTGGTTAATAGTTGACCGTTGTTGATGATTTTATGCTGCCTAAATTTGCCTAAATTTTGCATTGCAAAGGAAATCAAATTTATAGAGAAGAAGAAGAAAATAAGTTATTGAATTATATTATATATTATATAATATTGAAGCATTTGGACAAAACAAGAGTTTTGCTGAAAGTATTTTCAGCATTGACAAGATTAATATTTCTAATTGCAAGTACGTATTGTTTATGATATTGTAATTTTTACATCTATCGTGAAATGGACAAGAAGTAAATCTGTGTGAAAAAAATTGACTTAAAAATACAAATTTTTTTAGCTATTGTCAAAGATTTCAAAAATTGACTTGTTTGTAATATAAACTTTGCTTCGATATTTCGTTTCTACACAGCGCGATTGCTTTGAAAAAAGTTCAAAATTTCCAAAATATTTGAAGACAAAAAAAACAAAATTCAAAAAAGCACCTTTTGCGTCTCAAAAATCCAATTTTTTCGAAGTTAAAAAAAAATAGTATGATTTTCATAAATTTTAATTTATGGTACTGGGAAATCTGGCAATTTACACTAGTTACCACGAAATTTGATTGCTTAATTGCGCTAAATTTTGAGTATATCAAGGACATCCATCGGGAAGTTTCGGAGATGCATGAAAAATTCAAACTAGTGGGGTGCATGACATTGTGCCTTAAGGCAAATTGCTGGAACTTCCCGTACCGTAATTAAAAATCTTGGTACAGAACCCAGAAAAATTTACACATTATGATAATCTCTATAAAATATCTGATAATTTGATGTGCACAAGTCCAATAAACATTTTTGACCGCCGAATGACTTTTTTTTTAACTTGTTTTCATTGAGAGTCCATAACCTCTGGACCTGCCTTCCCAAAAATTTAATCAGTTCTTCATCTTGTCTAAATGTTTTTCCGATTATTAAAATCGGACGCTCCGTTCTCTTAAAAACTGAGTCACCGTTTTTGGCACTTTTTGCCCCGTATCTTCAGATCCGCTAGACCTGCCTTCGCCAAAACTAATCTGTCTCCTTATCAATACGAATCGAATGTTTTTGAATTTGTATCCTTACACACCCACACACATACAAACACACATGCATCCATTTTTTCTAATAAGGAGAACCCGCGCGTTGCTCGTCTCGGATTTTGATGAAACTCGGCACAATGGTAGATTTGATGCCCAAACTGACCGTGGTAAAATATTAGAGGCCTATGAAAAGCGGTTTAATTATAAAATTTAATTAAAGTTAGCATTTTAGCAGCGCGCGTAATGCATAGCTTGCAATGCTATTACTTATCTATAGCAGATTGGCCGAGTGGCTATCGTCGTGGAATTCTGATTTTTGCTCCGGGGTTCAATTCTCAATTAAGATATAATATTTTTTATTATTTTGTTTGATATTTATAATTTCACGTGTAAATAATATTAACATTTATTTGAGTTTTCGATTAATTTTATATTTTTCGCTAAATATTCCATAATAAAGTTCTCCGTAACTCCTGTAAATTTTTATTTTGAAATTACTTATAAAACCTACGATCATATAAATGTAAAGTGATTCCTGGAACATTATAATTTTGTATTAATAACAGCAATAATATGGAAGAAGAGATATAATTTATAATGTATGCCAAAAAGTTCAGAAATCTTTGAAATGTAAAGATATATAAAAAATTTCATTTTAGAGTTTTTGCGATTACTATAACTTGCCCTACGGGAAGTTAAATAACTTTTTTTTTCAAAGTCGAATATCTTTTTCAAAAACTATAATTTTCGGTACGAGAAGTTCGGGTAATTTGTTACCCACTAGTTACCACCAAAAAGAAGTTGCCTAATTGCACCAACTTTTGGGAAAATCAAGCATACCCATCAGAACCATCAGTTTCTTTCCATCATCTCCACCAGGCCTGGTACTCAGTCAGCGTCTCCATCATCAACTCATATTCCTGGATCTGCATCCAGCGAGAGCGCTTTGCCATTAGCGCGTTAATCCGCGAATTAAACGGCGAGGAGCGCGCAGCAGTCGAGAGCGACCGGCAGAATTTAAACCACTTAGCACTCCATGCGAATTGGAACATATTTAACGTGGATAAAACCAACGGATCGGATTAACGTATAAATCAAAACCCGATACGGTCTTTTGATATTTACCTACGTGAGCGGCACAGAAATGATACATAATAACTGAAGAAGGATTAGCAAAAAGGCGCTTCTCGCTGAAGGATAAAGGATCTTCTAAATTGTAAATCGATTAGACAGGAAAGTGGATAGGGATGATACTGGTATGGAAATGGAGTTTCTGTTGAGGTTTGGATGACAGATGCAAAATTTTTTAATCATTTTTGGAAAAAAAATCTTAGTAGCTCGCTACAAGGCGGTTTCCGTTGAAGGATAAAGTATCATCTAAATTGTAAATCGATTAGACAGAAAACTAGATAGGGAAGATACTAGTTTGAAATTGAAGATTCTGTTGAGGTTTGGATGACAGGAGCAACAATGTTTAATCATTTAGACAGCAGACTTACTCGGAAAAGCCACATAAAAACAAAAAGCAGCAAATAATGATCAAAATGGAAGAATTTGATTGGCTACTCTGTTGAAAATAAGTTGCTGCTATATAAATCAATCATTAAACCAATCTGGACCTACGGAATTGAGCTCTGGGAATGTGCTTACAAATCAAATATAGCTATAATGCAGAGAACTCAGACAAAAATTTTACGTACAATTCTTAATTCTCCGTGGTACGTAACAAATGAAACCATTCACAGCGACCTCAACATAAAAACGGTGCAATTAACGTCCGAAGAATTCAATTCAAAGTTGACATTCAATTCAAAGTTGACATTACTAAACCTTATGGCATAAGGAGATTGAAACGACGATGGCCTTTATACTTAGTCTTAAATTAAATACTTAGTCTTAAATTAGGTCTAATATAATATTATCATATTAATTGTTAAGCTGAGAAGATCTCATTGGAGCTCTTCTTAGGCATCGCTTTTAAATATTGTCATTTTAGCTCATAAAAATCTTTATGTATTTCTGACTGCTAAATAAAACGAGTTAAAAAAAAAATGCCAAAAAAAGTAGCTCGGATTTGGATAAATTTGGTGTTTGTGAGTTATGTAGTTAGTAAATTTTATGATAATTGCTCTAATAATTTCGAGATATTTTCTTCTAAAGTTTGCAGTATTTAAAATGAGCAAAAACAAATCTTCACTTTTTCGACGATTGCTCGGCTTGTAGGGCAGATAGAGGGACCAAACTGGAAATTATATTTAGGGCAGATAGCCGGAAATAATATACAACAATAATTGTTTTAATACATATACGTTTTCCAGGTCAAATTCGCTGAAAACTCGCAAAAATGTTTGATCAAGTGCACTAAAAATTTTGGCCAAAAAATCTTAGTAGCTCGGTTAGGATAAAGCTTGTAGTGTTAATGAATTATGAAGTTAGTAAACTGCTATAGATTTTTATGGCAAATGCTCTATTAGTTTCCGAGATATTGGTAAAGTATTATAACAATGTGTTTCAAGTTTCATTAAATTCGCATGATCCACTTTTGAGAAGCAGCTATGGTACATCTAGGCCAAACTTCATAAATAACAATTTTCAATATTTTGTTTTAAATCTAAGTCATAAAATGGCCCTCTTTTTTGACTCATTTATTTTTTTGCATTAGCAGGTTTTTCTTTGACCCTATATATTCAAACCGAAGGGCGATTTTTTTTTCCGAAGAATCAATATTTTATCAGGGAATAAATATAACAAAAAATATTTAGTACAATTTTAAATACTACACACAAGAACTCCAATTTATCAAGCTCTAATGTTTAATCTTTCAGGCTGATCATATGTTAGAGAAGTGTTAGTAGTTACTCCTTAATCTCTTCTATGATAGTTCGTACTTTGGTTTGCTTGATCTATTAACTTACAGAACAAACTAAATCTAATATCACAGAACTTGCTTATAAATTCCAGAATTCCCGTATACAATGGGTTAGCAAATTGGGCGCTTAATATGACCTATTTATTGTAATCGATTTGAAATTTACATAAGCAAATTTTATTATTATACAAATATTAAAACAAATATTGCAAAAGAATCAAATTAGTTTTTGCAAGATTTCATACATATATATACTAGACCAACTTTTAGTTTTACTCAGTGAAATTTAATGCTGATAAAAGTTAGTTTGCAACGTCCCAAGTAACTTACATTTTGTTTAATATTATATTTATATCACAGTTTCCTTAATGTTTATATGTAGTATATAGAACTTCCATCGCTTCTTACGGATTAGAATGTTAATGGCTTAAATGGTTTCGCGAATTAGACGTATGATAATAGTTATATACACAAGGAGAACCATGTAAAATTGCCAAAAACATACAATATTTAATTGTAGTTCAGAACAGGAAGTAAATTTGTTTCTTTGGTCTTAATATAGAAATTCCTTATTACATTTAAAAAAATAGCGTGGAGTTATTTAGGATATATTTTAATTTTTAATTTCAATATTTCATTAAATTTGTTACTCTTCATCTCGTATATTTTAGAGCATCGCGTATTATGTATGCAAATTAATTAAAAAGTATTCAAAATAAAACTGTTAATATAGTGATATTCTTTTCCCAATAAGTCCAGTTTACCATTTACTGAATTACTAAACATTCGTAAGATTTGTTACAGAAAATACATTTCATAAATACAACCAGTGCTTTACATTTCGTTATTTACAAAATTTATATCAATATTAGATACATCTATTTTATACATCATCTGTTTGCAATTTTAAAAAGGAAATCAAATATTTGTGTCTAAAATAAATAAATAAAGTAAATATTTGCGTGTATATACAGTTGAAAAACATATTACTTGTTTATCGACTGATATGATTTTTTTGCATATCCTCACGTTTCAGAGTTTCTGAACATTTTGGCATACCTTAGAAAAAAATGATGTGTGTGTATGTGTATGTGTCACTTGTTACTGTATGTGTATGTGTTACTTGTGTATAATTTTTCGTCGAACATTTTGAGCGTACAGGTCAACCGATTTGAATGATTCAAAAAGCAATCGATTCCTATTGATACGGAGATGTGCTGGGTAGTTTTTGACAAAGGTAGATCCAGCGGCTTCGGAGATATGGAGCAAAAAATGCAAAACATGCATTGAAAAAAATTATGTTACTAAGAGAATGGATCAACTGATTTGGATGATTTGATCTATTTAAAGAAATATTCAATTCCTATTGATCGGGAGATGTGCTAGTTAGTTTTTGGCAAAGATCGGTCTAGCCGTTTTGGTGATACGGAGGAAAAATTGCAATAAATGGCAGTTTTTGACTTAAATTCTAAGTTAACCCCTGTCCTGTGAGTCGATCCCGCTACCAGTTGAGCTATGCTCGCCACTTTTTATAGATTTTTATTTTTTATACTTTTTATAGATTTAGTCGATACTTTTTGGGAACTTGCCTCAAAAATCCTTCCACGTCGTTTTATTTAATGTTATTATGAGTTTTGGGTTGATATTTATATTACATTTCATTAATTGTATTATGGGTTGCGGGTTAATATATTCGGGGTCCAGAAGAGCCTAATTTTTCCAATCTCCTCTACCCGCACATACACACCCACAAATCTCTTACAAATATTAGTTCATATATATACATAATGCATATATAAACATATTCAACATAATCTAGTCGCAGGCAATTTGCATTTTAGTACAATTTACCGCAGCTACACTACACTACACAAGTAACAGGCATTAACAATATTCCTAAGCAATGAGCAATTGCTCTCGCCGAGTGTAACGTATACTATACTATAACTATATATATTATGTATATGTACTAATATACACTATACAGTAGGAGATCGTTTGGGGGTTTGGGGGCGTCTGCTCCACTATTGCGGTGGCTGTTGTAATTCCGACAAACGTTATGCTCGCATGTTTGTGCCAATTGAAATTCGCTTTCAAGAAGAAGGAAATTAAACATCAAGCCATAAATATATCGGGACGGCACATGCGATACACAATGCTCTCGAATGAGGGCCAGTGCACCAGAAAGATATGGACGAACAGATGATGCATATTTCTAGTTTTGAATTCAGCTATTGCATTACGGACAACCTGATATCAAGCGGTAGTACTACTTATTTTCACCTCGCAATATCAATCTAAACTAGTTGGTATTGGTATTCTGCCTTGAGGCAAGTTACATAAACTTCCCGATATGCGCAAATAATCGACTTGATCAATATAAAATAAATTAATTTATGAGTGATTAAAAGTATTCCGAGTGGATTTATTACACATAATTGAAAACAAACGAACACGCTTTTTCGGAGTATTTTCTAAAAGCAAAATTTCAATAATCAACAATTTTTATAATTGAACCATCAGTTTCCGTAGGACTTTAATGGTTTACTAAGACCAAGTACTCTATCATTATACCAACTATATCGTTTAATTTTAATTTTAACAAACGTCATAAAAACTACTCATTTTCTCAAACTATGATGATTTTTTAAAATTAAACTACTTGTCGTAAGGCCGTAATATTTTAGTAAGTTGTTCTATAAGACCATGGTATATCTCGCCAAAAAAAGTTCTATAAAAATCGGCTTAATTTTTTTTTCAATTACAAAAAAACGGCTCGGTAGATTTTTACCTAAAACTAATCAGTATCATTCCCAACTAAAATATTTCGAACAGTTTTTGATTTTTTCAAATCGATTCGGTGGTATGAGCTTAAATGTGGACGAGAAGTTTAACACTTTTTTTCAAATTACAGGCATTAACAATATTCCTTAATTTTTCAAATTACAAAGAATCTGTTCAGCAGTTCGTCGCACAAAACTAACAAACGATAATCCTCATTGAGATACATCAAATGCTTTTTAAATTTCTGAAATCGGTTCCGACGTTTTTGAGCAAACGTCGATGAAAGGTCTAATTTTGACAAATGCCAAAAAACGATACCAATGTTTGCAAATTTTGACGAATTTTTATAGTTAAAAGAGTTGTCGTAGGGCCGCAATATTTTAGTATGATTTATAAGACTATGGTGTCTATCGTCAAAAAATAATTATGAAAATCGACTTTTAACACTGCATTATAAGAAAATGGCCCGGTCGATCTCTATCAAAACTAATCAATATCTTTCCCAACTAATATCTTTCAAACGGTTTTTGAACTTTCAAAATCGATCCAGAATTGCGGTCTAAAACGTAGACGATAAATTTTTCACTCTTCTGCTATTTACAAAGAAACGACCTGGCCGATCGTCGCACAAAATTGACAAACAATAGTCCTCATCGAGGTGCATCGAATGGCTTTTAAATTTTTGACATCGGTCCAGTCGTTTTTGAGAAAACGTCGATTTACGGCAAAAAATCTGCTCACACACACACACATATATTTTCCAAATTTGGTCTCATTCGATTCAGAATGGCTTGAAACGTCGGGAAAACATAATATTAGAATCGGATTTTTGGATGAAAACATAAACTTCTCTCATTCAAGATGTTAAAAATTACTGATTTGTGTTCCCCAATTTTTTTGGGTGTAAAACAAAAATTCTGCTCGTTGAAATTGGTTTACACAAGAATAGTGATCATTATTAATAAATAAATTATCTTAAAGTCATCTACTAGGGAAAACATTAAATGCATATTTTTAATTTTTTGTAAAGCCATGAATATATATCTGACTAATAAAAAATCTGAAAAAAGTAGTTATCGATATATAGTATTATTATTATCACCATAACTTCACTAAAAATTTTAATTCCGGTTTCACATCAACTTTGGCTTTCGCCTTTCCAACTTTTCCTGTTGTCACTTATTTTTAGATAATTACAGAAAATAGGTACCGACGCCTCTATATTACTTCCGAATGTTTATTTGATTTTTTTACATGCAAATGTTTTCTTTAATTGAACTTATGATTGTGCGATTCCATTTACTACAGTTTTGAAATGTAGAGCAAAGGCTTTTGAGGAAGGAAGTTAGTGAAGTATATAAAAGTTAAAAAGTACTACCAGTACACCTTACTCTTTAGTAACTTGACCAAGTTTCTATTTATACTTTTTATAGCATATATTCAACTTGCATACTCTGATATGGTATATAAAGAAAATGTTGAAATCCGAGAAAAAATGTAGCAGTAGATATATAAATATTCTCATAAACTACATGAGAAATATTTACTTTATTTTTTGTATATTTAATAAAACTTTGAGCTACTATTCATCACTTATTGCTATTTTTTATACTGAACTTGCTCATTGATATTCTTCGTTATAACTCAATTTATTATTTAATAACTTGAGTAATTAAAGATAATGTAGCATTCTTTTTGATCTACAATATTAATATTCAGAAACATTAAACAAACTTCTGAATCAAATCTAAACATTAATTTCAACTTTAAATGATGTGAGAAGTTCATGATTTAGAACTTTACATAATAATACAGTTGCAAGAAGATAGTTTCATGTTTCTTATATCCAAATTAGTTCAAAATTAAAATTAAAGTCGAATGAATTAAATATAATGTTATTTTTATTTTATTGTAAACCTTATTACATAATTGGACTAATAATTGCTCAAATTCAAGATAATTGCAAATGTAAACAGTAGCCATCTAAAAACTTTAGTTGTTACTGAACACTGTTCTCTAACCGAATGAGCATTTTCTCAACTAAAATGCTAATTATAAATTGTAAAGTCGATAAAATTTATTCAGCAATGAAATAAAATTCCTGTTTAAAAAAATTGCCAAATAAATTTATTTCGAAACGGCTTAATTAATAATTTAGGAATGCTATTTATTCTTGATACTATGATCTATATAATTAAAACTAACGTAGCAGAATCATCTGTACTTCAAATTTAAAAATATTATCAACTTTAGATGGTATATTTATTTTTTTCACGTGCATTTTGTGGAGATGTTTTTTTCGGTAGATGAGAGTGGTAACAATTGTCTTGTATAACAATCTGAAAAATCTCTTCAAAATTAAATGCTTTATTCTCTTGTTGCAAAAGACATTCATATTTATAAGCATTATTAAAAACTAAAGTAGTCTTTTATAGAAATATAATCTTTCTTAAGACTATTTAAATAATTTAATCATAATCATAAACTATTCGTGTACAGATTCGGTGTTTTCTTGAATAGCAAGGCGTTTCCTATGAGGAAATCCCGTGATAATCTTTTCTACAGACTCTGCAGATAATATCGCGTTTTCCTAATCCAAACAATTCTTCGCTTTGAGAGTTATTCGAGCCGAAAAAGGAAATTTTGTGAAAGCTTTCCGATGTAATCCGCAATTGTCAATACTTAATTAATCTTGTTTATGTTTTAAATTAATTGAAATATGTTTACGAATAGACTTAATTTGGTTATAAACGCTTGCTTGATAATTTATCAGGAATTGACGCATTCGAACATGAAATATTTGAGTTAGAAACTTTCCTTGAGGGATCGAAGTATATTTTTCTTGGGAGAAATACTTACAATTTTTAAAGGTAACTTGTTGGAGGAATTGGTTGAGTATACCAATTTCTTGTTTGCTTTTGTTTTTGATATATTTGGAATAGACAAAAAAAATGTAAAGAGAAAATGTATACCACCAAGCCTTGATATCGAGTTATACTTAATATGCAAATATTGCTGAATGAATGAATGAACTTAAGTTTGAAAAAATGAAGATTGCTATCAAATAACGCGTCAGGGAGGATTATCTCATTCCGAGCTTAAAAGAAGTATTTTATTTCGTTGAATCACTTCACATAATCGGAAGTGATACTGTAAACGGCACGATCATTTCTTGTCTAAAAACTGTCCTCATGAAAGATTACCTCATGCACGGCGTCTTATACCGAGCTGAGATCAGAATAGCAGACTATGGTTGTATTCGCGATTAATAATGCTCCTTTACAGTTGAAAATAACAACTAACTAGTGGTGTACAGCATCGTGCCTTAAGGCAAATTACTGGAACTTTCCGTACCAGAATTAAATATTCGAGGGAAAAAAATCAGTAATCAATAAATATTGATCACTGATTAATAACAATTGTTTTTAATAGATAATCACTATATATTTTATCGTTCATAAAATATACAGTGACGATCTTATGGCTCAAAACACTTGAGAAAGTTTACATTAGCAAGAGGTGCTGAATAAATCCATCTGAGGATATATTTCTTACGATTAGAATAAAGCTTTTGAAATATAAATATTTTCAAACTGAATTGTAAATTTTAAATTTATATTTGAAGTTTAAAACTTTGAATTTTGAATAAAAAAAAAAATTCTGAAAATTTTGAAATTTTCTTTAACCGTATAACGTAAAAAATTAACAATCTTGGTACGGAACCCAACAAAATTGTAACAAAATTAGTACTCATTTTTTAAAAATGTTATCAAATATCTGATAATTTGATGTGCATATATCTAATCATCATTTTTGACGCCAAATATCATTTTTTTTTCCTTTTTTCTCTGTAAATCCGAAACCGCTAGACCTGCCTTGCCATAAATTTCATCAATTCTCATTTCAATACAAGTAAAATGTTCTTTGAATCACTCCGTTCTCTCAAAAACTGAATTACCGTTTTTGGCACTTTTTGCGCCGTATCTTCGAAATGGCTGGAAATGTCTTCAAACTCACGTCTTTTCATCAATAGGAATCGAATGTCTTTTGAATCATACAAATCGGTTGATTCGTGAGCCCGAAATCGTGGACGCAAACTTGTATCCGAACACATACACACACACATACATTTATTTCTTCTAAGGTATGCCAAAATGTTCAGAAACCTTAAAAATGTAATAATTAGCAAAAATTTTCATTTTCGATTTTTTTACTATTACTATCTACTATATTACTTATCCTACGGGAAATTAAAAATAATTGGATAATGCAGTGATTATTGTGATTCTGAAGATATGTTTGAAGTCTTGAACTTGTATGTTTGCTATAAATAAACTAAAATCAAGCACAGATTTAGTGATGATAACTTCAATTCGTCAACTTTTCTTAGAATTTTTGATTTTTCAGAAGAAGTTTGTTTTCCCCAGAAATTTTACAAAACTATGCTTATATTTGTGAAAATTATTTATCTAATCTTTGTCTGTTCCTTATGTTGGCTTTTCAGTCATTTTTTTTCCAAGTTTCAAAGCAGGTGAATATTGCATAAAATACTTAACATAATTAAAATTACCTGTGAGCCACAATGTATTAGCCATTAAATTCAAGGAAAACGTAGACAGTGTTACTTAGTCACTTATTGGACACTTTATCAATATCTCATAACTGAAATTAATTATCTTGCGAGTAAGCTGCGAATAACTTGTTCTCAATCATTGTCATCAAATATTAATGTCTAGGAATTGAAAATCGATAAATTGTAAATATGATTATCGTCTGCGCTAAGAAAAAGCTTTGATAAAGGAAAACTATTAGGGCTATAAATTAGTACATGGCTTAAGATTTTTCTATATTTTGCACTGTATAAATTTGATTGTATAAAAATTATTGGATATTATAAAAACTAGTACTGCATGATTTTATATATTCAAAAAACCAAGTTACAGTCATATTTTTAAAATTATCTTACACTTGTAAATTGGCAAATAGCTTATTGTTGTATGGGTTTCAAAGAATTCAAATTAATAAATTATATTTTATAGATTTATTGCATATAATATTTTCTCTAATATTTTTCCTAACTACCATGAATCATTAATTCAATACAAAATTAATTCAGCAAATATAAATTTCCAAATCCGCACGTGGAACGTTTGATGTATCAAACATATTATAATTTAAAGCAAAATTTTTAATTATCTACTGTGTCGCACAAAGAGCATTGTACATAATTTGTAAAATATAATATAAAATATTTTTCATTATAAATACCTTTGGAATATACATGATATTAACAATTATTTAAAACTGATTCACTGTTATTATAATTAATTAAATTTCATAATTAAATGTAAAACCATCATTCGGAGTACGTGTATCGATAGTGAATATTGCATTTCCGCATATATCTTTATTTTCGATAACGTAATAGGAACAAATTGATCTGGTACTAATTACGAGTATAATGAATAATATGTATATAAATATATACATATTATTTACAAATACATATTATCTACAAATAGAAGATACAACTCTCATATAGTTTGCTTATGTAGTTTAAACAAAATTCTTCTACATTTTTGACAGTATGCCCAATCGATTTGACTGATTTTAAAATTTCCAAGAAATTTCAAAATTAATATAGAAATTTATTGTTCATTAACCTGTTGAGATTGATTAATTACAACAGATTAATGGTTTTAGAAAATTTATGGTTTTTAGAAGATTGATGGCTATGGCTAAATCGTTGGTTTTGAAAAGATTTAAGATATTGTGGGTGCCAATGGTTTTGACTAGATAGTTGTGGGAGATCTATGGTTTTGAAAAGACCAATATTTCCGAAGAGAATTTTATAATATCTAAAGCTCAATTTCAAATTTTAGCTGGACGCCCGTAGAATTTTCACGAGTTTTTAAAAAGTTCTCACAACAAAAAAAAATCACGTCGACAAACTCCATAAAGCACACACGTTCCAATAAGGGTAATTAATTGATATCGAGAAAACCCTCCTTAATTCCTATGGCAGTATTTGGTATCGGTTTCTATGTGGATGAACAAACGTGCGTAAGTATTTGCATAGCAATATAAAACGTATTTGTGTTTAATATACTAACTATGCGGACGCGCGAACCATAATGAAAAGTTCGGAAGTTCCAATAAATTACATCCCCTAAAGCGGATTCGGACATTTCACCTTTCGGCGATATTAAATTCTGAATTAAAACGAAATTTATATTAGAGGTGCCACAATCCGTGAAATGTTTATAAAGTTACGAATAACTTTATACAGAGGGGAACTTTAAACGAGAACGATCGCAAACATTAAACTAATATCACAAGTTTAAATATGAATTATTATTTATACTCTTGGAATATCAACGCGGATTGGTTTAATTGCATATTTGATATATTGTTTGTTACACGAGTCACGTCGATATGTCGACAGTTGATAATTTCTTAATTTGTTAATTTGATCAAGTTGAGGAAATTTTCTAATGTATAAAAGATTCTTTGCAACTTATATAAAATATATTACAAAATATTGTTTACAAAAATATGTAAAATGTTATGTTATTCCCGGATATCAAGGCTGACTTGATCCCCACTCCGCGCTCAGTGTTGACGTCAAGCTTGTTTGAAGGTGATGGGAAACACGTTGTATTTAGTTGTGTGAAAATCAAATGTAGGAAAGTTGTAGATACAGCATTATTCTCTTTGTTTGATGTCTTGGCGTACTATATAGATAGTCCGTTGAAAGATCGATGGTCAAAGTTATTGTGTCCACGTTCCGTCAGGGCTAAAAAATGTGCTTCTAAATACCATTAATATCCGGATCCGCAATGACCTGTCTAATTGAAATTTGATTGGTGTTAATGATCCAACTATTGCAACTCTGTTCATATATTGTGATTGATAGTCACCAATGTGGAAATATGTAAATTTACATAAGTCTTTCTAACTGATATAAAAATATATCACAAAATATTGTTTTATCTTAACTGCTCTAAGATATTTAATATTTATTTAAAAAAAAAACAAAAACTAATGATGAGTAACCAACAATAATAATGTTTCACTGCATTTATGGGAGTGTAATATTTTAAACTGTTACCATTGCGCTATATATAATGGAACATTTGATTTTATGACGTGCTATGTTTATTTATTAGGTGTTGCGCCTACTACGTAGTATAAGCCAGAATCAATATTTATAGGCAAATTATATGCATGTTTTTTATATATTGCTTCCTAGCACGCCAACGTGCCTTGATAATGACCCTTTAGCTAATCGATCTATTAGATGTACTATTGGAGTTTGCAAATCGAATTGACTGGGTGTATACATATTTTTAGTCGATATGATACCTGATCAAATTGTATTATTATAGAACGCAATAACATCTTCTGATTTAATTTTTTGAACTCACGATAACAGAGAGTTACTTTAATTAATTTAAAAAATAAAAGCTGTTATTAAATCCGAAGATGGCATATTTTCGTTGCAACTTATAAAATGCAACAAAAGTCCTTCTAATATTCAACTTAATGCGTTTGTTAAATCTCAATATGCAATAACAAAATTATATTGCTTTCTCTATTAAAACCATAATATCATTGTTATATTGTTATTTATGCCGTCACTATTGTTCACAGATATAAGCAAAATTTCTGAATAATAATAAGAAACTAATAAAATTTACGATTTTCTTGTTACGTGTACTTAAACAGCATTGCAGTCGTAAAACACTCGTTCTCATATATTTCCTGAGAAAATCCGATATGGAGATGCGATTTCAATATTATAAGGCGGAATTTTTTCGGTTATTGATATTAGTTTACTTATTTTTCTTTCAATTAAATTTAGTCATCATTTCTTTATGACACATTTTATATTATAAAATAAATTACATTAGATTTGTGTAGGTAATTAAAATAGACTTGATTTCTTTTTTGTAATGGCACAATATGATCCAAAAATACGCACAACCAAATTTTAATTTTTTTTAAAAATTGCTCATGAAAGTAGTAAAAAGTTGAATTTATTTATTAAAAGACTAGTTTTTCATTAAAAGTTTTCATTAGAATGCGTCAAAGAAATTGCTGAGCAATATAAAACTCATCAGAAAAATATTTTTTTAACTGCTCTGTCAAATTGTGCAGAAAATCTATGATCATTTTTGGGTAATTTATGATATATCAAGACAAATACTTATAATAAAATAATAAAATGACTTTGTTAATAAAACAATAGAAAATATAAATGTCAAGATCCACTTGCCAAGTGCTTGAAAAATATTAAGCAAAATTTTTTTCATACCCTATGGTAACTTTTTATTGTGACCAAGCTATAATATGAATAATATATTAATATTATTATCAGATTTTTTAAATATTTCACCACAGCTGCTGATGGTCTCTGAAATGATTCATTGAGTTTTCATTCATTTTGTTAACATGGATCATAATTTTATATGATAATCCTATTTTTATAGAGTAGTGATGATACTTACCTAACTGCATGGTTTCTTAGAATATTTTAATAACTATAATAAATTTGATACATTTTATTATTAAAGTTTACCTAAAATTGATCATTTTCCTATTTGATGGAGCTTTATGCAGCTATTTTTTCAACGCGTCATGTCATATTTTGGATTGGTATCTTTACTTCAAATGTTTAATAGTTAACGTTAGTACAAATACAAATTTATAAAAAAAAACTAAATTGGCTAAATAGAGAGTCTATGGTAAAGTTTAAGGTGTCCACGACATAAAAAAGTTTGGGAACCCATGATCTATACATACGGCGATTTAAACTATATATCATCTTCTATTTGGTCTGATATAGCTACTATCTGATTATTTCTGGTCCCTTGGCATTATCTGCTATTTTAACAAAGTTTGATCACGAACTTTTTCTATAATTCGCGTTATGAAGCAATTGGTTCAAAATAAAGTTGGACCAAGCGAACGGATCTAATCAGTGTGAACAAGTTTGGTCTAAAAAAATTGGATCTAATCAATCAATAACAATATATAAATCTTTATTCAATAGTGCAACCACTAATACATGAACATCATGTTGTCCAAAGTAGATGTCGAACTAGGAATCTTCTGGTTGGAAGAACAAAGCTCTGACGACTATACCACTAGCAAGTTTGCACTAAAATGCGGCTTATTCAAATATTTTGATCAAGAATTTATTACTGTTCCTACAATCGTTAAAAAATTCCAGACACGTTTCCGATAACGTCATTTTAATATCGTTTTTAATCAATTTCGAACAAAAACTTATTCTATTAATATAATCAGTCGAAGCAGGCTGGAAGTTTGTTTAAAACTATGAGACGACGACGTCCATAAAGGCCTGTGATTAATTCCATTATAAATCAGCGAAGCTTCTCGCAAACTTATGTGTCTTTTATCACCGCATTCTTTGCAAATTCCTCCATGCGCTAACGAATGTTATGCCGTAGAATCTTGATTGCTGCTAATTTCAGGAACGGTTCCAGCATCCAGGTTTATTACGTAATAAATTTACGTACGATTAAATTAGGATTATATTATATTTTCTTCTAGTAGGTCGTGTGAGGGATGAAATATGAACATATTCTTTGTGCATTACAATAATAATTGAAAGTTATATCAACAGATAGCATTTATCAATCACATTTTATATTGTTTTATTGATCTTGTAATCTGGCCATTGGCCATTTCGAAATTATACATGCATATATAAGTGTAATTGTTAAGCATTCATAAACCAAACGTCCGATCGCCGTGAAAATTTGGGAATTTGTTAGGTATATCCCGAATCATGTTATCGTTTATTTTGATTGAAGCCAATTGGTAGAAGTTGGCTTTCACGAAGACTTTTTTTAACAGTTGTTTTTTTATTTATTTTTTTCGGTCATTTTTAATTTTTTAATTTTTTTATAATGCATAAATAAATAAAATAAATTAGAGAATTTATAAAATGAAGGACAGAATAACTGGTACATAGGCGAATATCTAAACAGATAAACAGGTTGACAAGTTGATTGGTAGACACGTAGAACAGGATGATGGTTTGGCAGGTAAATCGGTAGGCTGGTGAAATGGTATATTGATAAATATGTTGATAGATAAATTGGTTGACAAATTGTTAAACAGGTTAATTTGTAGACATATAGACCGGAATGATAGGTAAATTGGTAAACAGGTAAATTAGTTGACTTCTAAAATGGTGTGTTGGTAAACAGATTGATAGGTAAGTTGATAGACAGGTGAATTGGTAGATAAGTAAATTGATGAAAAGGTAAATTGTTGGACAGGTGGCAGGTAAATTTGAAAACATGTAATGACATGTTGACAGGTAAATTGTAGTAGACATGTGAAACAGGTTGACAGGTAAATTGGTAAGCCGGTAAAATGATAGATTGATAAACAAGATGATTGATAAAAAAATTGGTAGAAAGATTGTTGAACAGTTGAAATGTTGAACAGGTAAATGGCGAATAACTGACGAAGGACAAACAGGTAGAAAAAAAGACAGATAGTAATCTAAACAAAAAAACTGGTAGACTAAATGCAACAAATGTACATTTTGTTAACTTTTTAATTTAAACTAAAACATGGCGACGTATGAACGGGTACAGCTAGTATGATATATTTTAAATACATATTTTATTATTTTCTTAATAACATTATAAGATTAGTTGGAAGTGGGACTTTATACAAATCCTTTATCATGGACTATATTACAAATCATTAATTAATTAAGAGAATGAAGTATTTAATTGATTACATTTTTTAAGGCAAATTCATCGGTTTTGGAGTTGCAGAAAAAATGACATTTTGTGGTCTAAAATGATAATAAAAACCATTAATATTAATTACACACATCAATACCCAATTGATACACATATCAATACCCAAGTAACCAGTAGATGGGTATACAGGTGGACAGCTAGAAATATAGATAGGTCGACAGATCAATAGGTAAATTAGACAACTTAGATGACAGTTACTTGCAATTCATTATTTACACATATCGGAAAATTCATGCAACTTTTTTAGAGTAAAGTCAACTTACTCTTAGTTTATTTTATATTTGCAAAAAAAACTATTATCAGTGTTCTAAAGCAACACAATGGTTCAAAACTATGATGGAATTTTACATACTTCTTATAAAATAATGAGCTCAAAGAAATTTAAAAACTTATGAAGTAAAAAACACATATTGTTAGACAATTGTGAATAGTTTTCCGGCGTTTTGAGAAATTTGTCCCCTAGCCTGCTGTCTATATATTAAAGCACGTGACTTGTGTAGAACAAACTTTATCTCTTGAGAGGAGAGAAAGGGTTATTGTATTAAATTTAATGCAATTACATGTACATGCATACATGTACATGAGCGCACGTCCTGGCTTATGATGATGCAAAACTTTATATTAATATAATGAGTTTGTTCCGCAGTAATGTGTTGTTTAATGTAAAAGTGACCTAACGTATTGTTAATGTGACATTGATATTAAGAAAGGGTTTTATACGCTCTCTGATACTGTTTTACTGCCAGAAGTGCCACAAGTGCATCGCGTTCTGCTATTTGTCATATAAATTTATTACCGGGAGCGCAAAACGTTTTTAGTTGGAGGACGGAATAGAAGTTTTAGAAATATGTTCATAAGTTTAGAACAGAGATAATAATAATATAATCGGGTATATAAATTTTCTGGTCTTAACGACTTTGTTAA
>NW_020539725.1:54114239-54140683 GCF_003426905.1 Ctenocephalides felis | reverse complement strand
CTATGGTATGCCAAAATGTTCAGAAACCTTTGAAACGTAAAAATACATACAATTTTCGTTTCGATTTTTTTGCGATTACTATAACATACCATACGGAAAGTTAATTAGTTAAGAATTTATATATAAAGTAAATATATATGAAAAACTAAAGTGTGAGGGATATTTTAGCTAAACGAGGCCAGTATATTGTATTATTAAAAAAATATATTTATGTTTTTTGAATAAAACAAAAATGTTTTTTTAAGGTGCACGTCAAATACGTATGTACATGTCGCGTTCCTCGATTCCCGTCGCTCTGCTCGGTCTTCCAAGAACCGGAAGACTTAACGCTGCTGTATGGCGGATCCGGAGGCCAAAGGCGAATTCGCTACGGAAGACGAGTCTACATGAACGAATTAGGAAACTGGTATGAATTAAAATTAAAAATTCATTTTGTGCCGCTTTATTTAAAATACATATGCCTATCCTGAAGAGAAGAATTATTTAAAAAATAATTTAAATTTTGAGATAAAATATTGACGCTTTGGTTATTGATAGCATGTAGATATTTAGATCCAAAAATAATAGTTTCTATAGATATATGTCTTCTATAATGTTTAGCATTCACGGCTAGTTCGCTTTTTAGCATTTAGAACAAAAATGGAGATTGGATATTATTGTCGGCAAACATAATTTTAAGTTCCCAAAAAGCACTATAAAAATTATATTTGCAATAAACGTTTTTTCAGAACCTATTAATTTTCTTTTTTAATCCGGTGGAGACGCCTTGTACTTTTTGCAAGAACTTCATATAAAGACCGTTTCAAAATAATGAAAAATTCAATATTAATCTATTAATCTATTATAACCCATTTTGAAATAACAAAAGTATGAATTATTAAACTATATTTCTTATATTCTAGTACGATTCAAGAGCTTCATCGCCGTGTGGTCGCATTATTGGATATGTGCCGCTTGCGCTATGGAATTCACGAACGTCGCTGCACCATCATCGCCGCTTTACCTGGCACTTTGAGTGATGATTACGAATCATTAGTTTTACGCAGGTAAAAAATATATATCTAATGATAATATACAAATATTAAATAAATTATGATAAATTAAATACATAGAACTAAATATCATATATGCCTTTGATGGAATGAGACAATAGTTTTTTTCAAAGTATGGTGTCTAGTTTGATCTCTTTACATAAAACTAAGGTATAGAAACAAATAATTATAAAATTTGATTTACCCTAGAATAATATTTTGACACTTTTGGCTACCTGGAATGAATTGCTTCTAAATGATACTTTCACTTCATACCCTAAGACTTTGATAATAATATTATTATTATTATTTGTGGATTACAACTTTTTTCGCAATCCTCTATTTTATCATTATTAGAAGCAGTAGCATTCAACTGAATCACTGTGTGTTTTCAATCGCTTCTAACATTATACATTAAAACTGATTTTTGTAATTAATACCCACCCATAACTTATAAAAAAAACGAGTAATGCTTTGTTTCATAAACTGCAAATGCAAGCTTTCCAACTTCATTCAAATATTAGAGTATTTTATTGAATAATTTTAAAATCACATACATGAAAATATATTTAGTAAATATTTGTATATAAAAAATCATGTAAGAAACTTTGTTGATTCCCGGTCTGTATTTTTTACCAATATATAAACGATATCTATTTACTTCTGGCTGTTGATGACTGACTATGTCAATAAATTTATTATTATTATCATTTCAGAAGAAAACGCGATGGTGTAAAATTGCAAAAAGAAAACGAATTTTTCCCACATGTGAGTCCAGGTTCTCCTGCTTCAATTACGGAGGTTATGAGTGCCGGAGCAAGTCAGAAATTTTCCCTAATGATGTATACTGCACAAAGAACTACTAAGACCTGAGTGTCTCATTTTGCTTTTATTTTTATACGTTAGCTGCGTTTGTCATTTACAAATTTTTGATTTTGTCATTTTTATTTTAATATATTTTTTTAAGAATATGACGAATTGCATTATATCTTAAGTAAACTCTAATGATACTTTCGTACATTTTAGCTAAAATATCTATTTTTATTTCAGTATTGAATTTAGGTAATATATTTAATTGATATTTAATAACTTTATTAATTTATTGTCACTAATTTATTAAAATATCTCACTCGATAATATTTTCATATATTTGCCAAATTACTTTTTTTGAAATGGTTTAAAAAAAACTACTGCCAAATTTCTTGTTTTATTTAAAGTACAATCTATGCAAATTATGATAAAATAATTATTAACTTTATTTATTTATTAAAAATTTGTCCAAATATTTCATTGGGATGAAAAACTAATCGGGATATTTGTAATCGATTGTTTTCACATTCATATAATTTATATTTTGTGAAAAAAATACCAAAGTGTTAATCTAGATTTGTTTCACATTATTTATACATATAGTTAATTTTTGATATTTGGTAAATCCTTATAAGTGATTTATACTTACTGCAAAATGAATTTAATTAATGTAATCGAGTTAATCTACTAGCATTTCTTTATTTCAGTCAGAAATTGAATGATAATTTTTGAGCACCACATGAATACTTTTATCTTGGATGAAAACAGTTAGTATTTGGCATGTATTGAACATAAAAGAATACTTAATTCTAATAATACTTATTATTAAAAATGTTATCACTAGATAACGTTGTTACGCGCCTATTACCGTCATATTATCTGTAAATTTACTGCTCTAAGCTCAGCTTTGATGCGCGCTTGAGTTCTTTATTCAAAGTAAAAAAAGGAGAATGACCCTCGGACATCGAAAGATAGATATAAAACTTCGCGTTCTACTTAATAATAAATAATTTATTTTAAATAGTAATGATATTATGCTAGTTTTAACATTATTTATTAATACTAAGACTAGTAGTGCATGGCATCATGTCTGCTTCTCGAACCAAAAATTACAATTTTTAAAAAAGCTTCAAAGTTATTTGGAAACTAAACAGATAGATTTTTGAGAGCTTTGAAATTTTTGAAAATAAGACTTTTTAAAAAATTGGATTTTTTTATATTTAATTTTTTTTTTAAATTTTGTACTTTTTTTCAAAGCAATCGCGCTGCGTAAAGACAAAATATCGCAGTAACATTGCAACGGATAAACGTTGGTACGGAATCCATAGAAATGTAAACAAAATGCCTTTTGAAGTAAAGCTCCTTTAGGCGCGACTAGGGTGTATATCAGTACAAATGCAACGGAAGTCCGTTACGCCCGAGTTGTTCGTCATTCGCTCTCGATGAGATCATTTGTGATTGTGATTACTCGTCGTGTATGTGAATAGAATACTGTCGTTGTATACGTACCAGCATCAACGTTGTATGCATACCGATATCAACAAGGAATATTTTTCAAGCAAAACAGATATTATATCATATCAAAGAATGAGATTATATCACCAACAAAAAAGTAAAAGAAATACAAGCAGTCAATGAATGCATGTTAATTTTAATTACATGAAGTTCTTCAAACACAATTACATGATGAGTGAAGTTGCGAAAACAATATTTGCTTAGGCGTTGTTTAACATATCCACTGTGTGAACGAATATTTTAAAATTTATTAATCAGCAATACTTCATTTTTGGAATGAAGGTTCATTTCAAAATGCTAATTACAATGACAAACCGATCATATGATATTTGAAGTATGACTTTAATTATATTATTGTTTTTAAATATTATACATATTTTTAAATATTATAAAAGTATAATTTATAATTTATCATTATATAAATGTGTATAATGGTTTACACTAATAAATGTGTGAATCACGAGTGTTACCATATTACTAATAAGCATTAAAAAAAATGTTATATGATGTTTATTTATACTTAAATTATAGGATAGTTTAGGATATTTATTTATACTTAAATGCCATCTTGTACAGTAGCAAATAAGTTTTACTTAATCGCGTCTAAACTTACGCGCACTCTTTTTTAAGGTATGCCAAAATGCTCAGAAACCTCTGAAACGTAGGGATATATATAAAATTATTTTTAGATTTTATGTCATTACTATAACTACCCTACGAGAAGTTAAAAACGACTTTTTATAAAAAAAAATACAGTATAGCAATTTTTGTGTGACAGGAATGAAGCAATTTGATCTAATATGCGAATGATATGTGTAGATTGCTAGCTAGTGCAAGTAAAGTATGCAAATCAATGCACAACCATATACATCACTTATTTGCATCGATACAAAATAAAATCTTCCTGATCATCCATCACCTCAAGGTCTGAATCTTTTGCTCCGCATCACAGTTTCGTTCACCTTCGGGATCCCCTATGGTCACCGGAGATAACAGTTCCTGAGAAACGAGGGATGTACCCGATGTCATCAAAAATTTAATAGAAACAAACTAAGAGGATTTGTTACATACATACATACATATAATGCCAGGCTGTCTTTTCCGCGGAACGACGTACACACGTGGGTGGAGCAGAGACGCAATTCTAAGCAGAGTATCGAGACAGAAGAGGATGGAAATTCGCGTTTGCCTTATAGGGGGATAAGGAAATGTTTCAAACAGGATTTTAATATTTCTCAAGTCTCAAAGTCGAAAATGTTATTCCTTTTAGATTCAAAGAAAATAGGTCCGAGGATTATTATTTTTAAAAATACTTTTGTTTTTCTGCTGGTCTGCAGTGCATGTAGCGAAGTATCAACCCCACTAAGCGCATTACTTCTCATATAACAATTTCAATATATATATATATATTATATATATATATATATATATATATATGCCACGATGTTGGTTCGCGATGGACGCCCAAAACTACTGAACCGATTTTAAATTTATTGGCTCATTGTGTGCATATATATCCAACTTAGATTATAGGAAATTTTGAAAACTAAATTAAAATTATGAATATATAATTTTTATAAATTTCCATAAATTCTGTATATATATAAACCTCGCGTCACGATGTTGGTTCGCGGTGGACGCCCAAACTATTGAACCGATTTCAAATTTTATTGGCTCATAGTGTACATATATATTCAACTTAGGTTATAAGAATTTCTAAAAGTGAATTTAAAATATAAATATATAATTTTTATAAATTTGAAAAAATTTTGACAGATATTTTCTAAAAAAACAAACCAAACACTAAAATAATAAACGTCAATATTTATGGAAAATTCGAGAAAAAAAGATTTATGATTTTTGAAAAAAATTTGAATTTTATACTAAAAATATTTTTTATGGCACGTTTGCCGGGTCAGCTAGTATATATATATATATATATATATATATATATATTGAAGTCGTTGTTGGGCATCCACCCAATAATTAAAACAATTTTAATAAAAAAAATGTTTTTATTGCAGTAGCAAACGTTTTGTTTCTAGATTTGACCAACCCTCAGTGCATACAAATAATTAAAGAAAAAGCAGAAACAATGTGAACACTAATGAATATAACACATGTTTATATAACAATTGTTTTATCAATTAAATATTAAATTAAAATAAATGAAAAGATTTATAAGAGTTCTTATCATTGAGATACGTTAAATGCATGGAAATTTTTATGCTTGTCGATCCTTGTTTTCAACTATCGTTGAACCTGGATCAATTATTGTGAACCCCGTCGTTCTCTGTCGGTGTTATTCGGACAGTCACTTGTTATTCTTATTTCCCTAATAAAATACATAATATTCTTGTTTAACTTCTATTTAAATATTTTATTTATTGCTTTATTTGGAAACTTAAAATAATAAGTTTTTTATTTGTTTGTTATATCTACTACTAATTTTGTACCTAATACAATAAAATAAATTTATTATTAAACTTTGTAAGAAACTTTTTTAGATTTTGTTAAATATGCTAAATAATGACACACATACCGAGTCGAAACGTACTGAATAAATAGTTTAAATATTTATTCTTTCTATTTCGATTATTTGGCTGCTAATGAACATTTCAAGAATATGTTTCAACGTTGATTAACACACACACACACATATATATATATATATATAAATATATATATATATATATATATATATAAATATATATACATATTTATTAGAGTGGTTCTTAATCTGGATATTTTCGAATTTCCTTGCTCCCGAGGGCTCAATTGGTCCCAAATTGATAAAAAACAATTCTCTGAAAGATTCAGCTTTTAATATTAACTTTTAGATAGTGCGGAATTCGATCAAACTTCTTATGAAAATAGCATGGAAAAAATTTTGAAAATTAAAAAAAAAATTTGAGGTATAAGTTAGTGACAAATGAATTAAAAATGAAAATTCGTGTTATTTTTTATTGAAAATTCGTCGCTCTGCAAAATTTTTGAAATTTTTTTCATGCATTTCCATACAAAACTTTGATTGAATTGCGCACTATCTAAAAGACAATATTAAGAGCTAAAACTTTCAGAGAATTGTTTATTTGAATAACTCAATTTTTTTTCAGATTGGCCATATGGGCATTTGCTATTTTTGACGTGAAGTGTAACATCTATGACTGAACTTATATCTGTAAAACAAAAACTATGGTTAAACTAAAAATTATTTTCTTCAGCTCTGTTATCCTCTATCCATATTATAACAATGCGTGGTATGCACAATTCTATAGTTTTGCACATGCAAATGTAAGCTAATTATTGTAAGGACGCCGACCACAAAAGTATATTTTGCAAAGAGGATTTTTTGGTTAAAGTCTAATTAACTCTTTGCAACTCACATTGTGTTCGCACTGTGCGCGAATGACTAGACTGTCGGGTTTTAGGTTTTGTAATTTTTTGGGTTGAAAAAGTCTACTTAATTATAATATATGTTTATAACACGTGATGGGATGATATATCTCTTTTAGCATTATATATTTACATATGACACTAAAATATAATTAGGAAGTAAATAGTAATCGGCTCGACCAACAGGACTAACATTATTAAACAAGTTGGGCATGACATCGTGCATTAAGACAAATTTTTGGAACTTCCCATACCAAAAATTTTTATTTTTGATTTTTTTGCTATTACTATAACTCACTCTATGGGTTAAATATAATTTTTTGTCAATCCTGAAAACGAGCTAGTTTTGTAAAACTCTAAATTGGCTAAATAAATTCAAATTATAGAAAACATTTTTTATTGACCGACATACTTTAGAATGTTTTTGAAGCATTTATTATTAATCAAAACTTTAATTAATTATTCCCAACATGCCATTCAAATTATTTCGATTGCCTCGGTTAAAATGTTTGTTTGTCGTACATACCTAATGAAAATTCTTTTGTCGGAAATTATGCAAACTATTATGATTTTTTATTGTGAACTGGAATATTTTTATAAAATGTAAACCGAATTTTTTGCATAAATGTAGGAAAAATAAATTATTTTATTTCACATATATCATAACAAGTATAATATCAAAATATAAATAATGACATTACAAATTTTTAATTTGTGGGTAAATATTTGCACAAAAGTTTTGGGAATAAACATATTTTGTATAAAATATTTAAAAAAATGCATTTAATGAAACTAATTTATGGATATAAATAAAAAATAATTATGAAATTATATATTAATTAAAATACTTCTAATGAAAGTATCCCTTATATTTGTGTAAAATATAATTTAAAATCACTACTCAACTGAATTACCAGAAGAAAGCTATTTGGTCAAATTTGAAGTGGCGTATAAATTATTTATCAACTGATAGAAATTATAGTTATTATTTGAAGGTTTGTTCACGTAAATGTGAAAATTAATTTTTATATGTAATAATAATCAGTTTTTTCAACCCCAGTTACCCCTAAAAAAAGTAAAACAGAATTTATTACCTGTATGATTGATTTAACATTGATAAAATCACTTATTTGATAAAAACTTTTTTAGTGTAAAATCAACCATACAGGTAACTAACTCTGATTTCCTTTTTTAATAACCTTTTCTTAAAACTTTCTATTTTTTAACATTTTTAATATTTTGTTATATAATCCACTCATTTATTTTTATCATTTTCATTTGATTATATTGTCATATTTTTGTACATTACTTTTTACACAAATTTATTCATTTTAAATAAAAAAATCCATAATCTTCTATTTTTCTTAAACATATTGTTTGCTTAATTCTTATCAAGATCATGTTTCTTGTAAGATGCGCTAAAGATGGAACGTACCTAGTTCCGAAACGTCGACAGTAAATAAATGAAGAAATGTTTTTTTAAAAAAGTTTTTTTTGTTTATTATTTTTGGATTCTTTGTTCGAAGCTCTACAAAATATTTACAAATCCAAGACCCTACCCTCTAATATATAGGATATTAGGATATATTTGAAAAAAATAGATAAATCGAGGTGTTTTTATTTAACGAGTATAAAAATATATATATAATCGCGCGTAAAATGATATTTTTCCATAAATATTTTGATCAAGCGAATTCTGAACTAAACATACTCTCTATACATTCCTCATGAACACACAAAAAAGTATTCGTATCCAAAAATACATGAATGAATATATCAGCAGCTTAATGAATGCCGAATATAAATATTTTTGCACAGGTCATTCTCATTGAAGTCATTTATAAAGTTGAATTAAATTAATGTTCAAAAATAACATATAAAAGTGCGTTCTATGTATTAGGTACTTTATGATAAATTTATTTTCGATGGCAGTTTAAACTCAAATCAAAGTAAAACCCATATACACATATTTGCTATCAGTACATACCAATTCAATGCTTCCCAAATATTTATTTTTATTAGTGTTCTTTTAATAAGTAATAATTTCTCTTAAGATTTTTTTTCAATTTTTTGTTTTAGATCTTTGCTTAATATAATTAATTTGTTTGATTCAATAATTTGTCAATACTTGATATTTAGAAGGTGAATTAAATTAACACTACAAGTTTCTATTTGATATAATGAAATGCTTTGATAGAAGATTGAAAGTTATTTATTTATCGATTGTCTAATAAATAGCAGTACAAATAACTAAATATCATCCTTGTATAAAATTATATATTCCTAAATAAATATGAACATCTCAACAAATTTCGTCAACTGATGCTTAAGGTTATGAAAAGGAGATGGTATCCAATACACAATTAGAAATCCTTCTGGTGATATTCTGATGATAAAGACATTAATTTATTTTTTATCACAATGTGGAGTAAAATTGTTTCAATTGTAATATATTGCTTGATTTTATTTAGGGCGATTTTATTTTGGTTTTTATTTTATTTGGGAGTCTCTGATTTTCCAAGGAGCTTTTCCACCATGCAGAGTGCGCGATATGACAGATATGAAAAAGAAGAGAAACGGAGGTGCAAAAGAAAAAAAAAACAAATAATCTCTTTGAATAAGAAAAATTGGCGGACGTAAGATACATATACCGCCAGAACCGGCGACTGTGAAAAGAGATTTCGATGCTAGGGATTCCGAAATACATACATCTACATATATTATGTCAACTGGGATCCCTGTACTAGAACTGATTCGAAAGAAACATTTATAAAGAGTATTATGTATTTTGAAATATTGTGCCAAATTTAAAGATTTCTACCATTTATATATAATGTTGCTGTGCATGAAATTATTACGAACGCAAATAATTATGCCTATTGCTGTGTATTGATAATTATTCAACTATCAAAAATTACAAAAAAAATCAAATCACAAGAACGTACATATTTTAATTTAATTTAAAAGATAAAGTTCCAATTCTATATGATATAGATCATGTGGTTTAATTTAATTAATTTAATTTGTTCTAAGCTATGCCAAAATGTTCAGAAACCTTTGAAACTTTGAAACTTTTGCGATTACAATAAATATTAAATTTTGAATTAAAAAAAAAATTATTGTCTTCTCCAAATATTAAATTTTTTTCCACACAGTCGGGAAGTTAAAATATCCATAGAAATTATGTCTTGTGTTATCATATGTCTAATGTAATGTAAGGCAGAAATAAATAATGAAAAGAGTTTCGACTAACACAGGTTTTGAAAGGGTAACCAGAATATATAATATCTCGTCCTTTACCATAGTGCTCCTCTAAGCCATTTTCGTGGGCAACTTAAAGTGAAGTCACATACTGTAACGGTTTTATACAAAGTGTCTATGGTTTATAAACTTTGACACACATTTGATAAAAGCAGAGCTTCTAGAGTGCCTTCAACGGCGTCAATAGTGAAAACGCTTAAAATATGTGATGATGGTGAACATTGTATAAATATCTTAACGTGGTGTAAATTAACTGCATTACTCACATGTACGGTAGTTAAGATTTTGTTATGATGGTAGGGAATATTCTGCTTATAGAAATTTTATAGAAGCAGGTGACTAGCTGGTTGAGAAGTTATTGTACGCATGTTTGTGTAATATCTCCTTAAGACAATTTACAACTAGTGGTGCATGGCATTGTGCCTGGAGGCTAAGTGCTGAAACTTACCGTGTCATAATATGAAATTTTTCGGGATTTTTTTATTTCTTTAAATATTTTTGAAAATTTTGTAAACATTTGAAAAATCTGTATATTGTATTTGAATATGCCTTTTGAAAGCTCAGAAAAGAAACATTACATTTTTTTGAAATTTTTAATTTTTTTTAATCATTTTTGAAAAATTTTAAAAAAATTGAACGATTTGAAATTTGAATTTGAACATGCCTTTTATGAAAATTCTGATATTTTTTGAAAACATGGAAATTTTTAAAAACTAAAACTTTATGAACTTTTTTTGAAAATTTTGAAATTTCATTACATTACAAAATACATGATTTTCGATCGTCACATTGTGTTTTTTTTACTTCTTTCCTCCGAAACCGCTGAACTTACTTTTGCAAAAATTCAATCAATTTTTCATTGCGTCAACACAAGTGAAATATTTTTTGAATTATTCAAATCGGATTCTCCATTCTCTCACAAACTGAAGTTCCACTTTCTGCACTCTTTGGTCCGTATCTCCAAAACTGTTGGACTAACTATTGCTAAAAACTGATCAACACATCTCGTTATCAATGAGAATCGAATGATTTAAATAATTCATATCGGTTGAGCGGTGAACAAAAAATAGTATCCACACATACATACAAATACACACATACATACATCCATTTTTTCTAAGGTATGCTCAAATGTTCAGAAATCTCTAAAAAGTAAAGATACGTAAAACTTTTCATTTAAATTTTTTGGAGAATTACTTTAACCTACTTTATGGTAAGTTAAAAAATGAATTTACCTCGTTACATGGCATAACCATGACATACCTATTTTTTCCAAGAATTGGGCTCTTATTTTGATTCCAAAATCATCGTATTTCGGAAACTGCTAGATCTGCCTTTTCCACAAAAACACTACACATTGTTAATGCGAATAGACTGCTGAATATGTGATTTGTTTTTCCTCCAAATCATATCCTCAAAATATACTAACTTCTAAGTATTCTAAGGTAAAAATGGTTTAAGGGGGTATTCTAGTGTAGAAATTCAAAAAAATCGATTTTTTTTATTTCATATTTTCAAAGTTTAACTATCTAAGAATATGGGTACGGAAAGGTTTTTGAAAATTTGAATTATTTTCGGAGATATAGGCATTTTACTGACTCGGTCTCCGTACCGGTTTGGCTTCTGTTTCAGTACTCTTGTCACGATTTCTGGATTTCTACTCGACCAATTTATTTGAAATTTTCAGAGAGTCTTGTTTATAGATCTATCTACAGTCTGAACTAGAATCATCCCGAAATTCATATTTTTACTATTTTTAAAAAATTCGAAAAACTCATTTTTTGCATTTCAGATGGCTAGAAGGGCTGATATCAAGTCAAGACTGAGGTGCCAATTTTTTGAGACCACCCACTTTATTAGCTGCCAGTTTTTACAATTTTCAACTTTTTTATTTTTTTATTTTTGTTTTGTATTTTAATAATATTAATAAACAAGTGGTAAAAAAATGGATAGTAAAAATGACCTAAAATTCATCGCTCTACACTAGAATACCCCCTTAACATATTGAAACTCAGATTCAAAATAAAAATCTCTTTGGCGCTATTTTGTTAACTTGCTCTCTGCCTGAAGTTAATTATTGACTAACTAGACCACTAGCTGCCTATTTAAAAACACATATTTTTTACGAATTGGATGCATTGAATAGATCGACTACCAGTTGATTGGCTTGTACGTCAACTTTTTCCTCGCAGCTTGAAAGACAAGAAATACATAGAACAACCGACGAGAAAACAAGGGAAAACTAAAAAATGATATCGCCGGTAACTTGTGTTGACTGCATAGCTGAAAAAACACTCACACACATTCATTTTTTCAAAGGTATGCCAAAATGTTCATAAACGTCTGAAACGTAGAGATATGTAAAAAAATCGATTTTTTGGACGATTACTATAACTTACCATACAGGAAGTTAATTTTTTTGTGTCATTTGTTAACTTACTCTTATGAAACTAATTATTGGCTAACCATTCTACTAGCTGCCTGTTTAAAAATACATATTTTTTACGAATTGGATGCATTGAATAGATCGACTACCAGTTGATTGGCTTGTACGTCAACTTTTTCCTCGCAGCTTGAAAGACAAGAAATACATAGAACAACCGACGAGAAAACAAGGGAAAACTAAAAAAATGATATCGCCGGTAACTTGTGTTGACTGCATAGCTGAAAAAACACTCACACACATTCATTTTTTCAAAGGTATGCCAAAATGTTCATAAACGTCTGAAACGTAGAGATATGTAAAAAAATCGATTTTTGGACGATTACTATAACTTACCATACAGGAAGTTAATTTTTTTGTGTCATTTTGTTAACTTACTCTTATGAAACTAATTATTGGCTAACCATTCTACTAGCTGCCTGTTTAAAAATACATATTTTTTACGAATTGGATGCATTGAATAGATCGACTACCAGTTGATTGGCTTGTACGTCAACTTTTTCCTCGCAGCTTGAAAGACAAGAAATACATAGAACAACCGACGAGAAAACAAGGGAAAACTAAAAAAATGATATCGCCGGTAACTTGTATTGACTGCATAGCTGCAGCAAAACAAACTTTATGTGGATAACCGATATCATTTCCCTCAGCACTCCACTACACGGCAGCAGAGCCGACAGCGAGAGGCACGACGCAAAAGTGCGCCGCGCCTGATGCTGCTCCACCGTACTACGTATATCAGTGGATGAAACTTTTCTGGTGATAATATTTAGATATACGACCGACCGCGTGGGAATATTATTTTATAGCGTGAAAAATACGATTTATTGCAAAAGTTTCAAGAAATATGCGCGTGAGTCGTGTACAGAGCCCATGGGGTACATGAAATTCTATGTCTGAAGGGGTACATATGAGAGCAAGCATTGGCATCTGAAGCTGAATTGAAGAAACTATGTGTGGAAAGATTATGAAGTTGCCATCAAGGTTTCGTTTCATAATTTCAAAATTTATATAAAAAGAGGTAGAGTAAAGGTAAAGGTAAAGCACCAGATATAGGCTAATTAACCTAATTCTATTACATATGTGCTTTTATTAGGTTGATCTTTCGTGATTGATTGTTCAGCAATATAAGATGCATCATCGAGAGAGATATCCCATTCAGCATCCTAATGTATAAAAGCAATTTACAAGCATATTAGCAATATTTAATTATACTGTGAAAATAAAACAACATGTATCACAGCACATAACTATCAAAATATGTACATTTCCTAGTTATTACCTAGATATATAAATATGTTTTTTTCGCTATTTTTCTAAAATGTGTTATCTGTCACATTTTGGTATAGGAAACTCTTTTGCATATATTGCATTTAGAAGTGAAAAATTATGCAATGATATACTTAGTTTTTATATGTGAAAATTATTTCTACTTACAGTTACGTAGTCTTTTATATATTAATATAAATTACATTTCATTTTAGGAATTTACTACAAGTGAACTTTTTATCATCCTTTTTGCAACGCGTGAGATAAGAGAAAACCTAACTAGTCTTCTTCAAATTACTCATAATATATTATAACCTCTGTAATCTTCTTAGTTTCTAAACGGCAGTTGCTCTAGAAAGTAGACATCACATAGTCTGCAAGTTGTTACAACCTTATAGCTAGTGGAAAATATATTTTTGACTGAAAATTATTTGAGAACTCTTAATGTATAATAATGTTTAGATATTTTTTTTTATTTATATGTATGTTCTTTATACTTTGTGTGGTTCCTAAATGTGTATCTGCATCAAGTATTGCATGTTTTATTTAATTGTCAGTCTATAATCCAATATAAAATATTTTATTGAAGAGAAGAAATATCTTATGTATTAATTTTCTAAATATATACAATAGTTGTCTCTTTGGAAAGAGACATAATTCTTTGAAATTCTGATATTGTACTAATGTTTTTCATTTTCATTAAAATAATATAATACATGCACCTATCCACCATTTCACTCGGTACTCATTTACACGTTTTCAATTTTATACAGTTTTTGAGAATAACATTTTTTTTTAACAAAACGATTGCATTCCAAATTTTCTTATCATTTTCTTTTACCAATTGCCTTCGTTCTCTGGCTATTTCCAGCTCCCCCATGAAGGGCATAAATGCTGATTTAATTTTGGCCCGTTAGTATAGTTCCTCGAAGAGTTTTATGTTCTTGCATTCACTAAGAACAGCGATTGCCGCAATTAATAAAAAGACCGCCGAAAGTTTTAATGTTAAGTCTTAACGTGGCGCAAGCAGCACCAGATTGTCTGATGCGCGCGGTTTTCAAACTCATAAATCAACAGCTATTACAATTAATTAAATCCCCGGGCCATTAAAATATTTCCCAGCCAAGTCGAGAGCACACAGTTGAGTGTGTTTCCTGGTTATTTCAGTTTTGTGTTCAGTTGGCCTGCCTGTACGCGTGCAATTTTTTGCTTTTTCTAACTTTGTTTTCATATATTTTGTTTATTGGACGCGCCGACGCGATGTGTTCTAATTATTTCGTCTGCACTCCATACTGGCGAGTTAAAAACTTCACCGATAGTAGGTATTAGTTCGGCAAAAAATTAGAAGTATTAATCAGAACTATTTTCTCATTTAGAATAAAGCACTGGTCTCACATTAATATTAATATGAATTTAAATATGAACTAGTGGCGCATGGCGTTGTGCCTAAAGGCAAATTGCTGGAAATTCCCGTACCATAATTTAAGGGGCACAACTAGTGTACCTGCCTAAAAAAGGTGATTTTTGGGAATTTATATTAAAAAAACTCTTTCATCAATCATTTCAAAATTTTAGAAATATATTTATACATGTCTTAAAAATACATAGCAACATTTTTGAAGAAAAAAATTAAATATTTTTCAAGTTATCGCCGATCTCCAACGGCGCGACAAAAAAGGCCCTCAACTGCTGCTGTGATTCCGGCCTTCTACGTGGATGAAATAAAAAAAAAATTCTCGTTAAACTAGATAATATTGTCTGTAAAATGAACTACGATAAACAAAATAAATCAAAAATTGACAAAATGGCGTCGTTTTAGAAAAAAAGTCGAATTTTACCCAAAATTTTGTTCGTTTTTCGACTGCCAAAATTCGACTTTTGATCCGATCAAAAAATCGATAGTTCATTTCACGGAGAACTATATGAAGAACATGTAAAAAAATGTTGATGGTGATCATTCGTTTTTGAGTAATCACTGCAGCAAATTCGGAAAAAGCTGTTTCGAGAAAAACGCGTTTAAAGATAAAATGATCGTTGTACTATATACTATATATATACTTTTTAAATGGCTGTAACTCAAAAACTATTTGAGATAATAATTAGAAATTTTAATATATTATTTTTAAAGGTGTAATCTACCGAAATATGAAAAAAACCAAAAATCGATTTTTTCGAAATTTCACACTAGTTGTGCCCCTTAAAATTAAAAAAAATTAAAAAATCTTTTTGAACATTTTTGAAAATTTTGAAATCATTTGAAGAATTTAAATATTGAAAAAACTGAAAAAACACATTTTTTTGAAAATTCTGAAATTTTGAAAATTGATTTTTTTTGAAAATTCTGAATACTATCATGTTGATTGATCCAGATTATCAAAAATATCTGATTGACGCCAAATGGCATTTTATTTTAACGATTTTCACGATCTCTGAAACAACTGGACCTGCCCTTTGCAAATGTTTATTCAATTCTTCAATACGTTAATAAAATCTTATATTTATAAATGTAGATGAATCAGGAATGTTATTTTTTCAGAGTGATTGTTATGTTGAGCAAAAATTATGCAAAATTAGTAAGAAATGTAAATAGATAAAATATTTTAAAATATTCGACTGGAAAGTATTTTGTTTATTATATTATAATAGCAAGTTCTTAGACACTTCTAATCGGTATGCAATATATGGTGGTATGGATTGTATAGGTATAAATATAAGAGTAAATTAATTTCTATTGATTGACATGACTGTTGTATTAGAATGTAAGTTGATGTTTTATTGAGAAATTGTGTGATGCAATAATTATGCATTGGTGTTTCTGAAATATTAATAAAAACGATTGTCAATGGAAAAAAAGTGGGATGTTTTTTGAATCATTCAAATCGGGCGCTCTGTTTTTTTACGATAGCAATTTTTTCACTTGATTGCAACTTTCTGCACTCTTTGCCCTGTATCTCCAAAACGGCTGAACCAACTTTTGCCAAAAACTAATCAGCACGTCCCCTTATCAATAGAAATCGAATGTTTTTTGAATAATTCAAATCGGTTAAGCGGTGGTCCTGGAAACGTCGACAAAAATGTGTATCCGCACACACACACATATGCAACCATTTCTTCTAAGGTATGCCAGAATGTTCAGAAACCTTGAAAACAAAAGATATATAAAAAATTTCATTTTTGATTTTTTTGCGATTACTATAACTTTATATTTCTACAGTATCTACTTCCTCCGTCCCACGTATGCACCTGGATAAGACGGACGCCTCACCTCACTACTTCACCCGAGGCGCCGCTGTTTCACGCCGTCTCTCGACGTTGTCTAAACCGCACTTTCATATCTCGTTCTACCTACAATTCTCATAATTCAACAAGCTATTTCTATCATATATACGTTCGCTATTAATAAAGTTCAGGTCCTGCAAGAAAACAAAGAATCCGGCGCATGCGTCCTTTACAGACTATCCACGTGCTTTTCACAAAACATTTTCGCGTTTTCGCATTCAGTTCCCGCACGGCTGCGACCGGCGATTGTTGTGCGATAGGCTCGACGTCATCGCCGCGATTTAGATTTTTTCGTGACTGGTTTTATTTGTGTTATAAAATTTATTTTGGGAAAACTATTACGGGAGTGTTTGATTGTTTTCATTGGCTCATACATTTCAGAATGTGTGGTAATCGAGTTAGTGCGTAAACGAACTGATACTGAAACAACAAACACACAAAGCTGTTAGCATAAGGTAAATTATAAAGGAAAAACTAGTATTAAAAATAATAATTATATCTATTAGATATTGTTGTAGATCTAAAATATGATAATAATTATTATTTTTCGCTTCAGAGAAAATGATCTTTGGGGGATATTGCTTCTACATTGATCTGTTTAGTATTAGATAAATAATTATTATATATTATTATTATTATTTATACTCATTATCATAAATACTGAAACTTTGATTATACGTATTTCATAGATGATTTATAAAATTTTACAAATTAGACGACAACGTTTATATGTTTACATAAAAAGTAAATAAACAAAACTTGATCAAGCGGAGTTAGATTGAAGGATCTTGTCCCATATGTTTAAAAATTATTTAAACTGAATTGCAAAGTTAACAATATTTTAAATATATAGGTCAGTTTTAGAATGTTGGTTAAATTAAAATATATATGATCATATGTTTATTTTTTTAAATAATAAATAATTCATTTGATTTCATTCTTTATAACGATAGTTTGCAGATAAGGGTCTATGTCTCTGAAAAAAACACACGTATCACTCGTCTTCGATTGTTTAAAAATATATTTTTAACGAAATTTATTAATTTTGCATTTACATAAAATTATAAACACTATACTCTAATTTCCTTATATCTACAATATCATTTTCATTATTGTACTATCAAAATACAACACTACAAAATATTTGTTACCGTTAAGAATTTTTTGTACATTGCCTATATCTACAAAGAAAATCTTTTGTGATCGAAACTGAATTGTCTGTATGTATAAGTTAGTTTGTTTGAATTACCAAAACAAAGAGTATCATTGTATTTAATTAGTGTTTATATATAATTGATAACGTAGATTTATTCAAGATAAGCAAATAACATAATTATTTTTTACGAAATCTATGCATTATAAAAAAATTTAAGGTTCGACAGGTTATTCTATACCAAATTTAAAATTATGAACCGCCTCCATAATAGTAAAAGAGAATAATAGATGTTATTAATTTTTATTCTATTATTTTCTTCATTGTTCAATGTTTATTTCATTTAACATTTTAATCTATAAGTTGATAGTGGGCACAGAAAATAAAAACAAAGAAGAAAAAAGAGATATTTTATTATATTTTTACTAATTTTATGTTTTCTCGACGTTTCAAGCCATTCTGATTCGAATAAGACCAAATTTGGAAAAAACATGTGTGTGTGGATACAATTTTTGGTCGACGTTTTTAGAAGTAGCGCTGAACTGATTTGAATAATTCAAAAAGCATTCGATTAGTGCTGGTTAGTTTTTGTAAATGGTAGGTCGAACCATTTCGGAGAAACGAAGCAAAGAGTGCAGAAAATGGAAATTAAGTTTTTGAGAGAGTATGTATCCGATTCGAATGATTTAAAAATCATTTTGCGTATTAAAAATGATTAGTTTTTGCAGGTCTTTTTCTATTTCAAAATTTCATTTTTTTTTTTCATTTCCATTTTTTTTATATCAAAAATGATTCGGATTTTAATTTTAATTCTAGCTAAAATTCTTAAACTCTCTTATATACTTCAAATAAATATTTTTAACTTTACAATTCAATTTATATAACTAATAGAAATATGATATAAGTCCCTTCATTTTAACTTCGCTTGATCAAGTTTTGTTTATTTACTTTTCATGCAAACATTTATAAAGGTCATTGTCCAGTTTCTAAGCTCTTATATATTGTCTTTTAAATACGAATAATAAAAGTTACAGTATTTATAATAATCTATTCGAAAAATTTTAATGTTCCTCGAATATTTCATTACGGGACGAGTGTTCCATCAATTTGCCTTAAGGTACAATGCTATGCACAACTAGTTGTTTCCTTATATAAATTTTTTTCAATAAATTTTATTGCCATATAGGTTTTGCAGTGATTTATTTGGAGTTTTGGATGAATTTTTCATGAGTACTTATTTAAACTTTGGCAGACGGACGGACAGTCAACGGCTTTACGCTCAAATGGTTCCGTACCAAACTTCAAAAAAACTAACGGGATGTTCATTATCTTAATTAACACGCTTTTCATGCATTTTGTGATGTATAATATTATGTGAGTGAACATTCTATTCTATATAGCATTGGTTTGGTACTAGTGTAACAGTTCGTAATTTACAGAAGCTGACAATGATATACGATATCTTTCGTGATACGCTAGCGAAATTTATATTAAAATAAGATTTTCGTTATATTTATGCATTCGTGTTCTGTATATTTTTGGCTTATATATCAGCATGATTAAATATTTCGTGTCGAATGGCCGCGAAAATGCAATGTTTTTAATTAAAATTATTTATTATCACAGTAGAAAAAATAATTTGCGCAATAAATTATTTTCTGTTTGCTTGCACTGGGTAGTAAATGTTGGTAATGAAATTTATAACAATTGAGGATTAATAGTTTTAATTCAATTATTAGTCATTGTAGAGGCATGAATATTAGGTTATTTTTAAATCATCTTAAAAAAGGCAAAATTTTTTTACTATTTTTTTATAATTTATTCATCAACGTAACAAGAGTTCAGAAATAAAGTGAAATAAAGTTTATAATTTTAAAAATCAGCTGTTGTTGAATTGGGGAGTCACAAAAAATTGATGTGTCCACAATTGCAATCCTTCTAGTAATCCGAAATAAAAAAATAGATTATTATTCTAGAATGATCTCGCAATGGCATATGGGTCAGTCAAAAAACTTTAAAGCAAAATGGCTTTAATATAATATATATTTAATATATATATTCAATATAATATATATTCATTTTCGAAAGTCTTGGTAATAAATCTCATTTGCATCTCATTTAATCTTCAAGCATATTGTCTGTCTAATAACTTAGAAAATTCGGATTAGACATAATTCACGAAAAATTCAACCACGTGAGATATAAATCTGTGTAAACTATGTAATAGGATGTAATCCTACCTAAGACATTAATGTAAAGAATGTGCGTTGTTTTGCTGCTTAAAAATCTTTAAATTATTCTATGCTGGCAACGGGACGCATTTAAAAGTGTTTTCGACCTCACGAAGCAATTATAACGCTGAAATATATTACTCCGACACCGGCAAAACAATTGCTAATGTTTTAAGATCGCTTTCTGCGAAATTTCTCGAAGGTTTGCAACAAGTATAAGAAGAAATAAAAAACTAGTGGTGCATTGCAGCGTGCGTTAAGGAAAATTGCTGGAACTTTCCAAACCATTTTTTTTATAAAAAGCTTTAAAATTTATTGAAAACTTTGAAAAAAAAATAGATTTTTGAAAATTTTGAAATTTTTGAAAATATTTGAATTTTTTGAAAAAATTGAATTATTTTATATTTTGAAATTTCCTAAAGCGATCATGCTTGATAAACGGCTAAACGTCGGAACCAATAGATATATAAACAAAATTTGTACCTATTATTAAAATCTCTAAAGTCAGCATATTTCTAATGATTATTTTTGACCGCTAAATATCGTCTGTTTTTACTTTTTTCATTGGATCTTGGCAAAAAAAATTCAGTTCTCTTTAAAAATCAATCAGTTCTTAATTTTGTCAATACAATAAAATACAGTAAAATATTTTTTGAATTATTGAAATCAGGCGCTCTGTTCTCTCAAAAACTAAATTAAGCCTTTGCGAAAAACTAACTAGTATGTCTCCCTATCAATAGAAATCGAATATCGATCGAAATCCTGTTCTCAAAATCGTAGGCGAAAATTTGTATCCGCACACACATACGAACATACAAGCGCGCGCGCACACACACACGTACATTTATTTTTTCTAACTTCTGAAATGTGAAGATATGCAAAAATTTTCATTTCCGATTTTTTGCGATTACTAATAACTTACCCTACAGGAAGTTAATTAAAAATAATTAATTTCACATTATTATGTATTACCTGCATTACCTGCGTAAATAAATTTAGAGAAATATTATAATGATTCAAGTTTGTTTCAAATATAGGAATAAAATAAAGGGTTACAAATGTCATATTTTTAAATGACTGAGTAATTTTCTCCTACATCTTACAGATTTGTATTATGATCAATGTTTTTCATCATGAAGCTACTAAGTTTTGCAGTCATTATTATTTACAATCCTGATTAAATACGCTAGCTTTTGATGAAACTTGCTCTCATAGTTTAGTATATTTTTTAAAAAATGGCTTTTTTAAGTAAAATATTTAAAAAAATTTAAATTCATAGTTAAACATATTCTTCAAAACTCGGAGCATTTCTGTCATTATTTTTAATTGTAAAGAAATGTTTATAAAGATTACGAATTCAAAGTATAAATGAATAAAGTTCATAAAATTAACCACAATAACCGAAAAATGATCACAGGTTTACAATCGTATCACCCCGTTTTGGCTTGACTTTGAGTTCTGGGACACCCTGTATTTAATCTGTAAGTTTTTAATACTGAAGTTTCCAATATACCATATCGAACTTTAAGATGCAAAAGCACGTCGGTATTTATGTGAAACTATTCTTGCTATCATTTAATTGGCTATAAACGCTAAAAGCATTGATGTTCAGGTTAATTGTTAAATTAAAGAATTTCTTAAATATTTTAAATTGTCTGCAAAATACTTAAGTACAAGCTTTAGGTGCTTACAAGATATAAAAGAGCACAAACAAAAATATTTATTTAATTGCTTTTTATAGAAACAATAAGACTCATTACTAAAGGTGGTTTTTGAAAATAGGAACAACAAGAAGACGACAAATACGAATATAAGAAATATCAAATTATATTCCATATCAAAATTGTAGTACCCTCGTACTTTAGATAAATGTAATTATTACAGATCTACTAAAGGTCCATTATAATATTTGTCCAAATGCCATTACAAAATATAATTATGGATTCACATCTATAGAGATCATAATTTTGTTATTCCATGTCAAAATTATAACACCGTGATAATTTGTTGATTTCGTGTTTGTTATATGGCAAAATGATTATACATTAACATATGGTAATACATAATATAATACTGAGCTTATTACATCATCGGACTTTAATAATTAATGTATAATTGAAATATTGTAAGCTGGATACCATATAATACGTAGTGAAAGATGTAGATACATACAAAATATATTTAAGTTCTTAAAATAGTTTCAACGTCAAAAATGAAAGGTTTTGTATAGAAACAAAAAGGTTGAGTTTAAGGGTGTTGATTATTCTAACTGATTATTCAATAAGACATTAAAGTTTTGAATAAGAAAAATAAATTATAATAAAAAATGGAAAAAAATATATGGCATTAGCAACGAGTTCATGTATTTTATATCAAATTTTGGTAAATACGAATTGGTACAAATTATTTTTTTATCTACGAAATTGTAAAACATAACCACAAAAAAATTTGTTCTACATATATGTATATTTTATAAAAAGCAATAATTGCATTAAAATATGAATTATTGAGTTCATATAGGGTAAGCTATAGTAATTGCAAAGAATTGAAAATGAAAGTTTTTGCTTATATTTATGTACAAATCCTTCTGAAGTTTTTGGTACCTTAGAAAAACATTGATATATATTTATGTGTATGAATATATGTGTGTGTGGGGATATAATTTTTTAGCACATGCATGTCGAACCGTTTCCTAGATACTGGTTAAAAGTGCCTAAAATGCTTTTATAAATATATATGTGTGCAAAAATTAAAAAAATTCATACCCAATATACAACGTCGACTAGAATTTAACCACATTTCATCCTTAAAATAATCACCTATCAATTGACGACGTGACCATAGACCATTCTTCATAATCTTCGTACGTATTTGAAAAGCTTAAACTAAACAAATAACTTCCCAGGAGTGAGTGACGGGGTGAATGCGCACCCCGAACAAATGTGTTAACGTCTGTCTATGTTTACGAGCTTGTGTTCGTACAGAAATGTCGGAAATATGAGAAAAAGAAGCATTTTTGTCGTTTGCACCATATTCCGCATACTGACATCCATATGACGGATATTTTATGAATATGTCCAAATGTTGCCTTCATCCGAATACGTATATTATTTGAATTATATATACAAGTAGTGCTTGAAAAATTTTCAGGATTTTTTACATTAAAAGGACAAGTCTGATTATTAATAAAAACAAGTGAAGCATCGCATCGTCCTTTGAGGCAAATTGCTTAGACTTTCCGATTTGGTACTTTCATTTTGGAACTCATTTAAGTCGGTTGATCCATAGTATCGAAAATGCCGAGACATATTTTTGAACTATATAATTGAATTCAAAACATATTACAGAACCAAAATAATTGGAAACAAAATTTATACTTCTAAATACTTTTTTATACTTTAAAATCTCTAAACATACGTGATAATTCAATGGGCATATGTCTATTGATCATTATTCACCGCCAAATGACATTTTTGCTAAATTTGTTTTCTGGATCTCCGAAACTGCTGGACCTGGAATACAAATAAAATGCTTTTTGAAACATTAAAATTCGGCTGCTTCATTCTCTCAAAAAGCATTTTAGGCACTTTTTGTCCCGTAGGGCCATACCTAACTTCAATAGTTTGTTGATAAAGAACAATTTAATAACAAATACTAATTCATGTTTACCTACATTTCTTTTTTATTATTTTTCAAAATATACCAACTCGCTAATACTTTCGACAATATCCGAAACGACTGGACCATGGGGAAGTGGGGAGAGAAAACTTAGAACTAATATATTATAAATATATAAACCTGAAAAAATATATTTTCTCTAATTACAGCACAAGTACTTTAAACGTTCATTTTTTCTTATGATATATTTTTTTGAAAAAATATTTGTGAGTTTGTTGAAAATATATTTTATTTATTCAAATTATTCAGGTTTATCTTTTATATATTATATATTTCTATAATTTTTTTTGGACGATTACAATAACTAACCCCATGGGTAATAAGATTTAACTAACGCCACGGGTAATAAGCCTTATCACAAATCAAAGAAAGCTCGTATTTCTACCAAAGATATAACTCGTGAACCAAAAACCTGTCAGCAAGTCAAAACAATGTTTACAAAGTGTCAAAACAATGTTCAAGAAAATCAAGTTCAATTTACATGGATGTTGACCAACTTTTGTGAAGTTAAGATCCCTTATTTGATATTCTTATTTTTATCATTTTAATAATTTGAAGCATCGATCTTTATTTTTAGGTCTGATGCCATTAAAAATCTCAGTTTAAACTCATATTTACAATATTTCAGTGCTTATATTAATTTTAATTAAATAAATTTCTTGAATTTCTACAGAACTGCTCTTACACCAAAAAATTATTCTTTAGTTGTTAGTATTTTAATACTAATCAGAATATTTTAGTTAAGTTCAAATAAAATATTTTGAAAATCTAATAAAATGTGAGAAACAAACAGGAAATATCTACTGAAATCTGAATGATTAGTATTCGTACGACTTGCATTTATTTACCCTGACAGAAATCATAATAATACTTTCAAAACGTGACTAGTAATATTTCGAACTATTCGATGTGGTGATTACTTTTTGACGACGGGAAATTATTTAATGCTAAAGTCAACATTTCGAATCTTGTATAAGTCTATGGCGATTATTAACAGGAAACTGACAAAGCATATTTATGAATACCAAAAGCTACATTTTTAAGATTGAAGGTGATTTATTACCTATAAAATAAAAATCACATTTTATTGATTGCTAAAATGTTCAAAATATTTTTTTTTATTTTTAAATTAGAGACACTTAGTGAGACTCCAAATTAAAATTTTCACCATTTTTTTAAATAAATGAGAAACTCAAAAAAAGGTAATAGTAAAAAATTTATTTTGGAGATGCCTGAGAAAAGTCTACTAAGAGATTGTCAAAAATTTCAAAATATTTCGATTTTTTTTTAAATTAGAGACATTTGTCACACTATTTAATATTTATAACTTTTTTTTGAGTTTCTCATTTTTTTAAAAAATAGTAAAATTTTTCATTTGGAGGTGAGGCTAGTATATGCCTAGAGAAGTCTATAGAGAAGATTCTTCAAAAACTTCAAATAAATCAATTGAAAAGATCTCGAGAATCGTGGACATCGTTTATTGATGAAAAAGACAGTTTTGAGAAAAAACGCGTCTAAATTTTTTTGAAAAGAAAGAAACTTCCTTTTTTGAAATAAGGTTAGTATATGCTGAGAGAAGTCTATATAAAAAATCTCTAATAACTTAAAATAAATATTCATAAGAAACTCGAGGAATTGTGGACATCGTTTATTAATGAAAAAAATCATTTTGAGAAAAATTGGAAAGAAACAGAATAGCATATTGAGAAAAATAAAGGAAGGAAATAAAATAGTAAATATTTAAATTTTAATATAAGGTTAGTATATGCCCGAGAAAAGTCTATAAAAATTGTCTAAAAATTTCAAGTAAATCAGTTCATAAGAACTCGAGGAATTGTGGACATCGTTTATTAATGAAAAAATTCGTTTTGAAAAAATTGAAAAGAAGCATTTTCCGCTTAAGAGAATTAGCATGATTCAAACTATAGCTATATCTCCAAAAATATTGAAATTATTAAAAATCCTTTCGTACACATATTCTTATATGATTTAAACTTTTAAAATATGAAAAAAGTTAGAAACTATTTTTTTGAATTTCTAGTAGTATACCACATAATATAAACAAACGTGCTATGACTATTTAATATAACATATCCCGCATAATTTATAATCGTCTTTATGATTTTTTTCAAAACGACGATTAACTAGGATATGATATAAAATGATTTAATTTATTATATCCTTTACTCTTATATACTATTTGTATCACACTCGTTTCATTCACGTACACTTCCGCTGTGTCATGGGCTATTTCAAATCATATTTTAGCTTAAAAAATTATTGCGAAATAATTTCAAAAATAGAAATTTAATTGTCTGAAAACTCGGACATTAAAAATATACAGCTCTATGTGGACATCAATCTCATTCGTGCCGCTG
>NW_020539725.1:54023649-54113239 GCF_003426905.1 Ctenocephalides felis | reverse complement strand
GAGTTTTTTAAGAGAACGGATCAACCGATTTGAATGGTTTTAAAAAACATTCGATTCCTATTGATAGGGAGATTGTGCTGATTAGTTTTTGGCAAAGGTAGGCCCAGAGGTTTCGGAGATACAGAGCTAAATTTAAAAAAAAATTGCTGTTTTTGAGAGAACTAAGCGTCCGATTTAAATGATTCAAAGAACTTTCTGCTTTTTGCTTTTCAACAAAATAATTGATTTTGAAAAAAAAAATTTTTGTTTCTAATTTTTTTTTCAAAAAAATTTTTTTGTAATTTTGGATTAAAAATTCAAAAAATCACCCAAGCTAAGCACAGTCTAAGCGCCACTCTGGTACAAATGTTCACCCAAGTGCGTTTAGACTGTTTGTGTACTGGAGCACTTTTCCAATTTGTGAAAATTATTGAAAAATGTGAAAATGCCGCCAAGCTGAGCACAGTATAAGTGCAAATGTCGCACAGAATTATTTGCAAATGCGTTTAGACTGTGACTATGCGGGAGCACTTTTTCAATTTTGTGTAAATTTGGCAAATTTTTTTTTTGGAATTTGATTCGAAATGAAATGACGATTGTTAATGTTCTGGAGATGATAATTGATTTATTTATAATTAATTTTCCATAGGGTAAGTAATCGCAAAAAAATCGAAAATGAAAATTTTTATATATCTTCACGTTTCAGAGGTTTCTGAATATGTTGGCATACCTTGGAGAAAATTGATGGATGTGTGTGTGTGTGCGTGCATGTGTGTGTGTTCGGATACAAATTTTCGTCGACGATTTCGGGAACACGGATGAAGCAATTTGAATAATTCAAAAAACATTCTAGCCGTTCCGGATACGGGGCAAAAAGTGCCAAAACGGTAACTCAGTTCCGATTTGTATAGTTCAAAAAAACATTTTACTTGTATTAACAAGATGAAGATTTGATCAAATTTTCATGAAGATAGGTCTAGCGGTTTCGGAGATCTAGTAAAAAAAACTAAAAAAAATAACATTTGGCGGTCAACAATAATCATTAGACATTAGACATATGCATATCAAATTATCAGGTATTTTATTAAGATTTTAACAATAAGTATAAGTTTTGTTTACATTCCTATGGGTTCCGTACTATTGTTTTTCCGTTAGACAGCGACGCGGCGCTTACGCGCTTCTATATTTCGTCTCTATGCAGTTAAAGCAGTACGATTGCTTTGAAAAAAAGTTCAGATCTTCCAAAATATATCAAAATGAAGATAACATTTTTTCCAAAAAAAATTTTTATAAAAAAAATTGTTTAAAAATTTTTTTTAAAAAAAAATTTTTTTTTTCAAAAAAAAGTAATTTTTTGTCCGATTTAAAATTTCTAAAAAATCTTATTTTTTCGAAGTGAATTTTTTTCAAAAATGTTAATCGTTTTTAAAAAAATAATAATTTTTGGCACGGGAAGTTCCAGCAATTTGCCTTAAGGCACGATGCCTTAATTGCCTTAAGACAGAATTCCACTTACAGCTAGTTTTATTTATATTAATTACGCAAACTATATAGTCGTAACTTACAACTAGTAAGTGGTATTATGCCATGATCAACGTTATCAATAAACATTGAGATTTAGCGATTTAGATGATATATCTAACCATTTAAAATAATCAATACAATTTCCATTTGATATAGGGTAGAGCGGGGCTAGTTGAGCATAGGGGCAAGTTGAGCAATCGAAATATCTCGAAAACTACTCACCGTCCGTTTAGGCATTATATGGCGGAAAGATAGAGGTTTAGGAAAAATAAACATACCGCGATCGCTAGTGGCCGCTGGACAAATGAGTGAGGCTCACGGTCGTTTTGTTTATTTTGAAACCAAATAGTAAAAACGTAATTCATCACGAGTTTTCGTCTGGTTTTGTCAAATGTTATTTATTTTTAATCAGGTAAATGTTATTCTTTCATATAATTATAGTACTTTTAAGATGCACAGAGATTCTGGGTATAATACTTACGGTTTTTTTATAAACTTACTTTTATTTCGAAATTCCGAGTTAAGGTTAGTTGAGCATAGTTGCTAAACTTGTTCTGTCACTAAGACAATTACCATTAACTTTCAGAAATTAATTATTATTTTTAAAATTTAAGCTAGGTCTATGAGTAATAATGATTTTAAACAAAAATACTGAATATAATGGTAAAATTATTCCAAAGATACGATATTGTTTTGTTGATTCTGCTTTTCGTTAATTATTCAAAGCAAATTACTATAAGTTTTGTTTTTTCTGTCAATAAAGACTATAAATATAGAACTGGTTATTAAAAACTTATTTTATTTCATCACTAATCGACATTGAACCTATGATTTCATTATACTTTCTTAGTGCTCAACTTACCCCACCTATGGGGTACATTGAGCATACTTGACTTTTTGCATTTAAACAGCTGTAGCTTTTAAATTTTACTTATTACCAAAAAATAGCATCAACACTTTTGTTAAGCGATAAATAGCAAATCCATTAAGCCATATAACAAATCATTTAGACTTTTCATTGAGGAGCTACATCCGTTTAAGTAAAAAATTGCTCAACTAGCCCCGCCCTACCCTACAAACATACTTATAATATATATAATTGTATACTATAAATTAATTCTAAAAATGCATTTTATTTGCAGACGTCAACTGTAATCAGTAGCTTCCTACGATACAACGGCGCATATAAGTTTATCAAATGTAAACTTTGATAAATTTTAATAATTCAACCGCTTATCGCCTATAACACTTTTGTATATTATTTGAGACTACAAAATTTATCGTTATACAAAGTTTAATCAAAATGGTCAAACCATTTTTAACTTCCTGTAGGGAAAGTTATAGTAATCGCAAAAAAATCGACAATAAATTTTTTTAAATATCTTTACGTTTAAGAGGTTTCTAAACATTTTGGCATACTTTAGAAAAAATGAATGTATGTGTGTGTATGTGTGTATGTGCGCATACAAATATTTATCGACGAATTTGCAAACACGGACCAACCGATTTGAATAATTCAAAAACAATCGATTCCTACTAATATGGAGACGTGCTGATTAGTCTTTGGCAAAGGCAGGTCTAGCCGTTTCAAAGATGCGGGACAAAAAAAACCAAAAATGGAATGGTTATAATATTATTTATTAATAATACCAAATCAAAGTACATGTATTATTCGAAGGAATAACACTATTATTTGATAAAGAAACATTTTTATCCTTATTAATAATTCATATAATCCAGATCAAAATAATAAAGGCCACAGCTTATAATCTTGAAGATTTAGGAGACTGAAAATACACTGTAAGATAATTTCTCCATCAAATAATATTTTTATTTACATCATATTCCCGCTCTGCCATGATAACCTGGTTTCAAAATAGGTTTTCAGTTTTATTGCTGAACTGAACTGAAACAAGTGTAGTGTGCACTTATCTGAGCATATGTAATTCAAGCGGATTATTTATAGCATTTTATAGCAAAATAATATTTATTTAGTTACATATGCACATTTGCCTCTGAATGCTTCAAAGTTGGTCTCGAGAATTCTACGTAGGAGCATTATATTCAAACTAGGATTTTCGAAACAATGGGGCGACTCTTTTGGCTTTGCGGGATTCTGTTACGAAAATTCATTTTTTTAAATTATTAAATAGATTTATTTTTATATCTTGCCTTGTTCAAAATACAAAATGTAGTATTAATTATATAACAAATAGCATATGCAATGAAAAAATTTATTGCTAATGTATGGGCCCATTCTGCCATAAAATAAATAGACCAATGTTATGGCAAGGCTATGTTACGTACCATGTTTCATACAAATTGCTACTAAATACTGTCAACATGTCATATATTTGCTGTGAGATCAGGCGTTTTGCACATAAAATGTAACTTCACTCATATGTTGTCAAGCCATATCTCAAAGATGAAGTTATGATAAAATCATTTTTTTACATTTGTGCCGTTTCTCGGTTAGGTTTTCTTTCGAAAACGACTGACTACCACATGGTTTATGACAGTATTTAGTACCATTTTGTATGAAAACCGCTACATAACATAGCCTTGATTTCTACTTCATTTAACTATTAATTAAAATAATATTTAAAATGCTGATAAAAATTAGTTAAAGTACCCTACATTTTTTTAATTTCTCTAAGTAGGTTGTACTTTTTAATAAGTAAGTTGTTTCTATTTACACCGAGTCGAGTATTTTAATCTTTAGGAAAATACTTTGTTGACAGTTGGAAAGTTGTCGGATATAAAAGGGTAAAACATTATCTAGTGGAGGAAATTATCTGACATATGTCAAGGTTAGGAACTCAGCGGACAGGTTTTAATTAATTACCCGTTTTAAATAGACCGAATGACTTCCATTGGAATTTCATCCGGAAATTCTTGAACAACTTATTAGTTCGGCATTTTTATAAAAAGCAGCGAAAATATTCGAAAGTTTTTTCAGAAACACAGCATAATATATAAATATATATAAACCTAGGGTGTACTAGAACTCAACATCAACCCGAAACTAGGTGAAAAAATTTGAAAAATTTGTCTCACGTAGTTTTGAAAATTATTTTATGAGCTTACAAGTGCAACCTAGAGCTTTGGTCAAACTGTGACCATTTTTTATTTAATTATAGTGGTATAAACAAAAAATTAAATATAAATCTAAAAATTAAATATAAATCTAAAAATTAAATATAAATCTAAAAATTCAGCAATTCATTTATAATAAATATCTGCCTGATTTCTGCATTGGAGTTTTCTACTTCCGTCCCTATACTTCTCATTTAAAATAATTTTCATGTGAATTCATTTCCCAAATCAGTTGGAAATAGAATGGAGCGATTGGAACATACTAAATCAATTAAATATAGTCTCTGCATAAAATTCCCAATTTAATAATTGTAATATAACAAAGCATATTAATTTGATAAAAATGTTTTTTGTATAATATAGTGTATTAAATTAAAGCTTGATGGAGTCCATGAACGGGTATCGGATGGCAGTTTCGGAATATTGCATTGACATTATTAAAAATATTGCATAATATGCGTTTTATTGTCAATCGTAAAATTGCATCGTGAATATTTAAATGAGTGGATCATTGATATTGAAAATATCTGCGTAAAATGTGGGTAAAAATCGTAGATAAGTTAACTGTGAACGCATTATGTTTCAGATTTATTAGGTGAAACCGAAATATTGATTAATATTAGATTATGTTAAACTTCCCAGAATTCAGAAGATGTTTATTAACTTCCCGTAGGGCAAGAATGACGGAGATAAGTGATGATTAGTTTTTGGCAAAGACAGATCCAGCCGTTTTGGAGATAGCGAACTGAATGGGCAAAAAAATGGCTGTTTTTGAGAGAACAAATCGGCTGATTTGAAAAAATATTTATTTCGTATTGATGCGGAGACGTACTGATTAGTTTTTGGTATCGGCAGGTCCAGCCGTTTTGAAGATACAGAGCAAAAAGTGCAGAAATTCCGATTAGGTCCTAGAAAGCCGCTCTTAGCGTTATGCGTGAGCATGTCGTTATAGCTGAGTTGGTTGGCCCGTCACCGTCTGTAATTTTTCGTCGTCTAATTTAATGAGTTTTCATATTTTGTCTACAAGGAACAAATGATGAAAATTCTTGTTTTTATAATATTTATTCATAGACATTTCTGGTGACTAATTATTTTTATTTTTCGAATGTTTAATTACGGTACGGGAAGATCCAGTAATTTCCCTCTAGATACAATGCCATGCCACCCAATAGTTGTAGGTATGTTTTTATACAACCCTCAGTGTACTAGTACGTGCATATTGAGTCTATTATTTATAATAGTATAAATGACCATTTCTACAATAAAAGTACGTATGCAGAATGCGAGTACGTGCAGTGTTCAAAATAAATGTTAGAATCGGTATTACAGCTCCGAACAGAATATCCGAGAATTGTACTGAATTCATATAGCATATGATATATCGAATGGAAATAAAAATATCCTCCATCCTCCGCACGGAAGGGAAGATGGCCGAGTAATAGAAAAATATATACGTTGAATAGAATACAGACACATAAATCTGAATACGCTGTAAATAAATGGCAAAGTCGAAAAGTAGAGAGAAAATCACTAAATTATATTTTTATTTGACGCGATCTCTATCATATACTTTTGAAATTACATTTTTGTTTACTGCACCTACATATAAAGATCCATTGTGGTGTGGTCTTTCTTATTAAAATTTCAGATCTTTCCTAAATAATAAATTATTTCATTATAGATCAAAAACATTATTAACTTCCCGAAGGGTAAGTTATAGTAATGGGCCAAAAATTAAAAATGAAATTTTTTGCATATCTCCACGTTCCAGATGTTTCTGAACATTTTGGCATTCCTTATAATTAGAAAAAATGGATGTGTGTGTATGTATGTATGGATACAATTTTTCGTCCACGTTTTCAAGCGCACTTATTTATAATTAAAGTTTTTTTCCTATTTTTTTGTCTCAAGAAATATCGAAAATAATTTAGATTTTAATTTTAATTCTGGCTAAAGCTCTAAAGCTCACTTATATGCTTTGAATGAATAATTTCAACTTTGTAATTCAGTTTGTATAACTCTAAATATATATATATTTAGTTTTATATAGTTTTTTTAGTTTACATTTATTTAGTTTGTATAACTCGTTATAAATAGTTATATATATATATATATATATATATATATATATATATATATATATAACAAATGTATTCTGAGTGGATAATAGATATGAATTTGGAAATATTAACAAACAACACTCTTTTTTGCACTAATTTATCAAATAATAATTTTCACTAACGTTTCGAGACTAGGTTTGTCTCATCATCAGTGTGTTATAATTTAAAATTTAAAATATGGAAACCTAAATTAGCATTATGTGTTCACTATTGCACGTTGTTCAAAATACTGTCTTCTGCCCCATCAACGATCGGACACCGACGATTTAATAAATTAGTTCAAAAAGAGTGTTGTTTGTTTATATTTCCAAATTAATATATATATATATATATATATATATAAGATGATGTTACAGTATTTATAATAATCTATATGAAAACATTTAATATTTCTCGAACATTTCGTTACGGTACGGAAGTTCCAGCAATTTGCCTTAAGGCGCGATGCCATACACAAATAGTTTCACCATTTGAGTTCAATTAATGCAGAAAATGCTCTTCAATGTTTTGTTCTATTTCATCGACATTTTTATAAGCGTTGATGAAGCGACTATCGGTATTTTTGAAGGCATTTAATAATATAGTTATTTTCGATATAATTAAAACGAAGCCGCAATTATTTATAATTATCGATGGATATTTAATTTAAATATCTATTTTAGTAATGTTTAAAAATCAGAGCATTTTCCGCTAAATTTATTCGTCCTGAAACACTTCAATGCAAATTCAAACCGCTCAACTCGCAGCGGCACGAATGAGATTGATGTCCACATAGAGCTGTATAATTTTTAATGTCCGAGTTTTCAGGACAATTAAATTTCTATTTTTGAAATTTATTTCGCAATAATTTTAAGCTAAAATATGATTTGAAATAGCCCATGACACAGCGGAATGTACGTGAATGAAACGAGTGTGATACAAATATGTATATAAGAGTAAAGGATATAATAAATTAAATCATTTTATATAATATCTAGTTAATCGTCGTTTTGAAAAAAATCATAAAGACGATTATAAATTATGCGGGATATGTTATATTAAATAGTCATAGCACGTTAGTTATATTATGTGGTATACTACTAGAAATTCAAAAAAATAGTTTCTAACTTTTTTCATATTTTTAAAGTTTAAATCATATAAGAATATGTGTACGAAAGGATTTTTAATAATTTCAATTATTTTTGGAGATATAGCTATAGTTTGATCATGCTAATTCTCTTAAGCGGAAAATGCTTCTTTTCAATTTTTTCAAAACGAATTTTTTTCATTAATAAACGATGTCCACAATTCCTCGAGTTCTTATGAACTGATTTACTTGAAATTTTTAGACAATTTTTATAGACTTTTCTCGGGCATATACTAACCTTATATTAAAATTTAAATATTTACTATTTTATTTCCTTCCTTTATTTTTCTCAATATGCTATTCTGTTTCTTTCCAATTTTTCTCAAAATGATTTTTTTCATTAATAAACGATGTCCACAATTCCTCGAGTTCTTATGAAATAATTTATTTTAAGTTATTAGAGATTTTTTTATAGACTTCTCTCAGGCATATACTAACCTTATTTCAAAAAAGGAAGTTTCCTTTCTTTTCAAAAAAATTTAGACGCGTTTTTCTCAAAACTGTCTTTTTCATCAATAAACGATGTCCACGATTTCTCGAGTTCTTTTCAATTGATTTATTTGAAGTTTTTGAAGAATCTTCTCTATAGACTTCTCTTAGGCATATACTAGCCTCACCTCCAAATGAAAAATTTTACTATTTTTTAAAAAAAATGAGAAACTCAAAAAAAAGTTATAAATATTAAATAGTGTGACAAATGTCTCTAATTTAAAAAAAAATCGAAATATTTTGAAATTTTTCGAAAATCTCTTAATAGACTTTTCTCAGGCATCTCCAAATTAAATTTTTACTATTACCTTTTTTGAGTGTCTGATTTTTTAAAAAAATGGTGAAAATTTTAATTTGTAGTCACTAAGTGTCTCTAATTCAAAAATAAAATAAATATTTTTAACATTTTAGCAATCATTAAAATGTGATTTTTATTTTATAGGTGATAAATCACCTTCAATCTTAAAAATGTAGCTTCTAGCATTCATAAATATGCTTTGTTAGTTTCCTGTTAATAATCGCCATATACTTATACAAGATTCAAAATGTTGACTTTGGCATTAGTTAATTTCCCGTCGTCAGAAAGTAATCATAAAATCGAATAGTTCGAAATATTACTAGTCACGTTTTGAAAGTATTATTATGATTTCTGTCAGGGTATATAAATGCTAGTCGTACGAATACTAATCATTCAGATTTCAGTAGATGTTTTCTGTTTGTTTCTCACATTTTATTAGATTTTCTAAATTTATTTATACGATTCTACCTACTATTAAATACTCTAATGAATTAAAAATAATTTAGTGAAGTTTTTTTGAAATGCAAAAACACAGTTTTTTTTTCTAAATGTTTATGCAGATAGTAATAGAAGTGTTGTAAAAAAACAATTTTTTTAAAAATTGTTTTAACGCACTAAAATATTCTACAGATGAGTTCAAGACTTTTTAATTGCATATGTCTATAAGGTAAACATCGACAATTTAATACTGATATTATTAAAATGATAAAATTACAAAATATTGAATAAGGAATCTGAACTTCACAAAAGTTGGTCAACATTTATATAAACTGAACTTGATTTTCTTGAACATTGTTTTGACACTTTGTAAACATTGTTTTGACTTGCTGACAGGCTTTTGGTTCACAAGTTATATCTTTGATAGAAATACGAGCTTTGATTTTTGATAGGGCTTCAAGTTAAATCTTATTACTCATGGGGTTAGTTATTGTAATCGTCCAAAAAGACTTATAGAAATATATGATATATTAAAGATAAACCTGAATAAAATATATTGTCAACAAAATCACAAATATGGTTTCAGAAAAATATATAATAAGAAAAAAATAAACGTTTAGAGTACTTGTACTGTAATTAGAGAAACTAATTTTTTTAGGTTTATATATTTATTATATATTTGTTCTAAATTTGTTTCTAATTTGCCTCGAAGCACGATGCGCTGCTCTACTAGTTTTCGTTAATAATTAATCAGACTTGTCCTTTTAATGTCAAAAATCCTGAAAATTTTTCAAGCACTACTTGTATATATAATTCAAATAATATACGTATTCGGATGAAGGCAACATTTGGACATATTCATAAATATCCGTCATATGGATGTCAGTATGCGGAATATGGTGCAAACGACAAAAATGCTTCTTTTTCTCATATTTCCGACATTTCTGTACGAACACAAGCTCGTAAACATAGACAGACGTTAACACATTTGTTCGGGGTGCGCATTCACCCCGTCACTCACTCCTGGGGGAAGTTATTTGTTTTAGTTTAAGCTTTTCAAATACGTACGAAGATTATGAAGAATGGTCTATGGTCACGTCGTCAATTGATAGGTGATTTATTAAAGGATGAAATGTGGTTAAATTCTAGTCGACGTTGTATATTGGGTATGAATTTTTTTAATTTTTGCACACATATATATTTATAAAAGCATTTTAGGCACTTTTTAACCAGTATCTAGGAAACGGTTCGACATGCATGTGCTAAAAAATTATATCCACACACACACATATATTCATACACATAAATATATATCAATGTTTTTCTAAGGTGTACCAAAAACTTCAGAAGGATTTGTAACATAAATATAAGCAAAAACTTTCATTTTCAATTCTTTGCAATTACTATAGCTTACCCTATATGAACTCTATAATTCATATTTTAATGCAATTATTGCTTTTTATAAAATATACATATATGTAGAACAAATTTTTTTGTGGTTATGTTTTACAATTTCGTAGATAAAAAAATAATTTGTACCAATTCGTATTTACCAAAATTTGATATAAAATACATGAACTCGTTGCTAATGCCATATATTTTTTTTCATTTTTTATTATAATTTATTTTTCTTATTCAAAACTTTAATGTCTTATTGAATAATCAGTTAGAATAATCAACACCCTTAAACTCAACCTTTTTGTTTCTATACAAAACCTTTCATTTTTGACGTTGAAACTATTTTAAGAACTTAAATATATTTTGTATGTATCTACATCTTTCACTACGTATTATATGGTATCCAGCTTACAATATTTCAATTATACATTAATTATTAAAGTCCGATGATGTAATAAGCTCAGTATTATATTATGTATTACCATATGTTAATGTATAATCATTTTGCCATATAACAAACACGAAATCAACAAATTATCACGGTGTTATAATTTTGACATGGAATAACAAAATTCTGATCTCTATAGATGTGAATCCATAATTATATTTTGGTAATGGCATTTGGACAAATATTATAATGGACCTTTAGTAGATCTGTAATAATTACATTTATCTAAAGTACGAGGGTACTACAATTTCGATATGGAATATAATTTGATATTTCTTATATTCGTATTTGTGGTCTTCTTGTTGTTCCTATTTTCAAAAACCACCTTTAGTAATGAGTCTTATTGTTTCTATAAAAAGCAATTAAATAAATATTTTTGTTTGTGCTCTTTTATATCTTGTAAGCACCTAAAGCTTGTACTTAAGTATTTTGCAGACAATTTAAAATATTTAAGAAATTCTTTAATTTAACAATTAACCTGAACATCAATGCTTTTAGCGTTTATAGCCAATTAAATGATAGCAAGAATAGTTTCACATAAATACCGACGTGCTTTTGCATCTTAAAGTTCGATATGGTATATTGGAAACTTCAGTATTAAAAAACTTACAGATTAAAATACAGGGTATCCCAGAACTCAAAGTCAAGCCAAAACGGGGTGATACGATTGTAAACCTGTGATCATTTTTCGGTTATTGTGGTTAATTTTTATGAACTTTATTCATTTATACTTTGAATTCGTAATCTTATATAACATTTCTTTACAATTAAAAATAATGACAGAAATGCTCCGAGTTTTGAAGAATATGTTTAACTATGAATTTAAATTTTTTTAAATATTTTACTTGAAAAAGCCATTTTTTAAAAAATATACTAAACTATGAGAGCAAGTTTCATCAAAAGCTAGCGTATTTAATCAGGATTGTAAAATAATAATGACTGCAAAACTTAGTAGCTTCATGATGAAAAACATTGATCATAATACAAATCTGTAAGATGTAGGAGAAAATTACTCAGTCATTTAAAAAATATGACATTTGTAACCCTTTATTTTATTCCTATATTTGAAACAAACTTGAATCATTATAATATTTCTCTAAATTTATTTACGCAGGTAATGCAGGTAATACATAATAATGTGAAATTAATTATTTTTAATTAACTTCCTGTAGGGTAAGTTATTAGTAATCGCAAAAAATCGGAAATGAAAATTTTTGCATATCTTCACATTTCAGAAGTTAGAAAAAATAAATGTACGTGTGTGTGTGCGCGCGCGCTTGTATGTTCGTATGTGTGTGCGGATACAAATTTTCGCCTACGATTTTGAGAACAGGATTTCGATCGATATTCGATTTCTATTGATAGGGAGACATACTAGTTAGTTTTTCGCAAAGGCTTAATTTAGTTTTTGAGAGAACAGAGCGCCTGATTTCAATAATTCAAAAAATATTTTACTGTATTTTATTGTATTGACAAAATTAAGAACTGATTGATTTTTAAAGAGAACTGAATTTTTTTTGCCAAGATCCAATGAAAAAGTAAAAACAGACGATATTTAGCGGTCAAAAATAATCATTAGAAATATGCTGACTTTAGAGATTTTAATAATAGGTACAAATTTTGTTTATATATCTATTGGTTCCGACGTTTAGCCGTTTATCAAGCATGATCGCTTTAGGAAATTTCAAAATATAAAATAATTCAATTTTTTCAAAAAATTCAAATATTTTCAAAAATTTCAAAATTTTCAAAAATCTATTTTTTTTTCAAAGTTTTCAATAAATTTTAAAGCTTTTATAAAAAAAATGGTTTGGAAAGTTCCAGCAATTTTCCTTAACGCACGCTGCAATGCACCACTAGTTTTTTATTTCTTCTTATACTTGTTGCAAACCTTCGAGAAATTTCGCAGAAAGCGATCTTAAAACATTAGCAATTGTTTTGCCGGTGTCGGAGTAATATATTTCAGCGTTATAATTGCTTCGTGAGGTCGAAACACTTTTAAATGCGTCCCGTTGCCAGCATAGAATAATTTAAAGATTTTTAAGCAGCAAAACAACGCACATTCTTTACATTAATGTCTTAGGTAGGATTACATCCTATTACATAGTTTACACAGATTTATATCTCACGTGGTTGAATTTTTTCGTGAATTATGTCTAATCCGAATTTTCTAAGTTATTAGACAGACAATATGCTTGAAGATTAAATGAGATGCAAATGAGATTTATTACCAAGACTTTTCGAAAATGAATATATATTATATTGAATATATATATTAAATATATATTATATTAAAGCCATTTTGCTTTAAAGTTTTTTTGACTGACCCATATGCCATTGCGAGATCATTCTAGAATAATAATCTATTTTTTTATTTCGGATTACTAGAAGGATTGCAATTGTGGACACATCAATTTTTTGTGACTCCCCAATTCAACAACAGCTGATTTTTAAAATTATAAACTTTATTTCACTTTATTTCTGAACTCTTGTTACGTTGATGAATAAATTATAAAAAAATAGTAAAAAAAATTTTGCCTTTTTTAAGATGATTTAAAAATAACCTAATATTCATGCCTCTACAATGACTAATAATTGAATTAAACTATTAATCCTCAATTGTTATAAATTTCATTACCAACATTTACTACCCAGTGCAAGCAAACAGAAAATAATTTATTGCGCAAATTATTTTTTCTACTGTGATAATAAATAATTTTAATTAAAAACATTGCATTTTCGCGGCCATTCGACACGAAATATTTAATCATGCTGATATATAAGCCAAAAATATACAGAACACGAATGCATAAATATAACGAAAATCTTATTTTAATATAAATTTCGCTAGCGTATCACGAAAGATATCGTATATCATTGTCAGCTTCTGTAAATTACGAACTGTTACACTAGTACCAAACCAATGCTATATAGAATAGAATAGAATGTTCACTCACATAATATTATACAACATCACAAAATGCATGAAAAGCATGTTAATTAAGATAATGAACATCCCGTTAGTTTTTTTGATGTTTGGTACGGAACCTTTTGAGCGTAAAGCCGTTGACTGTCCGTCCGTCTGCCAAAGTTTAAATAAGTACTCATGAAAAATTCATCCAAAACTCCAAATAAATTACTACAAAACCTAGATGGCAATAAAATTTATTTAAAAAAACAATATATAAGGAAACAACTAGTTGTGCATGGCATCGTACCTTAAGGCAAATTGATGGAACACCCGTTCCGTAATGAAATTCAAGAAATATTAAAATTTTTCGAATAGATTATTATAAATACTGTAACGTTTATTATTCGTATTTTAAAGACAATATATAAGAGTTTAGAAACTGAACAATGACATTTATAAATGTTTGCATGAAAAGTAAATAAACAAAACTTGATCAAGCGAAGTTAAAATGAAGGAACTTATATCATATTTCTATTAGTTATATAAATTGAATTGTAAAGTTAAAATTATTTATTTGAAGAATATAAGAGAGTTTAAGAATTTTAGCTAGAATTAAAATTGAAATCCGAATCATTTTTGATATAAAAAAAATGGAAATGAAAAGAAATGAAGTTTTGAAATAGAAAAAGACCTGCAAAAACTAATCATTTTTTAATACGCAAAATGTTTTTTAAATCATTCGAATCGGATAAATTGCTCTCTCAAAAACTTAATTTCCATTTTCTGCACTCTTTGCTTCGTTTCTCCGAAACGGGTCGACCTACCATTTACAAAAACTAACCAGCACTAATCCCTTTAACAAGATTCGAACGCTTTTTGAATTATTCAAATCAGTTCAGCGCTACTTCTAAAAACGTCGACCAAAAATTGTATCCACACACACACATGTTTTTTCCAAATTTGGTCTTATTCGAATCAGAATGGCTTGAAACGTCGAGAAAACATAAAATTAGTAAAAATATAATAAAAATATCTCTTTTTTTTCTTTGTTTTTATTTTCTGTGCCCACTATCAACTTATAGATTAAAATGTTAAATGAAATAAACATTGAACAATGAAGAAAATAATAGAATAAAAATTAATAACATCTATTATTCTCTTTTACTATTATGGAGGCGGTTCATAATTTTAATTTTGGTATAGAATAACCTTTCTTTTACTCTCTAGTTTTTATTTTTATTTTTAGTCATTGTCGTACCTTAAATTTTTTTATAATGCATAGATTTCGTAAAAAATAATTATGTTATTTGCTTATCTTGAATAAATCTACGTTATCAATTATATATGAAACACTAATTAAATACAATGATACTCTTTGTTTTGGTAATTCAAACAAACTAACTTATACATACAGACAATTTAGTTTCGATCACAAAAGATTTTCTTTGTAGATATAGACAATGTACTAAAAATTCTTAACGGTAACAAATATTTTGTAGTGTTGTATTTTGATAGTACAATAATGAAAATGATATTGTAGATATAAGGAAATTAGAGTATAGTGTTTATAATTTTATGTAAATGCAAAATTAATAAATTTCGTTAAAAAATATTTTTAAAAAATTGAAGACGAGGGATACGTGTGTTTTTTCAGAGACATAGACCCTTATCTGCAAACTATTGTTATGAAGAATCAAGAAAAACGGATTAGTTTTTATTCGAAAAACATTACCAATTAATAAACATAGAAGCGTACATATTATAATTTTAACTAACATTCTAAAACTAACTTATATACTTAAAATAATGTTAACTTTGCAATTCAGTTTAAATAATTTTAAGAAATATGGGACAAAATCCTTCGCTCTAACTCCGCTTGATCAAGTTTTGTTTATTTACTTTTTATGTAAACATATAAACGTTGTCGTCTAATTTGTAGAATTTTTTAATTTGTCTATGAAATACGAATAATGAAAGTTTCTGTATTTAAAATAATAAATATAAATAATAATAATATATAATATAATAATTATTTCTCTAATACTAAACAGATAATTATAGAAGCAATATCCCCCAAAGATCATTTTCTCTTAAGAGAAAGATAATATGTGAAAGATAATAGATTTACAACAATATCTAATAGATATAATTATTACTTTTAATAATTATTTTTCCTTAAAGATTTTACCTTATCCTAACAGCTGCTCGCGTTTGTTGTTCAGTATAAGTTCGTTTACGCACTAACTCGATTACCACACATTATCTGAAATGTATGAGCCAATAAAAACAATCAAACACTCCCGTAGTTTTCCCAAAATAAATTTTATAACACAAATAAAACCAGTCACGAAAAAATCTAAATCGCGGCGATGACGTCGAGTCTATCGCACAACAATCGCCGGTCGCAGCCGTGCGGGAACTGAATGCGAAAACGCGAAAATGTTTTGTGAAAAGCACGTGGATAGTCTGTAAAGGACGCATGCGCCGGATTCTTTGTTTTCTTGCAGGACCTGAACTTTATTAATAGCGAACGTATATATGATAGAAATAGCTTGTTGAATTATGAGAATTGTAGGTAGAACGAGATATGAAAGTGCGGTTTAGACAACGTCGAGAGACGGCGTGAAACAGCGGCGCCTCAGGTGAAGTAGAGAGGTGAGGCGCCCGTCTTATCCAGGTGCATACGTGGGACGGAGGAAGTAGATACTGTAGAAATATAAAGTTATAGTAATCGCAAAAAAATCAAAAATGAAATTTTTTATATATCTTTTGTTTTCAAGGTTTCTGAACATTCTGGCATACCTTAGAAGAAATGGTTGCATATGTGTGTGTGTGCGGATACACATTTTTGTCGACGTTTCCAGGACCACCGCTTAACCGATTTGAATTATTCAAAAAACATTCGATTTCTATTGATAAGGGGACGTGCTGATTAGTTTTTGACAAAAGTTGGTTCAGCCGTTTTGGAGATACAGGGCAAAGAGTGCAGAAAGTTGCAATCAAGTGAAAAAATTGCTATCGTAAAAAAACAGAGCGCCCGATTTGAATGATTCAAAAAACATCCCACTTTTTTTCCATTGACAATCGTTTTTATTAATATTTCAGAAACACCAATGCATAATTATTGCATCACACAATTTCTCAATAAAACATCAACTTACATTCTAATACAACAGTCATGTCAATCAATAGAAATTAATTTACTCTTATATTTATACCTATACAATCCATACCACCATATATTGCATACCGATTAGAAGTGTCTAAGAACTTGCTATTATAATATAATAAACAAAATACTTTCCAGTCGAATATTTTAAAATATTTTATCTATTTACATTTCTTACTAATTTTGCATAATTTTTGCTCAACATAACAATCACTCTGAAAAATAACATTCCTGATTCATCTACATTTATAAATATAAGATTTTATTAACGTATTGAAGAATTGAATAAACATTTGCAAAGGCAGGTCCAGTTGTTTCAGAGATCGTGAAAAAAAAGTTAAAATAAAATGCCATTTGGCGTCAATCAGATATTTTTGACAATCTGGATCAATCAACATGATAGTATTCAGAATTTTCAAAAAAAATCAATTTTCAAAATTTCAGAATTTTCAAAAAAATGTGTTTTTCAGTTTTTTCAATATTTAAATTCTTCAAATGATTTCAAAATTTTCAAAAATGTTCAAAAAGATTTTTTAATTTTTTTTAATTTTAAGGGGCACAACTAGTGTGAAATTTCGAAAAAATCGATTTTTGGTTTTTTTCATATTTCGGTAGATTACACCTTTAAAAATAATATATTAAAATTTCTAATTATTATCTCAAATAGTTTTTGAGTTACAGCCATTTAAAAAGTATATATATAGTATATAGTACAACGATCATTTTATCTTTAAACGCGTTTTTCTCGAAACAGCTTTTTCCGATTTGCTGCAGTGATTACTCAAAAACGAATGATCACCATCAACATTTTTTTACATGTTCTTCATATAGTTCTCCGTGAAATGAACTATCGATTTTTTGATCGGATCAAAAGTCGAATTTTGGCAGTCGAAAAACGAACAAAATTTTGGGTAAAATTCGACTTTTTTTCTAAAACGACGCCATTTTGTCAATTTTTGATTTATTTTGTTTATCGTAGTTCATTTTACAGACAATATTATCTAGTTTAACGAGAATTTTTTTTTTATTTCATCCACGTAGAAGGCCGGAATCACAGCAGCAGTTGAGGGCCTTTTTTTGTCGCGCCGTTGGAGATCGGCGATAACTTGAAAAATATTTAATTTTTTTTCTTCAAAAATGTTGCTATGTATTTTTAAGACATGTATAAATATATTTCTAAAATTTTGAAATGATTGATGAAAGAGTTTTTTTAATATAAATTCCCAAAAATCACCTTTTTTAGGCAGGTACACTAGTTGTGCCCCTTAAATTATGGTACGGGAATTTCCAGCAATTTGCCTTTAGGCACAACGCCATGCGCCACTAGTTCATATTTAAATTCATATTAATATTAATGTGAGACCAGTGCTTTATTAAATGAGAAAATAGTTCTGATTAATACTTCTAATTTTTTGCCGAACTAATACCTACTATCGGTGAAGTTTTTAACTCGCCAGTATGGAGTGCAGACGAAATAATTAGAACACATCGCGTCGGCGCGTCCAATAAACAAAATATATGAAAACAAAGTTAGAAAAAGCAAAAAATTGCACGCGTACAGGCAGGCCAACTGAACACAAAACTGAAATAACCAGGAAACACACTCAACTGTGTGCTCTCGACTTGGCTGGGAAATATTTTAATGGCCCGGGGATTTAATTAATTGTAATAGCTGTTGATTTATGAGTTTGAAAACCGCGCGCATCAGACAATCTGGTGCTGCTTGCGCCACGTTAAGACTTAACATTAAAACTTTCGGCGGTCTTTTTATTAATTGCGGCAATCGCTGTTCTTAGTGAATGCAAGAACATAAAACTCTTCGAGGAACTATACTAACGGGCCAAAATTAAATCAGCATTTATGCCCTTCATGGGGGAGCTGGAAATAGCCAGAGAACGAAGGCAATTGGTAAAAGAAAATGATAAGAAAATTTGGAATGCAATCGTTTTGTTAAAAAAAAATGTTATTCTCAAAAACTGTATAAAATTGAAAACGTGTAAAATGAGTACCGAGTGAAATGGTGGATAGGTGCATGTATTATATTATTTTAATGAAAATGAAAAACATTAGTACAATATCAGAATTTCAAAGAATTATGTCTCTTTCCAAAGAGACAACTATTGTATATATTTAGAAAATTAATACATAAGATATTTCTTCTCTTCAATAAAATATTTTATATTGGATTATAGACTGACAATTAAATAAAACATGCAATACTTGATGCAGATACACATTTAGGAACCACACAAAGTATAAAGAACATACATATAAATAAAAAAAAATATCTAAACATTATTATACATTAAGAGTTCTCAAATAATTTTCGGTCAAATATATATTTTCCACTAGCTATAAGGTTGTAACAACTTGCAGACTATGTGATGTCTACTTTCTAGAGCAACTGCCGTTTAGAAACTAAGAAGATTACAGAGGTTATAATATATTATGAGTAATTTGAAGAAGACTAGTTAGGTTTTCTCTTATCTCACGCGTTGCAAAAAGGATGATAAAAAGTTCACTTGTAGTAAATTCCTAAATAAAATGTAATTTATATTAATATATAAAAGACTACGTAACTGTAAGTAGAAATAATTTTCACATATACAAACTAAGTATATCATTGCATTATTTTTCACTTCTAAATGCAATATATGCAAAAGAGTTTTCTATCCCAAAATGACAGATAACAAATAACAATTTTAGAAAAATAGCGAAAAAAACATATTTATATATCTAGGTAATAACTAGGAAATGTACATATTTCGATAGTTGGTTGTTTGTTATGAGTTATGTTCGGTGATACATGTTGTTTTATTTTCACATAATTAAATATTGCTAATATGCTTGTAAAATGCTTTTATACATTATGATGCTGAATGTGATATTTCTCTCGATGGTGCATCTAATACAGCTGAACAATCAATCACGAAAGATCACTTTAATAAAAGCACATATGTAATAGAATTAGGTTAATTGGCTTATATCTGGTGCTTTACTTTTACCTCCACTCTACCTCCATCTGGTGCTTTACCTTTACCTTTACTCTACCTCTTTTTATATAAATTTTGAAAATATGAATAGAAACCTTGATGGCAACCTCATAATCTTTCCACACATAGTTTCTTCAGTTCAGCTTCAGATGCCAATGCTTGCTCTCATATGTACCCCTTCAGACATAGAATTTCATGTACCCCATGGGTTCTGTACACGACTCACGCGCATATTTCTTGAAACTTTTGCAATAAATCGTATTTTTCACGCTATAAAATAATATTCCCACGCGGTCGGTCGTATATCTAAATATTATCACCAGAAAGTTTCATCCACTGATATACGTAGTACGGTGGAGCAGCATCAGGCGCGGCGCACTTTTGCGTCGTGCCTCTCGCTGTCGGCTCTGCTGCCGTGTAGTGGAGTGCTGAGGGAAATGATATCGGTTATCCACATAAAGTTTGTTTTGCTGCAGCTATGCAGTCAATACAAGTTACCGGCGATATCATTTTTTTAGTTTTCCCTTGTTTTCTCGTCGGTTGTTCTATGTATTTCTTGTCTTTCAAGCTGCGAGAAAAAAGTTGACGTACAAGCCAATCAACTGGTAGTCGATCTATTCAATGCATCCAATTCGTAAAAAATATGTGTTTTTAAATAGGCAGCTAGTGGCCTAGTTAATCAATAATTAATGTTAAGGCGCGAAGCTTAAAAATTACTCCGACGTCTGACTGGGTGTTGTCGTTTTACTTCTCCTAACCACTACACTTTTAAATTTGTTCTATAATTGAACTACTGGTGTGATCGGTGATTATTTAAGTAAAAGGCGACGTTTGATATTAATATGTTTATTATAATAAAATATGGTGAATATAATGGCATCAGATAATTGGTGTTTCTATACTGAGCTCTAAACTTATACTGAATAAAATTATTAAAAATAAAAATTAACAATATTAGCCCCGCCTGTGAGAGGCGGGTTACATTAATTTATACATCTAAGGGGGATGATTTCTGAGAATCCTTGGAATTATCTCAAGGCATTTGCAGACCCATAAATAAAATTACCGACGCGGATATAGACAGTCCAGACATATAACTAACATCAAAATTAAAAAATATCTTATATCAGTGATTTCCAACCTGTGGGGCGCGCCCCCCTGGGGGGGCGCCATACCGTTCCAAGGGGGGCGCGAAGCTGTTTCAAAAATATTATTTTTAAATGCTGAGTAAGTGTCAAAAACAAATCAGCAAAATACTTAAAGTACTTTTAAGAGTGTTTGAGCTCAAAAAAGAAATTGCTATATTTCTTGCTGATAACAAAAGAAACGGAGCAATCTTGTTTTAGGACATAAAGTTCCTCGCAAAATTTGCGTATTTAGTTGATATTTTTCAAAGACTTAGCGATTTAAATAAATCAATGCAAGGGTCTCAAATTCGTGCTTTTGTTCAGAAAGACAAGATTACGGGTTTTATGAAAAAATTAGAACTGTGTATAGCTAGTATCAAATAACTTTATAACTTTAACATGTTTCCCACTTTTAAAATTACTTGTGTTACTGATGAAATAGAAGTAAGTAAAGATCTTATTATTATATCAGTCATATGACTAGTCTACGAAACCAATTTTCGCATTACTTTATCTAATTACGTCCAAATACGAATGGATTAGAAATCAATTTGTCATTGAGAAACATGATGATTTTGGTCATTCAACAGCAGAGCAGAAAATGATAATTGATTTATCTAGTGATAGCACATTGAACCAGATATTTTAGGACGAAAATATATTGTTGAGTTTTGGTTACCAGTGAAGGACGATTTTCCTACTTTGACAAATAATGCTTCAGAATTTTATTACCATTTGTGAGATCTTACTTATGTGAAACAGAAAATTCTATAATAAATAGTTATGTTTGTATGTATATTTTTTTAATACCGTGTATTATTTGGCATAATTTCAGTTATATTAAGTATATTTAAATTAAATTGTTAGAAAAATAAGAAGGGGGGGGGCGCAATATTTTTTTCATTCAAAAGGGGGGCGCAAGGAAGAAAAGGTTGGAAACCGCTGTCTTATATTATAAATTCATTTAGCACTTGAACTGTGAATGACATGTAGACCACCTGCATCATAGTCCAGCGACACTCTAGTCTAGCGTAACAGACGACCCTTACAAAAAATAGTTCATGTTACACTATTGGGACTCGTAATAATATATTTTACGAATTCTTAACAATTAACTTCAAACAGAGAGCAAGTTAACAAAATAGCGCCAAAGAGATTTTTATTTTGAATTTGAGTTTCAATATGTTAAACCATTTTTACCTTAAAATACTTGGAAGTATATTTTGAGGATATGATTTGGAGGAAAAACAAATCACATATTCAGCAGTCAATTCGCATTGACAATGTGTAGTGTTTTTGTGGAAAAGGCAGATCTAGCAGTTTCCGAAATACGAAGATTTTGGAATCGAAAATAAGAGCCCAATTCTTCGATAAAATAGGTATGTCATGGTAATGCCATGTAACAAGGTAAATTCATTTTTTAACTTACCATGGGGTAGGTTAAAGTAATTCTCCAAAAAATTTAAATGAAAATTTTTACGTATCTTTACTTTTTAGATGTAAATGTTCTGAACATTTGAGCGTACCTTAGAAAAAATGGATGTATGTATGTGTGTATTTGTATGTATGTGTGGATACTATTTTTTGTTCACCGCTCAACCGATATGAATTATTTAAATCATTCGATTCTCATTGATAACGAGATGTGTTGATCAGTTTTTAGCAATAGTTAGTCCAACAGTTTTGGAGATACGGACCAAAGAGTGCAGAAAGTGGAACTTCAGTTTGTGAGAGAATGGAGAATCCGATTTGAATAATTCAAAAAATATTTCACTTGTGTTGACGCAATGAAAAATTGATTGAATTTTTGCAAAAGTAAGTTCAGCGGTTTCGGAGGAAAGAAGTAAAAAAAACACAATGTGACGATCGAAAATCATGTATTTTGTAATGTAATGAAATTTCAAAATTTTCAAAAAAAGTTCATAAAGTTTTAGTTTTTAAAAATTTCCAGGTTTTCAAAAAATATCAGAATTTTCATAAAAGGCATGTTCAAATTCAAATTTCAAATCGTTCAATTTTTTTAAAATTTTTCAAAAATGATTAAAAAAAATTAAAAATTTCAAAAAAATGTAATGTTTCTTTTCTGAGCTTTCAAAAGGCATATTCAAATACAATATACAGATTTTTCAAATGTTTACAAAATTTTCAAAAATATTTAAAGAAATAAAAAAATCCCGAAAAATCAAATTTTTCTTTTTTGAGCTTTTAAACATTTTTATATTATGATACGGTAAGTTCCAGCACTTAGCCTCCAGGCACAATGCCATGCACCACTAGTTGTAAATTGTCTTAAGGGGATATTACACAAACATGCGTACAATCACTTCTCAACCAGCTAGTCACCTACTTCTATAAAATTTCTATAAGCAAAATATTCCCTACCATCATAACAAAATCTTAACTACCGTACATGTGAGTAATACAGTTAATTTACACCACGTTAAGATATTTATACAATGTTCACCATCATCACATATTTTAAGCGTTTTCACTATTGACGCCGTTGAAGGCACTCTAGAAGCTCTGCTTTTATCAAATGTATGTCAAAGTTTATAAAACCATAGACACTTTGTATAAAACCGTTACAGTATGTGACTTCACTTTTAAGTTGCCCACGAAAATGGCTCAGAGGAGCACTATGGTAAAGGACGAGATATTATATATTCTGGTTACCCTTTCAAAACTGGTGTTAGTCGAAACTCGTTTCAATATTTATTTCTGCCTTACTTTACATTAGACATATGATAACACAAGACATAATTTCTATGGATATTTCAACTTCCCGACTGTGTGGAAAAAATTTTAATATTTGGAGAAGGCAATAATTTTTTTTTTAATTCAAAATTTAATATTTATTGCAATCGCAAAAGTTTCAATGTTTCAAAGGTTTCTGAACATTTTGGCATACCTTAGAACAAATTAAATTAATTAAATTAAACCACATGGTCTATATCATATAGAATTCGAACTTTATCTTTTAAATTAAATTAAAATATGTACGTTCTTGTGATTTGATTTTTTTTGTAATTTTTGATAGTTGAATAATTATCAATACACAGCAATAGGCATAATTATTTGCGTTCGTAATAATTTCATGCACAGCAACATTATATATAAATGGTAGAAATCTTTAAATTTGGCACAATATTTCAAAATACATAATACTCTTTATAAATGTTTCTTTCGAATCAGTTCTAGTACAGGGATCCCAGTTGACATAATATATGTAGATGTATGTATTTCGGAATCCCTAGCATCGAAATCTCTTTTCACAGTCGCCGGTTCTGGCGGTATATGTATCTTACGTCCGCCAATTTTTCTTATTCAAAGAGATTATTTGTTTTTTTTTTCTTTTGCACCTCCGTTTCTCTTCTTTTTCATATCTGTCATATCGCGCACTCTGCATGGTGGAAAAGCTCCTTGGAAAATCAGAGACTCCCAAATAAAATAAAAACCAAATTCTTCCTAAATAAAATCAAGCAATGTAGTACAATTGATGAAAATATGAAACAATTTTACTCCACATTGTGATAAAAAAGAAATCAATGTATTTGGTATATCATCAGAAGGATATCTAGTTGTGTATTGGATACAATCTCCATTTCATGATATTGACATTTTTTTTAATGTATTTTCTTATAAATTACAATCTGTCTAAATAGAAAGAAATTGAGTAATTAGTTTAACAAATAACATAGAGTTTTGAAAGCAAAACCCATTGGTTCTCCTTTTATTAATGTACTAGATTATATCTTAATTAAATTTTGGTATAACATGAGATTGACATGGATGGGATATCTATATTTACTTAGAAACGTATATTGTTGTACTTATATACAGGTATGATATTTAGTTATTTGTACTGCTATTCATTAGGCAAGCGAGTTGATATCTGAGAAATATGTGTCGCGTTACAAGTAAAAACTTATAGAGCTAATTTAATTCAGCTTCAAATATCAAATATTGACACATTATTGAAACAAACAAATTAATTAAATTAAGCATAGATTTAGAAGTAAAAAGTTAAAATAAATAAATAAAGTAAATTCTAAATCTCAGAAAAACATTGATATATATTAAAAAGCACTCTAATAAAAATAAATATTTGAGAAGCATCGCATTGATATGTACTCATAGCAAATATGTTTATATGGGTTTTACTTTGATTTGAGTTTAAACTGCCATCGAAAATAAATCTATCATAAAGTACCTAATACTTAGCACGCACAATTTTAAATCATTTTCATCTTATTTTTTAACTTTACTTTTACAAAAAATATTTATATTCGGCATTCGTTAAGCTTCTGATATATTCATTCATTTTATTGGACACGAATACTTTTTTGTATGTTTATGAGGAATATATAGAGAGTATGTTTAGATCGGAATTTGCTTGATCAAAATATTTATAAAAAAAAGATCATTTTACATGCGATTATGTATATTTTTACACTCGTTAAATAAAAACACCTTGATTTATATATTTATTCAAATATATCCTAATATCTCTAGAACAGCGTTAGTATAATCATATTAAAAAAATACCTGTTAATATATAATGTATATATTAGATGGTAAAGTCTTGGATTTGCAAATATTTTGTAGAGCTTCGAACAAAGAATCGAAAAAGTAATAAAAAACAAAAAAGTTTTTTAAAAAAACATTTCTTTATTTATTTACTGTCGACGTTTCGCAACTAGGTATGTTCCATCTTCAGGACATCTGTCAAGAAACATGATCTTGATAAGATTTAAACAAACAATATATTTAAGAAAAGCAAAATATGATGAATTTTTTATATATAAAAGAAATAAAACTATGTGAAAAATATTGTACAGAAATATAATCAAAATGAAAACGATAAAAATAAATGAGTGGTTATATAACAAAATATTGTTATAATACTGAATAAAAAGAAAAACAGAATTAATTACCTGTATGATTGATTTTCACACTAAAAAAGTTTTTATCAAAAAAAAAGTGATTTTATCAATGCAAAATCAATCATACAGGTAATTAATTCTGTTTTCCTTTTTTATGGGAAACTGAGGTTAGAAAAACTGATTATTACATATTAAATAAATTTTACATTAACGTCAACAAACTTTTAAATAATAACTATAATTTCTATCAATTGAGAAATAATTTAAACGCCTTTTTGACCAAATAGCTTTTTCATGATAATTCGGTTGAGTAGTGATTTGACACAAATACACGGGATACTTCTATTAGAAGTATTTTAAATAATATTTAATTTCAAAATAATTTTTTATTTAAATTCATGATTTAATTTTTGCAAAATGCATTTTGTGTAAAATATTTTATACAACAAATATTTATTCTCAAAACTTTTGTATAAATATTTACCCACAAATTCGTATAATTTTGTAATATCATTATTTATATTATGATATTATACTTGTATTGATAAATATAAATTGGAATAATTTGTTTTTCCTACATCCTCGTATATGCAGAAAATTGAGTTTTATGAAAATATTCCGGTTGACTATATATGGAATCACAATAAAAATCATAACAGTTTGCATAATTTCCGACAAAAGAATTTTCATTAGGTATGTACGACAAACAAACATTTTAACCGAGGCAATCGAAATAATTTGAATGGCATGTTGGAAATAATTAATTAAAGTTTTGATTAATAATAAATGCTTCAAAAACATTCTAAAGTATGTCGGTCAATAAAAAATGTTTTTCATAATGTGAATTCATTTAGCCTCTTGTTTAAAACTAAACCATTTATAGGATTGACAGAATTTTTTAAATTAACCGTAGGGTAAGTTATAAAAGTCACAACTAAATCTTTGTTGTTTTTCTAGTATTATTTTTCTGTTGTAACTTATTAAGAAATTTCATTTATTAATTTTATTATCATTCTTATTTGCTTTTATTTTATATTAAATCATCATACTACCATACTAAGTAGTATACCAAGGATATCATTTTAATGAAAGTACTATATCCTTTATTTTGTACTATTTTTATTTAAATTTATGTAATTGTTCATTATTGTTATTGAATGTTAAATTATATAGCTACTGCAATTTGCAAGCTACAAATATTGTAATTAAAAAAAATCTAATATGAAAATTTTTGGTACGGAAAGCTCCAGAAATTTGCCTTAAAGTACCACTAATTTATGCAATAGTTATGCTAATGCTCGAGCCAATAAATAATTACTTCTAAATTACATTTTAGCGTCACATAAAAATATATAATGTAGAAAGAGATATTTTATCCCATCATGTGTTATAAACATATATTATAATTAAGTAGAATTTTCCAACCCAAAAAATTACAAAACCTAAAACCAGACAGTCTAGTCATTCGCGCACTGTGCGAACACAATGTGAGTTGCAAAGAGTTAATTAGACTTTAACCAAAAAATCCTCTTTGCAAAATATACTTTTGTGGTCGGCGTCCTTACAATAATTAACTTACATTTGCATGTGCAAAACTATAGAATTGTGCATACCACGCATTGTTATAATATGGATACAGGATAACAGAGTTCAAGGTAATAATATTAAATTTAAAGATAATTTTCGTTTTATTTTTAATTTTATTTCAAAATAGTTAACAACAGCAAATATTCATAGGATGGTCAATTTTTTTTTTAATTTTATTTTCAATAGCAATCAAAATACATGACGATATCTACTATTCAATGTGTGTGTCTAAACACATACATATGGCCAATTTGAAAATTTTTTTGAATCATTCAAAACGGTTGATCCATATTTTCGAAATCGTGGACAAAAGTTTGTATCCAAACACACATGCACACAAACATCGGTTTTTCTAAGATGTGCCAAAACCTTTAGAAATTTTTGAAACGTAAATTTATATATCAAAATTTTCATTTTCGGTTACTATAACACACTCTACGGAAAGTTAATGAATAATAGTCATTTTAGGTTATTTTTTAAAAAAACATTTTTATCATGAAATTTAGGTATTTTATCATTTGTAATCCTGAATAAATGCTAAATATATAGAAATTTTTATTTGTCGATTTTTTGGTGATTACTATAACTTACTTATAATAGTCATTTTGAATTATTTTTAAAAAATTGGAATTTTCATTGTGAGACTTTATGTTATCATTTGTAATCCTGAATAAATGCTCCAAATTTCAGTGAAACTTACCTTAGTGCATTTTGTTTAAAGGAGGACCTCTCAAAGTTAAGATATTTAAACATTTTAAATTCATAGTTCAACAAAAAGTCTTGAAAATTTTAAGCATTTATTTTTGACAGTGGTCCTAGTAAAGTTATTTACGATTAGGGATCTAAAGTTCAAATAAACAAAATCAATAAAAATTAACCACAATAACTGAAAAATTGTTACACCAAAGCTCTAGGTTACCCTTAAAACTCATAATTTCCAAGCAATCTAGGATATTATTTTATCTTAGTTTCAGGACAATTATAGTCAATAATATTACACCGTTATCGCTTGACGTTGAGTTCTGCGACACCCTATATATATATATATATATATATATATATATATATATATATATGTATATACTCTACAATATGTTCTACAACGTTGAAACATATTCTTGAAATGTTTATTACCAGCCAAATAAATAATCGAAATAAAAATTAATAAATGATTAATCTATTCATTCAGTACATTTCGACTCGGTATGTGTGTCATCATTTAGCATATTTAACAAAATCTAAAAAAAGTTTTTTACAAAGTTTAAAAATAAATTCAATTTAATGTATTAGGTACAAAATTAGTAGTAGATATAACAAGTAGAAAACATATTATTTTAAGTTTCCAAAAAATTAAGCAATAAATAAAATATTTAAATAAAACTTAAACAATAATATTATGTAGTTGACAAGGGAAATAAGAATGCCAGGCGATTGTCCGAATAACAGCGACATAGAACGACGGGGTTCACAATACTTTATCCAGGTTCAACGATAGTTGAAAACAAGGATGGTCAAGCATAAAAATTTCTATGCATTCAACATGTCTCGATGATAAGAACTCTTATAAATCTTTTCATTTATTTTAATTTAATATTTAATTGATAAAACAATTGTTATATAAACATGTGTTATATTCATTAGTGTTCACATTGTTTCTGCTTTTTCTTTAATTATTTGTATGCACTGAGGGTTGGTCAAATCTAGAAACAAAACGTTTGCTACTGCAATAAAAACATTTTTTTATTAAAATTGTTTTAATTATTGGGTGGATGCCCAACAACGACTTCAATATATATATATATATATATATATATATATATACTAGCTGACCCGGCAAACGTGCCATAAAAAATATTTTTAGTATAAAATTCAAATTTTTTTCAAAAATCATAAATCTTTTTTTCTCGAATTTTCCATAAATATTGACGTTTATTATTTTAGTGTTTGGTTTGTTTTTTTAGAAAATATCTGTCAAAATTTTTTGAAATTTATAAAAATTATATATTTATATTTTAAATTCACTTTTAGAAATTTCTTATAACCTAAGTTGAATATATATGTACACTATGAGCCAATAAAATTTGAAATCGGTTCAATAGTTTGGGCGTCCATCGCGAACCAACATCGTGACGCGAGGTTTATATATATACAGAATTTATGGAAATTTATAAAAATTATATATTCATAATTTTAATTTAGTTTTCAAAATTTCCTATAAACTAAGTTGGATATATATGCACACAATGAGCCAATAAAATTTAAAATCGGTTCAGTAGTTTGGGCGTCCATCGCGAACCAACATCGTGGCATATATATATATATATATATATATATATATATATATATATATATATTGAAATTGTTATATGAGAAGTAATGCGCTTAGTGGGGTTGATACTTCGCTACATGCACTGCAGACCAGCAGAAAAACAAAAGTATTTTTAAAAATAATAATCCTCGGACCTATTTTCTTTGAATCTAAAAGGAATAACATTTTCGACTTTGAGACTTGAGAAAATATTAAAATCCTGTTTGAAACATTTCCTTATCCCCCTATAAGGCAAACGCGAATTTCCATCCTCTTCTGTCTCGATACTCTGCTTAGAATTGCGTCTCTGCTCCACCCACGTGTGTACGTCGTTCCGCGGAAAAGACAGCCTGGCATTATATGTATGTATGTATGTAACAAATCCTCTTAGTTTGTTTCTATTAAATTTTTGATGACATCGGGTACATCCCTCGTTTCTCAGGAACTGTTATCTCCGGTGACCATAGGGGATCCCGAAGGTGAACGAAACTGTGATGCGGAGCAAAAGATTCAGACCTTGAGGTGATGGATGATCAGGAAGATTTTATTTTGTATCGATGCAAATAAGTGATGTATATGGTTGTGCATTGATTTGCATACTTTACTTGCACTAGCTAGCAATCTACACATATCATTCGCATATTAGATCAAATTGCTTCATTCCTGTCACACAAAAATTGCTATACTGTATTTTTTTTATAAAAAGTCGTTTTTAACTTCTCGTAGGGTAGTTATAGTAATGACAATAAAATCTAAAAATAATATTTATATATATCCCTACGTTTCAGAGGTTTCTGAGCATTTTGGCATACCTTAAAAAAGAGTGCGCGTAAGGTTTAGACGCGATTAAGTAAAACTTATTTGCTACTGTACAAGATGGCATTTAAGTATAAATAAATATCCTATAACTATCCTATAATTTAAGTATAAATAAACATCATATAACATTTTTTATTAATGCTTATTAGTAATATGGTAACACTCGTGATGCACACATTTATTAGTGTAAACCATTATACACATTTATATAATGATAAATTATAAATTATACTTTTATAATATTTAAAAATATGTATAATATTTAAAAACAATAATATAATTAAAGTCATACTTCAAATATCATATGATCGGTTTGTCATTGTAATTAGCATTTTGAAATGAACCTTCATTCCAAAAATGAAGTAATTGCTGATTAATAAATTTTAAAATATTCGTTCACACAGTGGATATGTTAAACAACGCCTAAGCAAATATTGTTTTCGCAACTTCACTCATCATGTAATTGTGTTTGAAGAACTTCATGTAATTAAAATTAACATGCATTCATTGACTGCTTGTATTTCTTTTACTTTTTTGTTGGTGATATAATCTCATTCTTTGATATGATATAATATCTGTTTTGCTTGAAAAATATTCCTTGTTGATATCGGTATGCATACAACGTTGATGCTGGTACGTATACAACGACAGTATTCTATTCACATACACGACGAGTAATCACAATCACAAATGATCTCATCGAGAGCGAATGACGAACAACTCGGGCGTAACGGACTTCCGTTGCATTTGTACTGATATACACCCTAGTCGCGCCTAAAGGAGCTTTACTTCAAAAGGCATTTTGTTTACATTTCTATGGATTCCGTACCAACGTTTATCCGTTGCAATGTTACTGCGATATTTTGTCTTTACGCAGCGCGATTGCTTTGAAAAAAAGTACAAAATTTAAAAAAAAAATTAAATATAAAAAAATCCAATTTTTTAAAAAGTCTTTATTTTCAAAAATTTCAAAGCTCTCAAAAATCTATCTGTTTAGTTTCCAAATAACTTTGAAGCTTTTTTAAAAATTGTAATTTTTGGTTCGAGAAGCAGACATGATGCCATGCACTACTAGTTCTTAGTATTAATAAATAATGTTAAAAATAGCATAATAATATCATTACTATTTAAAATAAATTATTTATTATTAAGTAGAACGCGAAGTTTTATATCTATCTTTCGATGTCCGAGGGTCATTCTCCTTTTTTTACTTTGAATAAAGAACTCAAGCGCGCATCAAAGCTGAGCTTAGAGCAGTAAATTTACAGATAATATGACGGTAATAGGCGTAACAACGTTATCTAGTGATAACATTTTTAATAATAAGTATTATTAGAATTAAGTATTTCTTTTATGTTCAATACATGCCAAATACTAACTGTTTTCATCCAAGATAAAAGTATTCATGTGGTGCTCAAAAATTATCATTCAATTTCTGACTGAAATAAAGAAATGCTAGTAGATTAACTCGATTACATTAATTAAATTCATTTTGCAGTAAGTATAAATCACTTATAAGGATTTACCAAATATCAAAAATTAACTATATGTATAAATAATGTGAAACAAATCTAGATTAACACTTTGGTATTTTTTTCACAAAATATAAATTATATGAATGTGAAAACAATCGATTACAAATATCCCGATTAGTTTTTCATCCCAATGAAATATTTGGACAAATTTTTTAATAAATAAATAAAGTTAATAATTATTTTATCATAAATTTGCATAGATTGTACTTTTAAATAAAACAAGAAATTTGGCAGTAGTTTTTTTTAAACCATTTTCAAAAAAAGTAATTTGGCAAATATATGAAAATATTATCGAGTGAGATATTTTAATAAATTAGTGACAATAAATTAATAAAGTTATTAAATATCAATTAAATATATTACCTAAATTCAATACTGAAATAAAAATAGATATTTTAGCTAAAATGTACGAAAGTATCATTAGAGTTTACTTAAGATATAATGCAATTCGTCATATTCTTAAAAAAATATATTAAAATAAAAATGACAAAATCAAAAATTTGTAAATGACAAACGCAGCTAACGTATAAAAATAAAAGCAAAATGAGACACTCAGGTCTTAGTAGTTCTTTGTGCAGTATACATCATTAGGGAAAATTTCTGACTTGCTCCGGCACTCATAACCTCCGTAATTGAAGCAGGAGAACCTGGACTCACATGTGGGAAAAATTCGTTTTCTTTTTGCAATTTCACACCATCGCGTTTTCTTCTGAAATGATAATAATAATAAATTTATTGACATAGTCAGTCATCAACAGCCAGAAGTAAATAGATATCGTTTATATATTGGCAAAAAATACAGACCGGGAATCAACAAAGTTTCTTACATGATTTTTTATATACAAATATTTACTAAATATATTTTTCATGTATGTGATTTTAAAATTATTCAATAAAATACCTCTAATAATTTGAATGAAGTTGGAAAGCTTGCATTTTGCAGTTTATGAAACAAAGCATTACTCGTTTTTTTTATAAGTTATGGGTTGGGTATTAATTACAAAAATCAGTTTTAATGTATAATGTTAGAAGCGATTGAAAACACACATTGTGATTCAGTTGAATGCTACTGCTTCTAAATAATGATAAAATAGAGGATTGCGAAAAAAGTTGTAATCCACAAATAATAATAATAATATTATTATCAAAGTCTTAGGGTATGAAGTGAAAGTATCATTTAGAAGCAATTCATTCCAGGTAGCCAAAAGTGTCAAAATATTATTCTAGGGTAAATCAAATTTTTATAATTATTTGTTTCTATACCTTAGTTTTATGTAAAGAGATGAAACTAGACACCATACTTTGCAAAAAAACTATTGTGTCATTCCATCAAAGGCATATGTGATATTTAATACTATGTATTTAATTTATCATAATATATTTAATATTTGTATATTATCATTAGATATATATTTTTACCTGCGTAAAACTAATGATTCGTAATCATCACTCAAAGTCCCAGGTAAAGCGGCGATGATGGTGCAGCGACGTTCGTGAATTCCATAGCGCAAGCGGCACATATCCAATAATGCGACCACACGGCGATGAAGCTCTTGAATCGTACTAGAATATGAGAAACATAGTTTAATAATTTCATATTTTTGTTATTTCAAAACGGGTTTTTGATTGATAGAATAATATTGAATTTTTTCATTATTTTGAAACGGTCTTTATATAATTATAAAAGTTCTAGCAAAAAGTACAAGGCGTCTCCACCGGATCAAAAAAGAAAATTAATACATATTGAAAAAAACGTTTTATTGCAAATAAGATTTTTTATTCTGCTTTTTGGGAACTTAAAATTCTGTTTGCTGCCAAAAATATCGAAATTCCATTTTTGTTCCTAATCCTAAAAAGCGAACTAGCCATGAATGCTAAAACAATAGATAGAGAAGAGATATATCTATCGAAACTATTATTTTTGGATCTAAATATCTACATGCTATCAATATCCAAAGCATCAATATTTTATCTCAAAATTTAAATTATTTTTTTATATAATTTCTTCTCTTCAGGATTAGGCATATGTATTTTAAATAAAGCGGCACAAAATGAAATTTTAATTTTAATTCATACCAGTTTCCTAATTCGTTCATGTAGACTCGTCTTCCGTAGCGAATTCGCCTTTGGCCTCCGGATCCGCCATACAGCAGCGTTAAGTCTTCCGGTTCTTTGGGAAGACCGAGCAGAGCGACGGGAATCGAGGGAACGCGACATGTACACACGTATATTTGACGTGCACCTTAAAAACATTTTTTTATTTCAATCAAAAACAAACTAATGGTGCCTTAAGGCAAATTGCTGAAACGTCTCAAATCACTATTAAATATTCAAGGAAAAAATTCAGTAATAAATGAATATTGATTAATCATTAATAACATTTTATTTCAAATATATATATATATATATTATATATTATCGTTAATTTATTATAGAGTGATGATTTTATAGCAAAAAGCACTTAAAAATGTTTACAATAACAAGAAATGCCGAATAAATCCATTTGAGGATATCTTTCTTAATATTAGAATAATGCTCGTGAATGTATTCATTTTCAAAGTGAATTGTAAATTCAAAATTTATATGAAAAATTTTGTATATTTTTGAAAATTTAGATAAAAGAATTCTGAATATTTTGAAAGTTGTTTAAACCGTATAAGCAAAGTAAATTTTATAAATTAAACATCTTGATGAATTTATTCAAATGTAATGGCCTCGTTTAGCTGAAATTTCTATTCATAAACGTTCACTAATTTAGATATATATTTTTGTCGTAGTGACAAGAAGGAAAGGGAAATCAGGTGTTTATAATCAATTACTACCATAAGTAATTATTATAAATCTTAACTTATGAATTATAGATGCAGGAGATTTTTATTCTAAAAATTTTATTTTTATTTTTGACTGTATTTTCTTTTCAAAATTTGGAAATTTGTATAAAATACTAAATCGTATCAAAGTGGAAGATAAGTCATATATAATTGGGTATCCGAGGACAGTAAATAAATCGGATCATATGGGCTTTATTTTTATGTTTACTCTTGTGTATTTAGTTACAGTCAAAGGGAATATCTTTTCCAAAGGTCTTACATTCAATATGAAGATATAGAATAAGAAATATATAAAAAGGACACACGTGTTTGTTGTGAAAGCTGAAAATAATGGGCAAATAGAGACTTTTATTTGTGTACATAAAGATGCACAATATTCTATTGAAGGTTTTTATATATTGGAAAATAAAATGTATATAATTGCGATTTATTTGTGAAATCATACAAATTCAATAAAAATTAGGCTTCGTGAAATCATAACCTTTGAGTTTGTGTAATATTATAGGAAAAGTTTAATATGATAAAATAAATGTGATAAAAATCATTTTCATACTTGCTGTTGAAATATCATTGTGAAGCTTCTGAATTAGTTGAAAAGTTCCAGCATCTCTTAGAAGGCCATTGTATACTACAAATATAAAATTAAGGATAACCCAAAGTCTTATTAGAAATTTTGAAAAACTCGAATGACGTTTCTTGGCATCTGAAAATTTGACAATTTGATAAGTTAATATTGGCGTCAATGTATAAGTATTTTTAAATTATATTCCAATCATCACTTGTAATTTCTTTGTCCTCTGTAGATTTTGTTTGTTCCTGCTTCTGTTCATTGCTCGGCTGTTTGGTTGGTTGTGTATTATAATGATGATAATATTCAAAAATATCACAATTCAGGAGAACAAATAATGGTAAAACTGGAAGTAGGTAGTGGTCTTCTTTTGCTCCTAATCCAAATGGTGATAGAATCGCCATTAGAAATATTGGACCAGCAGAACACCATGTGAGAAATGCTTCCATTCGTTTGCCGGCGAAATAATTTTTCCTCACCAGAAGACTAATAATTTAAGAATAAAAATTGTAAAAAAGTAATTGAAATATTAATTAATTTTTTTTAATTATGAAATTTATCGTGAGCAAAATTCTTAGATTTCTCATAGAGATTCATGAGAGTAAATTTGTGCTTTTTTTAAACAACGTTTTTCAAAACCTTTTGCATATTGGTCAGATGGGTCAAAAATATAACAAATAAATAAAATGAGCAATTTTAGAAATAATTGGTCAATTAGCATGATTTGTAGATTCATAATTTCTTTTGATTATATCCAACAAAATTTGAAAACAATTGATTCTCCAAAAATGAGTCCTAACAATCTACGTGGAACATGCTATGATCTGCATTTTGTTATGTTATGATAATTTGCAATTTCCATATCACAACGGTGATACGATAACAATGATTGGAGGAATATTGATTGTCACAAAATTTGTTATAGTTATGGAATCAATTTGGAAACAAAATACAAGAATATCCAACAACATTGATATATTGATTGATTATTATGATAATTATGATATTATGATTATGATTTCTTACAAAATAGTAGTATTTATGGATCTCCAAATAGCTACGATCCCAAGTATGTTGAAAAGGCATATCGCATTCCAAAATGGGACCCAAGGTGGTCTAGGGTCACTACCATCCACTGCAGGTTGATTCACAAATGCAATGGGTTCATTATATGGTGATGGGGCTCCATAATATAACGTATCTACCCCTGACAAAATTATACAGGGTGGAGCAGCACCCAGAGCCAAAGATAATGCACGTTTTGCGAGAGTAAATGCCTTAAAAAAATTAATTGTATTAAAAAATATTATTCTTCGACTTCAAGATTTTACTGTCTATATTGTTTAGTAGTATCTTACGCAATATTTCTAGAAATTGTGAATAATTATGCATAATATTATTAGTAAATTTATCGGTTGCTATAAATATTTTTATTTTCCCACTCACTACAGATGCGTTTCCCAATTCATTTTTCTCGCTTTCCGTTCGTAGCATCCAAGCAATTATTGGAAAAGCCGCAAAAATGGCAAATCCGGGCCGATTGAAGTAACCGCAAACCGCCAAAGCGGCAATCGGCATTGCTGTCGCAAATTCATTCTGGGTGTAAGAAATAACTTTCACCTCATCTTCTTGAATAATAACTGTACTTGAGTTGGAGTGGCATATAGAACGCGTTACCTGAAAATTATAAAAGATATGATAATATTATATACATATTCATGCGTACTGCGCACGCATATGGTGCGTGAGACCATTGTCAATAGCTAGAAGACCAACGGAACAGGTGCGTTGGCCTTTCTTGCATTATAGTGCAGTATTTTTAGTAAAATAAAATTAGAATTTGGCATACCTTAGAAAAAATGGATGTATGTGCGTGTGTGTTTGTGTGTGTGTTTGGATACATTTTTTATCCACGATTTCGAACGCACGAATCAACCGATTTGAATGAATTAAAAAACAATCGATGTCTATTGATTAGAAGACGTGCTGATTAGTTTTTGGCAAAGGCAGGTTCAGCCATTTCAAAGATACGGGACAAAAAGTGCCAAAACTGGTAATTTTCTTTTTGGGATAACGGTTTGAATGATTCAATAAGCATTTTGCTTGTATTGATGGAATAAAGAATTGGTAAAATTTTTAGTAAGGTCTAGCAATTTCGAAGATACAGAAAAAAGTAAAAATAATGATATTTGGCGGTCAAAAATGATCATCAGATATATGCATATCAAATTATCAGATATCTTAGAGATTTTAAATATGTGGATTTTCTTGGGTTCCGTACCAAGATTGTTAATTTTATTTACTTATACGGTTCAAGCAAGTTTCAAAATTTTCAGAAAAAAAAATTCAAAATTTTCAAAAATGTACAAAGTTTTATACTTTAAATATAAATTTCAAATTTACAATTAAGTTTGAAAATGTGTATATTTCAATCGCGTTATTCTAATCGTAAGAAATATATCCTCAGATGGATTTATTCGCCACCTCTTGCTAATGTAAACTTTCTCAAGTGTTTTGAGCCATAAGATCCTCACTGTATATTTTATGAACGGTAAAATATATAGTGATTATAAATATCTACTTAAAAATATTTAAAACAATTGTTATTAATCATCGATCGATTTATTGATTTAGACTTTTATCGCTCGAATATTTAATTCTGGTACGGGAAGCTCCAGCAATTTGCCTTAAGGCACGATGCCATACACCACTAGTTTTTTATTAAGATTGATATAAATAAATTGCCATACCTCATAAACAAGAGCAGTAAAAAGGTACATTTCCAATGCTCCTGTTATTGTACGCGTTCCATAAATTATCATAGCTCCTGATCCAGCTAATAATGTCAATCTTCTAACTCTGTAAGAGACTGCCTTCGGATTATTTTGTGTTATTGTATCATAAATTCCAATCATGCAATAATCAACCAAAAAAGACAAAAGGCACATCAGTAGCCTTGGTGCTACTAGTGTGGAGTAAGGGGTCACAACTTGAACTGGAAATCCGGATATGTAACTCAGGGCGGTTTGAATGTACCTAAAGATAAGATAAATAAAACTGAAGGGTAACAAAATATTTTAGCTTTTTTATGATATAAAGAACGTTTAACTCTATAATATCCATAACTTATTATATAATTAGATATTTACTTTAGTAAAAAAAGTGGTCCTCCAATCAAAGCCAACGGGAAGAAAATATGACGATTTGGAACGCCTTCAGCGTCTATTCGCCATCCTCTTGCTGAATCTACGCCCAGTGCATCACCTAGTTTGTAATATTTTAGATTTATCGAATACTAATCAACCTGAAGATGAATACCATAAAAACTATCTAGTAAAATGTACTAGCAAAAATCGTGTCATTATTCGGTTTTTGACTTTTTACTCAAAAAATTTTAATAATAAATTTTCTTAGTATTTTTTATTTTACAAATTTTATTAAATGCGCCATTTTTTATGAAATTTATCTAAAATCAATTGATTTAAAAAAATTTAAATTCATAGTTCAACAAAAAGTATTAAATTCTTAAACTTAGAAGCAATTTTGTTATTGTTTTTGATTGTAGATCTAGATTATTTACGGTTACGGTTTCAAAGTTTAACCAAAAAACCGAAAAATAGTCATTGTTCGAGCCTCACAAATTTTATTCATCCATCTTTGTCTACCTGACATGATAAAATAATTTCCTACCCTAGTATAGGTACTAAGCTAGTTATAAGAAATTATTCATTCTGTATGTATACCTTGACCCGATAACATCTAATACGACTAACTAAAATTAAATATAAACAATTTATGAACTAGTTATTATTTTCCATTCAGTTCTATGTTATTTTAGGTCTGATATAGCCTTTTTGATAATTAATTATATCTGGTCCTTTGAGGTAATAAAGTGTCCGTGTGTAGTGATTTTTTAATTGACTTTTTAATAAACATTGTACCGGGCGCTTACAGTCATAATTTTACCAAACCTCTAGGTAAAAGCTTACAATTTTCACACAAAATATGGGACTCCCTGTATATCTATTTGTAATATTTGATAATATTGACTATATTTTGTTGTTGATCAATGAATATATATTTTTTTAACAATTTTCTGAGATTAAAAAAAATTAAATATTTTTAAAAATTTATTTTATTGCGCATTTTTACTGCGTCAAAATCTTCGCATAACCGGGGTAAGCGAATATCATATAGTTTTACCGCAAAACTTAGTCTTCTCAAGAGAACTTTCTCGTATATTGTGTAAATCTTGGCATAAGAAGCGGTTTTAACTTAAACTAGAATGTTATCTTGAAAAAATAAATAATACAATAGTTGTTTAAGTTAGTTGTTGCATTCGATGTATCTCGAGGACCAGCCGAGCCGTGTCTTTGTAAATAGCAGTAAAAAGTAAAAAAAATTCGTTCACGTTTTGCCCACAATTCTGCATTTAAAAATTTATCAGAATTTGAGAAAATAAGTAGTTTTTTATGTTTGCTAAATTAAAATTAGACGATTTTCTTGGAATAACGATAGAGTACTTGCTCTTAAAGAACATACTGAATCATTAAAGTCCTACGGAAACTGGTTCGATTATAAAAATTGTTGATTTTTGAAAATTTGTTTTTAGAAAATACTCCAAGTTAACGTGTTCGTTCGTTTTCAAATATGTGTAATAAATCCACTCGGAATACGTTTCATCACCCATAAATTAATTTATTTTTATTGATCAAGTCGATTATTTACACATTTCGGAAAGTTCATGTAACTTACCTTAAGGCAAAATACCAATACCAACTAGTTATATATTCTATGTCTAGAGTGTAATAATATTAGTACTTAAAAATCAATATAATTTTGAAACGTATACCTGTATGTAGGAAGTAGGATTTTACGATTTTGCGTATCAAGCATATAAGAATAATGATGATCGTTACCATCTCTTATTCAAGTATGTGATTATCCAACAAAAGAATTCCCAAAACAAAATAACAAGCGCTAACCAGCAGCATCCTCGAAGGAGTCAAAAAATTCATCCTTATGCACGTATCCTGTCTGCGGCAGGAACACTAGAATCACGCGTACTAGAGCCAGCAGGAAATATCTATCGTATTCTGTTCTCAAATACTTCTTCACAAAAGCCAGAGCTCCAGGGAAACTGAGGTATTTATAAAGTTTTGCCATAGTAACAATTTAGAATTTTGAACAAGCTTTTATATACACTTTCAAATAATAATATAAAAATGCTGCGATGCCATTTTTGAAAAACGTTATAAAAATTTGTTTCGAATTTTCGAAAGGCTACTATGATTACACTGCGTGACAAAAATGGCACTTTTATTTTTTTCCTCGAACTTTTTTTTGTAAAACTACTAGTTAGAATTGCACGCTAATTTCAAATATACCTCTAATTTTTCTTAACAGTTTTAGTTTTTGAGTTTTAGGAAACCTACTTCAATTAGTCATTTCGGTCATCACAGTTTAACGAATAAATAAGAGTTTTATTAGTCCAGTAATTATAGTAAAATCACCTCGGAATTTGAGATACGCAGCTGTAAGTCTGTAAATACTGTATATTTACACCCTAAAAGTTGTCTCAAAACTTACATATGGTAGGGTGTACGCAACATATATAGGTTTTAAGACAACTTTTAGGGTGTGAATATACAGTATTTACAGACTTAACTAACTTAAGCTTAACTAATTTAAGCTTAAATGACTGGACTATATCTGCTGTTTTGGTATGGCTTTGACTGTAAGACCTTCTTTGCATAATCCAGATAGTTTTTGTTGCATCTGAGGTGACGATTGTTTCTTCTAACTTATTTGATAATTATCGGTAGATTAGGAGGCAATCAGTGTTTCATTGGAGATTGGTTTTAATGTTTTCATTTCCGCGATAAATGAGTTAATGCAGAATCTTTCAAATAAGATTCCAATTGGAATATCACAACGTTTTTCTCAGCCAAAAAAGATAAAAGTATTTTTATACTCATTCGGAAGTGCAAAAGTTTTCATTCATGTTTTATCCCAAAATTCTGATCCGATTTTAAAACTGTTCAAAAGAAATCAGTTGGAAATATAATTAGTTTCTAGTTAGATTGATATATTTGATAGCATATAATTGTTGAATTTTTTTTTTACTTTGATGAAAATTTTTATGCAGTTTATGGTCTTAACAAACATCCCAAAAAAACACCATGGGACCAAAAATGTGGTTTAATTATAAAAATTCATTGAAATTTGGAATAATGGACTATGTGTTTTTGCAACTTGCCTTAAGACAAAATACTGCCAACACCTAATTTGCTATTAGTATTGATTTCGTTTATCCCTCACAATATTTCAAATAAATACAAAATAAAATAAATTTACGTATTAAGTATAATATATATAATTTATTTATTTACAATGTATTAACTATATAATCCTGATACAAATTCTTTTATTTTGTTTCTGCATTTGCTTGAGCACTTCGAGCAGGCGATGAAATTAGTCCTAAAAGTACTGCATCAGCTTCTAATATTGTCAAATCTTTTTCAGATCCCAAAAATCTCGTTGATAATTCAAGATCTTTTACCCTAAGCCTGACACGTGCACCACGAACATAATCTCTGAAAATGAAATCGTAATAGAAATACAATTTTAATTTAATTTAAATACAATGAAGTAACATTCAAAATATATTCAAAAGCGAATACATACTCGCTATTTTTCTGAGGTCTAGAGCATACAGCATGGAATTTCCAACCAAAGTCTATATATAGATCGTCACCGACTATGTGGTATATTTTACCAGTCACTATTTTATCTGCAGGATCTCCAAGCTATAATAGATAAAAATACTATTAGACAATTATGAATGTTATAATACAATATTGATTACTACACTCATTGAATCATAAATTAAAATATCTCTTATATTTATATCTAATAGTAGACGATACAATTAATATCGATATAGATGGAATCGAAACAACAAAATCATATGCATGTAACGTGCAATATACGATTAAGATATAAATGCAAAATGCACGTGGAATTAATTTTATTGTAATGATGGAATAATATATGAGCATTATTCTGATAACTTTTTGATATGTATACGAATTCTGTTCAAGCAATCACATAAACATAAGTTAATATCACTCCTTACATCAATAAATTTAGAGTTTCTCAATAAGGCAGCGAATGTCTGCTTTTCTTCTACTTTTTCCTCGGTTTTCTCTGATGTATACTTTTCAAAAGCTTGTGCAAAGCCACCTAGTTTGGATTTATCTGTTTCACTTGGTTGTTGTGTCTCAGTACTACAAAGGCGAGATAAAACAGGCTGGAGCCTTGAACCTCGTCGATATGTTCTTAAAATTATAGACATTATTATTTATAATTTATCTCAATTGTTTCAAATTCACGGACCAATTTGTTTCCACAACTTTGAGGTTATAAATTCTGTATGAGTATTATCCTTCAAAATTTGAAATGAGAAAGTGTTGCCATCTATGACATGATCTAACTTCTCTACCAACCAGATAAAAACATAGAATAAAAATAACGAAAAAACACAAACACGAAGTTAGGCGCAAGGCGTTCAAAAATAAATGATTTAAATTTAAATTATTTAATGCATAATAATAAGTACATATTTAAATTTATAATAATAAGTACGCATGAATTATTAGTATATATAATAACATTAAATAAATGACTTCCATTTATTAAGACAACGAGCTTTTCAAAAATATTAACCGCCATGTTGTGTCCTATCTATAAAGCTCAAAGCTTCGTCCTGTGGAATACTCTATGACTCAAAGGACACGAAGTAAACAAAAACTGCTTTCTGACAGACGTAAAAACCTACTATTTTTTATTTATTTATTATCCTCATTGTAAATTAAAAATATGGAACTTGATGTTATTAAACTTTGTCGTGTTTGTTTAGAAGATGGTGCTACAATGTCCTTATTTAGCACGGATTTTGCTGTTATGCCTTCTCATATGATGTGGATGTGTGCCAAAATAAAGGTTATTATTTTTTGGTGTATATTATATGTTGATTTATTAATTTTATATGTTCATCTAGTGCATATATATTTTGTTATTGCTTGTTGTATTACATTATTGCCTATAATTGTTAAATTAATGTACAGATATGCCTAATATTTTTATGATTATAATTTTTTAAACAAAAAGGCTAATTTTGTTTAAAGACTATTAATTTAATGTATTACAATCTATTTGAATTTTTATGTATTTGATTTATTTTGTATCTTAAATGTTTAATATCATTTTCTTCTTTGCCTTTTTCAATATTTCAAATTTTTCTTTGATATTAAACTATTTTTATGTCAACCTTATTATATCAAAAATAAATATTCACAAAGTGTGGTCCACACATTTTGGAGAAATTCAATTATCTAGTATAATATATAACTATATATATGATCTATGAACTAAAATTTAATTTAAAATATATAGGTTTTGAAAGATGACGGTATGCCTCCTTCAATATGCAATAATTGCATATATCGTTTAGGTGTGGCTTACCATTTTCTGCAACAATGCGAAAGTTCTGATGCACGACTAAGGCACTTCTTAGGTTTGGAAATGAGAAAATTGTGAGTACATATACAAAGATCAATAATTATTTTTTATTATCATTTATAACTTATAATGATGTCTTTAAATATTGATAACTTATAATGATGTCTTTATATAGAAAGCTTTTTTTTATTTGAATTTTAATATAAACTTTATATATCTCAGACTGATTGAAGTCTCTGGTATTTATGTTTGTATATTAATTTAATAACTAATTTTTTTCAGAGGGCAGGAAGTAGCAACTATGACTGATGAACCTTGGCCAACGCTAACTGGAAATGGCTCCGATGAAAATTCCAAAGATAAAAAAGCTAAGAAAACGTTAGTAGTATATTTTGTATAATTATAAGTATATATAACTAAACTGATTTTGCTTATTTTCTTGGTTATTACAGGAAAACACCAAAACGTACAAGGTATAAGAGAAAAGCTCCTGATGAGTGCAAAAAACGTGGACCAAAAACATTGCCAAAAGTACCTCAGACCTGCTACGAGTGCCAAAAAACTTTCAAATGTGCTGCACAATTGCAGATGCATATAAGGTGATAAAAGATTACATTAAATTACACTTCATTTAGTTCACTTTAATTATTTATTTAAGTTCATTAATTATATTTAATGTGTTTCTTTCAGAACTCATACAGGTGAACGTCCTTTTGCTTGCACATATTGTACACGTAGGTTTGCACAAAAACATAATCTAGCCATACATATTAGAACTCATACAGGAGAAAAACCATTCCAATGTGAAATTTGCAGGTAAAAGTTATGATGTCTGCTATTACTAAAATGTTTGAATAATATATAATTTTAAAAAATAAATGACATCAACTTTGGTTATATTGTGAATATGCATATACTTATATGACAATTTTTCAATCTGAAATATTTTATATTTGCTATTTACAGCAAACAATTCTCAGCACTAGGCAATTTTCAAGCTCATCAAAAAATTCATAAAGGTATTCGAGACCAAGTATGTCCTGTATGCAATAAAGGATTCATAACTCCGGGAGATCTCAGTAGACATATGGTAACTCATACTGGTATCAAAAATCATCATTGTGATATATGTGGAAAATCATTTAGTCGTGGACGTGATATGGTAAGTAATAATAAAGCAAAAACTGTATAAAGTAACATATTTACACATAAGTATATTTATTGATATATGTTATAAATAAGCAAGTTTTAAATCAGTAGTTAAAATTTTTAATACATTTGATTACTGTATGTCTTTGCAGATGAATCATAAAAAGAAGGTACATTTAGGTGAACAAATTTCCAATAGAAAAACACAAAATCAACAAAACGAGCAGCGTAGTGAAAATGTTATCCAGCCTCCACCAGTTCACCAACATCAGCCAGTTATAAATCACCCCTTACCAATTCATCAACAAACAACAAATTTACCTTTACAACATCATAATTCAACAACATTACATCATGCCACATCGCTGATGCCACCTTTAGATAAAAATCAAGCGGTTCCAGTTGTACCATCTGCTGGCGTAGATTGTTTAAAAATGTATGATGTACAACAAGTACCTTTTAGAACCCAATTGTTAGCTCCACCGCCAAGACCAATTGCTTTGAATATTGTTAATCCTATAAACACCAGTGAGGAACCGTATTATCATAAATATCTTATGTAATGATTGGGAATATCATAGAGGAGATAACATATATTGGCTCTATTTTTAAAATGTGTATATATATTTTAGTTCTTTTGCACTATTTAATTATTATTGATCTCAGAATGCATGATCGCCTGATGATCGGTACTTTAAATACTTCATTGGATAATTATTTGATACATATTAAATATTTACTAATTATGACAAATGTGCAAGGTTTTTCCCTAAATGTTTATTCAGGAAATGTGATCTGATCTGGAAGCATTGTTGTTTACTGGAAATGTTACTGAAATACATATTTCAGTAGTTATGAATGTCCAATTTTACAAATGCATTTACTATGGAGAGCGTTGTAGATGTGATAGGTAAGGCTTTTTTCTGCGGCTGTAAATACTGAATATTTTCAAATTTTCTACAAAACTTGATTGCTAGATTAAGATTTATAGTAGTTGATTAGCATACCAGCTATCACATTGTTTCTATTGTGTGTGCATTTTAAATATAAAAACATTTTGTTTATCAATTTATGTGCTTTCATAAATGAAAACAAAATGTAGATTACCAATACTCTTGTATGAATTAGTATGAATTTGTTAAATGGTTTAATTTAGTGTTAACTCAGATTTGTAATATTTATTTGATTTAGATCTAAGCAATTAAGTAAGTAAGTAGAGATTTAAGATAGTAATAATATTAAGAATGAACAATTTGTATAAATACAGTACACTGTTGGAGAAAAAGTTTTTTTTTCTGTATTTCAAAAGTTTCATGATATCGTAATTGGTTGTTTAATTGTTCCTATTTCAAAACTTTAAAAGTCGTGTACTTTGTACAAGTATTTCCCAATGCGCACAAACAATTTATAGTTGATAAATGGTTTGCATAAAGAGCATTTTTCACAAAAAAAAACTAGTGGTGTATGGCATCGCGCCTTGAGGCAATTTGCTGGAACTTTCCGCATTGAGTTAAAATTTTGAAAATCTGAATTATTTTCGATATTCAAAAATATTTTTCACTGCAAATTAAAAAAAAATTGAAATATACAAATTTCATTTTACTTTTCCCAAAAACAATTTTTTTGTCAACACAAGCAGAAAGTATTTTGATCATCCAAATCGAATCTTATTTCTTTCAAAAACCTCCATTTTTTGCACATTTTTCTGCGGCTGGAAATTGCTTTGCCAAATACTAATCACCACTTCTCTCTTATTATGAATTGAAAGCTTTCTGAATCATTCGATTCGGATGCTCCGTTCTCTCAAAATCTCGATTTATATTTTCTGCACTCTATGCTCTGTAACTCCGAAACGACTGGACCGACTTTTCCCAAAAATTAATCAGCACATCTCCCTATCAATAGGAATCGAATGTTTTTTGAACCATACAAATCGGTTGATCCGTGCGCCCGAAAACGTGGATGAAAAATTGTATCCATACATACATACATAAATTTTTTCTAAGGTATGCCAGTTGAAGGTTTCTGAACATACCTTCAAAACGTGAAGAAATGCAAAATTTTTCAATTTCGATTTTTAGACGATTACAATAACTTGCCCTACGGGAAGTTAATATAGAGATTGAATATTAAAATCTGAAGATACAATAGTTTTTGGTAGGAAACTGTAAAATTTTCTACTCTCTCAATTTTTTTCAATCTCAGTCAGCAAATTGACTGACGGGCATGCAGCATATCAATATAATTTAAAAATGACTGACCGGATTTTGCTTCGTTATTTAAAAATTAATAAATTAATGAAAAGCGAGGTAATAATATCTTGAATCTTTAAATGTGCCAATTCAATTTCAATAGAATCAGTTTCAGATTAGGTTGGCTTTTGCAAGTACTACTAATATGACCCGAAATCATTTATATGTGACATGCTTTGCAGTGGGTAAACTATACATTATTTTTTGTTTGGTGCCTCTTTCACTTATTGGCAATCAGTTATTTTTATACGAAATATTTTTTTAACTTCTTGTAGGGCCAGTTATAGTAATCGCAAAAAATCGAGAATTTCTATATATCTTTACGTTTCAAAGGTTTTTGAACATTTTGGCGTACCTTAGAAAAAATGGCTGTGTGTGCGCGGATACAAATTTTCGTCGACGATTTCAGGCAAACATTTTACTTGTATTAATACAAGTAAAATGTTTGTCAATTGGCAAGATAAAGATTTGATTAAATTTTTGGGAAGGCAGATCCAGCGGTTATGGACTCTCAATGAAAATAAGTTAAAAAAATGTCATTTGGCGGTTAAAAATGTTTATTGGACATATGTACATCAAATTATCAGATATTTTATAGAAATTTTATTAATGTGTACACATTTGGTGTAAATTTTTCTGGGTTCCGTACCAAGATTTTTAATTAAGGTACGGGAAGTTCCAGCAATTTGCCTTAAGGCACGATGCCATGCACCTCACTAGTACTAGATTCACTTTTTATGGCAACAACTTATGTCGGGTCAACTAGTATTGCTATAATATTCGGTCTTTTTTAAATGTTTGTATAGGCTGCATTTTTTTTATAAATGTGAACTTTATCCTGTGGCAAATGCGTTGCATCGAAATGAAATTCATCGTTCTATTTCTAGAACTCGTTTAGATTCGTATGTTACACATGCTTTCACGAACACATTGGTTCGTAAATATTGAGGCTGGAAAACAAAATTAAAATCGTCCAAAGAGTCGAAGATTTTCTAGTAATGAACTGAATAAATATAAAACTGTTATAAATATTTAAAAAAAATAATTGTTACAGTATTTTATTTAAAAAAATATACCTCAAGTAATTGTTCGCAGTGCCTTCATCGAAAATATCACCGAATCTTTTCAATTGAACCCACGATTATCACAAGGTGTCTACATCAGTTCGTGCGTGTTGTCTGTTTGTTCTACAATTACGTAGTTGAATGTTTTTTTCGGGATTACTGAACATCATAAAAACACGTTAAATGATATTTTTCGGCACATCGAAAAATTAGTGGCATTGCGACATGATGCTGGAACAAAGCCGAATTATTTTAATTTGTTTTGATTGGTTTCACATCAGAGTGCGTATGAGAGTTCGATTATTTTAAAATAATAATATATTTAACTAACGAGAAAGAGTAGTTGATAGATTTTATTTTGTGATAAAAATAAAACTGATGAAATGTTGTAAAAACTTGGATCTAAATACTTTATCGCAGGTAAGCGGATTTTAGAGTTAGTTAAGCTAATCCGAGGTGGTTACACTAAATAACTTAAATATGATTTTATATTTGTGTATTAGAACTTTAGTCAGAATTAAAAATGAAATCTGAATCATTTTCGAAAAATAAAAAAAAAAAATAAAAATGATACAATTTTACTATTCAATCTTCAAAACTTTATCTGTTATATATATACTCTTCTTTTACCTATGATAATAATTATATCTTGCTTTTCTTATTCTTATATTTCGATCCATATGTTTTTTTGCTTTTAAGCCTTGTATAAAATTCGGTTTAATTCTCTTGATCATTAACTTGAAAAAATTAGCTCTTCCACCAGTTAGTCAAAATGCTCATTTAATTTTTTTAATTTTTTTTATTTGACAGTTTTCTCAATCATAACGTATCATTTTCCGATATTTAATGGGTAGTTTTAATTATATTACAAATAATTTCAAAGATTTAATTTAAATCTAAAGTATCTCATAGGAGATAATCTCTTAAATGCATTAACACCAACATCATATTGTCTTAAAAAATGTATTTTATTTTGATTGACAATAAAACTATGCAAAAAAAATCTAGAGTATTCGAAAACCCTTGACTAATTTTGCTTTTAGAAAAACCCGGGACACTCTCGTGAAAATCCGGGACTGTCCTGGCTAAACCGGGACGTATGATTACTTTATTGATTTAGTATTAAATTATTTTCTTTTCTTAATTAGGCATGATCAAGTTTGATACATCATTGGCTTTAAAATATGTAAACTGTGTTCCACAAAGCCACCAAAGAATATTAAGCAAATATTAAATGTGGTCGGATATTTACAAAATGACTAGACCTTTTTCTATTAAATTTGCTGATAGTGAGTTCTAGCGTAAATCGCTATTTACAATTTATTACAGTTGAGTTGCTATTTAATTTTATATATTTGTGATTATTATTACAATACTACCACGATATTATATTTAAATTTTTGATATTAATATTGTTTAAAACGGTTTTTCAGCAATTTATAACATAATTAATCATGGGTTTCTGACCCATATAAATTCTATTATATGAAAGTAAAAGAATATATACCAATGTAAAAGACTGTTTAAACCCACCTTTGGACATTTGTATTCGGAAATTTTTAAATTCCTAAAGAATCTTATATAATTATCTAAGAAAAGAATTACAATAGTAGAGAATAACTGTAACATTTTTTTGTGATTTTCAATTTTAATTAAATCTGTGAAGTATATTTTTCACATATGCAAAATTACTATAATATGATATTATTTATTTCAGATTATGTAAAATGTCCAATTAAGTTGAAATTTCTTAACATCTCATATCAAGTAGATATATAACAGCTGCAATGGATTTTTTATTGGGTGGTGTAGCTGCAATGGGTGCAGGAATATTTAGCAACCCATTCGATGTTATCAAGACCAGGATGCAGTTGCAGGTAAATTTTATACTGATTTTACGTCGATAATGAAAAAAATCAACATAATTTAAAATAATATTACACAACGTTGGGACCTCAGGGTATTCGTCACGAATATGTTTTTAGTTACAAGATAAAAAAACAACTTATTTCATAATAGAATATCATAAATAGAATAAACTGAATTGATCTAAATTTCGAAAACAAAGAAGAGTAAGAGTATATAGTATACTATGCAATTACTGTAAATTTTAAGCAGGTAAATTATAATGAAACCTTCAATATCGAAAGTAAATTAGAATTTGAAGTTATTGTATTTATCATCATTAATAATATCAAATGTTTGAGTATCATCAATCTAGATTTTAAATTTTTCATAATTTAATTATAGAAAATCATTTATCGAGTATTTTTGTTTGAAATATTTTATAACACCCTTTAACAATTTGGTATGGGTAGACTAAATCATTCCAACGAAATATTATTTTAACGAGAATTTATCAGAAATGTATTGTTTATTGAATAGGGTGAGCTTGCTACTCCTGGATCTCATCCAATACACTACCGTGGCGTAGGTCATGCTATGTGGGTGGTTGCCAAGGCAGATGGTATTTTGGCATTGCAGAAAGGTCTGACTCCTGCTTTGATGTTTCAATTTGTTCTAAACGGTACTAGGTATGCATACAATAATAACTATTAAAAAAAAACTCATGGCATTAATTTTTTCAAACTAGAATCTCTAATTTCGTAATATAACTCATAATCATCAGTCAGGTGGTATTCACTAATACTAAAATGTACTTTATAAGAATCTATCATTAACTATGAAGTTATATTAAAATGTTTTATATAGAGAGGGCAATGCCTCCTAAATGTTTGAAGTGATCTACATCTTCCAATTCTCGATTTCCTACCGTTCTCCTAAGGGATTTACCTCATTTCAAGATACCCATCACCTTCGATTTGCCGATGTTGATTTCCATTTTAATTTAAAAACGTTTATTATTTATCAGTCCATTTTTTATTATTTGATCACCTAATAAATATGATTAATTCTTTCGTAGATTGGGTTTATTTCAAACGTTGGACAATGCCGGTTGGACCAGAGATGCCGAAGGAACTGTGAATCCATTTTTATCAGTGCTTTGCGGTGCCACTTGCGGGGTTTGTGGTGCAGCAGTCGGCAGCCCATTTTATTTGATTAAAACACAAATTCAGGCTCAGTGCAGGTACCATGATAAAAAAATATGACAAGAAAAAAATCTTTACTCAGCATATTGAATTTGATTTCAAATTATTTTGTAGTCGTGTGGATTTAGCTGTTGGCCATCAGCACCAGCACAATGGAGGATGGTTGTCAGCGCTTGGTCATATTTATAAAAAATACGGAATTAAAGGTGTATATTTAACATATTCAAGTTATATGTCTATGTCAATGGTATTAATTTATTGACCAATCCGTATTATACCCAAGTACATTCAAATTATACATTAAATTAAATTAAATACATTCACATGCCACATTTAATTTTTTTGCTAATTATCAATAATACAGTAGTTCAATTTATACTTGATATATTAAAGTTCATTACTTTGATAGGTTTGTGGAGAGGATTAGAAGGCACTATTCCTAGAACAGCAGTCGCTTCTTCGGCGCAGCTATCAACTTTTGGTAAAAGCAAACAACTGTTAGAGAATCAATCTCCGGTTTGTATGGATCATTTTGTTTTTTTTTATTTTTCTTATAGTCTGGTCATTTAAGCTTAAATAAGGTAAAAATCTCGGAATTCCAAATACCCAGCTGGGAGTCTGTAAGTACTTGTATATTGACACACTAAAGTTATCTCAAAATCTACATATGCTAGGGCTACAATATCATATGTGATTTTGAGACAACTTTAAGGTGTCTATATAAAAGTATTTACAAACTTACATCTGAGTATCTCGAATTCCGAGGTGAACTTATTATAATGAGTGGACTATTAGTGCTTGGTGAAAAATACTAAAGTTGAAAAATAACTTAATTTTTTATTATTCATGATCATTTTATGGCTGTGCAAATTTCTAAAAATTTATGAGGAAGAAACAATTCCTCAATAAATGTAGGTTTATATAATACAAACTGTGCAACCTAAGTAAAAAAATTTGGCAAACTTCACTTATCCATTATTTTTTTAGAATATCTAATATTTTTTGGTATTTATTAATAAACGAAAATCTTAAGAGATTTTCTTCCAAACATAATGGAATATAAATTTAGTATTAGTATTAAAATTAATTTTCATATTTAAGCAATTTATCGATTATGATTGATTATATGAATTTATATTACAGAAACTTAAAGAAAAACCAATATTATGTGCATTTTTGGCAAGTTTTTTGAGTGGTGCAGTTATGGTCTGTTGCATGACACCGTTTGATGTTGTTTCTACTCGACTTTATAATCAAGGTAACACATATTTTAGCAAATTTTTATTGGCATTACGTATATATTTATTGATTTTCAGGAGTCGATTCTAATGGTCGAGGTCTGCTGTATAAAAACGTTCTGGATTGTTTGCTGAAAACTTGGTATACAGAAGGAATTCGGGGTCTTTACAAAGGATTTATACCGCAATATGTTCGTGGAGCACCCCACACTGTCTTGTGCCTTGTTTTTTGGGACAGGTTGAAATCTATGCGAAATCAATATTTTGAAAATACATCTGCAGTTGGTGAATAGATATAAAATGCATTTAAGTTATTATTTCGTTATTTATCTATATTTTAGTTAGTTTTGTAACAAAGTTGAATGAATATATTTTTGGCGTTTTTTTGCTCATAATCGATTTACTATTTCAACTCGTTCAAAAAGGGTTGTATTTTGCATTATTATATTACTATTCTAAAAACAATATTTTTTATAGCTTTTAATAAATGAGATTTCCAGTAAATTATTTTAAGAAAAATGATGATTATATAAGTTAAAAATATTCATACATTTAAACAGTAACAAATTCACTTTGACTCACTAATAATGATAAACATTAATAATTGTATTCAAAATTTACAAGTTTGACTCACTTTTAGTTATTAGCGTGAGTTTCTCATTTTTAATTATATTTAATTAATTAATGTTGTTTAAATAAATTATTAGCACGATTAACATAGAAAACGATAATAGATACAATAGATATTCGTTAAAGTTTTTAGGGTTTTTCAACCCTTCAGCACAATTTTACAATTAATTTAACTAATTTATGCAATAGTATACTAATTTTTTGCGTATGGTACAGTTTAAAAACTACATACTACGCAGAATCCACGAATAAATAATCTATGTAATATTCAAAAACAGAATTATTAATTTCAAATTTGGCGCCTCAATTTGCATACGGCAATCACATCAACTACAATGAACTTAGAAGCAGACTCTGAAGAACCGATGCCGGTTCTTTTAGTTCGTGTGTCAAGTCGTAGATAAATAAACATCGTTCATTAAACGAGAGATTAAAGATAAATAAATATTATGTTTATTTATCTAGATGTTAGGTCATAGATAAAAAAAATAAAGTGTCAAGTGTCAAATGACATGTCTCTCATCTATGCCTCACTTCATGTTTATTTATCTATGGTTGCATCCTTGCATCCTGTTGCATTTCTCAAACGTGCTTTAGTAGTTCATGTCAGTTCTGGCGTCATCGTGTAAATTTATTTTGGTCGTTGATATTAAAACAAGTATAATTTATTAGTTAATTAGTGTTAATTTAATCTAGTTGCTAATTAATGATTGAAAATAACAAAAACTGAAAAGTTGTAAGAAATATATTGTGGTTGTTATTCTAGAAAATAATATAAAATGGTTGTGATTGCGAAGGATTTTGATGGCTGTCAAGGTAAGCGAATTATATTGTATACAAATTGAATAACAAATTTTAATAATAATAATGTACTAGTATAAGCGATTTCTTATTAGTGAGTTTGATGAATACTATTTTTATGTTAATAAACATTAACATAAATTCTTAAAATTTTATTTAGTTTTATAAACAATACGTGTACTTTAGTACATTCTGTCCAATTCTTCAAATGGAAGTACATATAAAACAACTCGAGAGACTAGAACGTAATGTTTGTTTGAAGTCGAAAACATAAACACAACACAAAATAAAATACATCAACAAAATTTATAACGGTATATAAAATATTTATTTTCAAAAACTGATTAAAATTATGTGTATTGCAACTAATATATACTTTCTATATCTAAAGCTAATAATTAAGATATAAGCAAACATATATTATACATATTTCAATCTAGTAACGAGGTTTGCTTAGATATATTGTGATCGGTTTGTAGGATATAAATAACTTTATACAAAAATGTTTGAGAATTTTAATAACATAGGCCTATTTCATATTATAAGCTATAACGATAATTAAATAATTACTAGTTCTAGATTACGATGTTTTTTTACAAAATTTAGTATAAATCATAGGTGTGTACATTTATAATATTAATCCATTTTTATAATGAGGCAAACTTGCCAAAATCTGATTAAAAAGTATAAAAAGAAAGGGCCAAGATAAAAAAGAGAACTTTTTAGGGTACAAAATTTAATTGCTTTTATTGTTATTAAGTTTTTCGGAAAACAGTTGTTGAAAGTTTCAATTTAAGTTCCAAAATAAAATTTAAAAAAATTTCTCTGGTCAGGAGAGTCAGATTGTCAAAAAAAAAATTGTTTTGGTATACATGCAGTTCAAAGTATGCAGTGAATATAGTTGAAAGTTTTATCATGCTTTATGTTTAACAAAAAATACAAAAATTTTGACAATCGGACTCTTTAGACCCGAGAATTTTAAAAATTTTGAGTACTTTTTGAACTCATCTCATATAATGGTATTCTTGAGGTTAAGGGGTCAATTCTGCGGTAACATAGTGTTGTTATGGCAAAGCTATTTTATTCTGCTTTCTTAGTATTAAAAACTGTAAAAATGTTATCTATTTGCTGTGAAAGTTATAACTGCATCTTTGTGATCCGCATCTATAACATACAGTTTTATGTGTAAAACGCCTGATCGTACAACAAATAGATAGCATTTCTACAGTTTTTAGTACCAAGAAAGGACAATATCGCGTTGCCATAACAACGCTATGTTATCGGCTATGTTACCGCCGAATGGGCCCTTAGTCTGTTTTCAGAACCTCAAATGATTTACATGCAAAATATTATTTTTTCGTTAAGTTTTATTACAATAATTTGTTTTTATTTTTATTTTTTTGCAATTCAAAAAATATTGTAATATAAATCTTCTCCCACTCGTTCTTCCTGAATAATTAATTGTATTGTTTTATTAGTTATAAAAACTACTTATATACTATTTATGAGTAAGTTTTAGTTTATTTACAATATTACTACTAATAATAGTTAATTTGAAAGTAAATTCTGAAACAATTCTTATAAGAAAATTAATGTTAACAGAATAAAAATATATAATATATTCAATTTTAATAAGTCAACAAAAATATATAAATTTGCATAAAACACTTGCACAAATTTGCAGATTTGCAATTTTTATAAACGTTCTTATAAAATTTTAAATAATTAAAAAATACTAACCAAAAGTTTGTTAGTGTCTATAAAAGAGCTACTAAGAATTTACAGAAAATTAGCAATATTTTTTTTTATAAATTTTGTCATCAGTGAGCAGTCATTTCTATCGGCTCACAAATATCCGAATCAATTTCAGCTTCTCCCATTGACTCATGTTCTTCACCTTCACCTTCTTCACAGACATCAAGTTCTTCAATTTGAAGTTCATGCAGATCTTTGTAAGCGATTGCTCGTTTTACCACAATATCACGTACGATATCTAAAAATATAAAATCAGAGTTAAAAATGCAATTAAAACTTTACAATTAACGTTCCAAATTCGTCAACATATTTGACGCTCGACGTACAAATACCAATTCATACCAATACACAGGATGTCCCAGAACTCAACGGGTGATGATATTGATGATAACTATAATGAAAAACGTTGGGAATGGAATTTATCTCACGTAGTTTGAAAGCTATAATCTTTTAAATGTAACCTAGGGCGTTCATGCAAATGTGTCCAATTTTTGGTTATTGTGGTTAATTTTTATTGATTTTACTCATTTAAGCTTTAGATCCGTAACATTGCTCAGACCTCAGTCAAAAATACTAAAAGTTTTCTAGAATTAAGACTCAAAAATTGCTTCAAGAGGCCTTACTTCAAACAAAATGTACTTATGGTAAAATGTATAAATGGTAAAATATCTAATAGCATCATCCTAAAATAAAACCTTAAAAATAATATGGATAATAACAAAGATCAAATGCACCAAATTGTGATAAACTTGCCAACACATATTAGTGCATTTTTTTCAAAAGTCTTAATTTTAGAAAACTTGGGTTAACCAAGTACTACAAACTGGGCTCCTAGGACAGTTATTCATGATTACGGATCCAAAGCATAAATAAACAAAATTACCAAAAAATAACAACAATAACCAAAAAATGGTCACTTTATTACCAAAACTCTAGGTTGCTTTTGTAAGCTCATAATTTTTTACTACGTGCGATAATTGTTTTTATTTTTTATGATATTTTTTATCAATACTATCACTCTGTATCGGCTTCATATTATGTTCTGAGACACCCTGTGAATCAATTGAATTTCATATTTGTTGTTTCATGAAAGAATATATTTCACTAATATAATGGTTTTGTATTTGTAATTCAATCAAAAAGTCAAAGATAAAATATTTATTAAAAATTTTATTGCCTCCAAAATTATTAAAATTTGTTTGATTAAACTGTCCAATAATATTATACTATAGATAGTATTTGTATTTTTGGAAAAAGGTTTTTGTAATAGTCTGATTAATTATTTTCTACAACATTTGTGATTATTTTTACCTTCCAAAACCTCTCTACTATCCACGACTTTTCCAAGTTCATAGGCAACTTCTTTGCAAATCCATTTGGCAGTCTCTTGACCTCCCAAACCAGTGAATCCTTCACCACACGGCACATTCTTTGGAGAATCATTAATTTATTTTTAATTAATAATATTATTGAACTATGAACTATTGAACTATGTTGAAAAAATAAGTTTTCTTTGTGAAATTCTAAAGCAGAGAAGTAAAACTCATCTTTACAAGTTTTTAATATAGGTATGAATTGAGAGTTGATGTAGGTTCAACACCAAAAAAGGGTTGGCAATATTTAATCAATATGAATCGACTATAAGGTTGTTTTATGAAGTCTGAGTCGATAAAAAAAATTGTGGAAGCGTTGTTTCTTATATCAAATAATGGAATATATAAATTGTATAATTTTCTATATTTATCACTTACTTCCAACAATCCTGGAAGAAGTTTCTCGATATGTCCTTGCAATAGCATAGCTGCTGTGACTCGTTCACATGTTTCTTTGTCCAGACGACTTGCTTCTGCCTGTTGCTCAAGACGTCGGTCCTAAATCATAAAGAAAATATTTAGTTGAACATGTTGGCATACCTTAGAAAAACTAGATGTATGTGCAGATACAAATTTTCGTCGACGATTTCAAGTGCATGGATCAACGGATTTGGATGATGCAAGAAACATTCAGGAGACTTGCTGTTTTTGGGATAGCAGGTTCAGCGGTTTCGAAGATACGGTGCAAAAAGTGCAAATCTTGGCAATTCAGTTTTTGAGAGAACAGACTGAAAAGGTGTTATCTTCTTTAATAAACAAAATATTAAATTACCTTTTCTTCTTGTAACCTCTTTTCTTCGTCTTCAAGTCTTCTTGCTTCAGCACGCTCGGTTTCTCTTGCCTCCAATAATCTGAAACAATGATAATTTAGATACGTCAGTTATAGTTTTTTTATGGAACTTTTTTTTGGCGATATATATCATGGTTTTATATAACTTACTGAAATATTACGGCCGTACGACAAGTAGTTTAATTTTTAAAATTCATCAAAATTTGAGAAAATGAGTAGTTTTTTTGACGTTTGTTAAAATCATAATTAGATGAATTACTTGGTATAACGATAGATTACTTGGTCTTCATGAACATACTAAACCATTAACGTCCTACGAAAACTGGTTCACTTATAAAAATTATTGATGTGTGAAAATTTGCTTTTAGAAAATACTCCGAGTTAACGTGTTCGTTCGTTTTCAATTATGTGTAATAAATCCATTTGGAATACTTCTAGTCACTCATAAATTAATTTGTTTATTATTAACTAAGTCGATTATTTACACATATTTTAAATTGGATCTTATAAAGAAGAATTTAATTCACTTACCCATATCAATAAATATAAGGAAGAATAACAGGAATTAAATACCAGAAAGAGCTTATAATTGATAATGAAAATTATTTAGACGCAATTAATTGTATTTAAGTTAAACTAATTTTTCTGAATTAATTTGGTCTTGCGAATTATTATGAAATGAAACGTTTAACTTTGAAACTTAAAATTGATCAAACGGTTATCTAGGTTATTTTAAGATAACTAATTATTATTTCAACTTTGTTTATTTCTATTACATAGAAGTTTTCATTGCCTGTTTACAGGTATTTCCATGACTGTGATATAAAGGTCAAAACGAGTTGCTTTTGAAATCGATATTTTTAGTCAAACTTGGCAGTATTAGATAAAACTTTCTTTTCATAAATTATGCAGGTAAATTTTTTTTTAAAAAACTATGGCAAGACAAATATTTTATGGTATTGAGACACGCAAATTTCAACCGTTTACTGTGGTTGCTTCATAAAAAGATTTTTTTTATGTTCTATGCAGTTTCATATTTTGATAGTTGAAAGTACTTCAACAAAAATTGAAAATATAATCAATTTTAAAAACTTTTCTAAAACTAAAAGAATTTGAAACTGTTTTTTGTTTTTTTTTCAATAATACTATATTCTTTTTTTGTAAGAAATAATATAAAATATTCTTACCTTTCTTGTTGTTCCCTGAGCGATTGCAGTTCCTCATCCTCGAGGACTTCTAATAAAGCTTGCTCGATAGTTTTTCCAACTAAAGTTTCCAAAATAGGCTGCACTTCTGTGTCGAAGTCGAATAACTAGATAATGAAGAATATATTATTTGATTTTTAATTATAATATTCTAAATAAAAACGTTCTTTTAATAATTTGAACTTAAAAGAAATAATAGACTTATTATTAAAACAACTGCAAAAATTGGGAGACCTTGAACTATTATATTTTACATTATGTCAGCGAATGAATGATAGTAGAATATATCAATATTTAGAAGAAATATAAAAAATTACTAGATTTTTACCTCTCCTGGAAGAATTTCTGTAAATGCATCGATTCCAGTCTTAGCAGGGACAAAAGCTGGAGGAGGCGGTCTGCATAAATACAAATCTGTTTGGCATGATGCGTCGTATTCGGGAGGTCGTTCGAATAGCTAAAATTGAAAAAAATTAATAATTTACCATTACGCAGAAATTTAAGAAATTATTGATGTTTAATCACAAGAAAATATAATGGATAGTGTTGAAATATTGAAATAAATATATAAAGAAGCTATATTTAAAAAAAAATAATGTTCGAAAGAATGTTATTGTAGGTAGTTGAGATCGTCTTAACGAATATTGTTGATCATAGTTAATGGATCTTTCTTATCTCTTAAATAAAATTAGTCTGAGTAATGTCTTGCCTTTCCTGCAGTGAATTTTTTTGTAGGAAATCGATCGTTTGAAAAAGTGTTTTTCTATGAAACTAATTTTCACATTTGTTTTATGTGAACTTTATAACCACGCAATGTTCAACCACGCAAACTTATGAAAGCTTCAGTTTTGCTATTTATGCAATAAAATCATTACCGAATCTTCATAAGACTTCTATGAAATTGCGAGTGTTTAACATTGTGTTTCAGTGTATTATTTATGAATATTTTAATTTAATTGTTTTAACTAGCTTGAAATAGTGAATGATATAAAATATACATGAGTTAAATCTCATCAAAATTTCATTTTCTTCTCATATGACGTTTATACTCAACAAGACAACATACTCAGGAGTACTTAACTAAGTACTGGATGTATTAAAGACCTAGGTAGTATGCATCTAGACCATAAGTTCTCAAACTTGTTTGTGCCATGGATCCCTTGCAATGTTTTTTGTTTTGTTATGGACCCCCTATAAAAGTGACTACACGTACCAGTTTCGTCGGAACAGTCGCGGATTTCCATCTAGTGATCCGGGTTTTTATAGAATCAATTTTTGGCCCGGATTGTGCCGCGTTCTCAAAAAGTATAGGTTTAAATCGAATCTTTGCAAATGCTTGATATTAACATTACAACTACCCATCAAATATCTGGTAACGATATATTTCACATCACTCAATAAATCCATAGGATAACTAAGAAAAACCAATTTTTTTGGCAAATTTCTTTTTTTTATGCAATATAGTTTCTTCGAAGACGATACGAGGTGTGTTCAAAAAGTACCCGGAATTTTTAAATTTCGCGGGTCTGGAGTGTCTGATTGTCAAAATTTTTTTTTTATTGTGTTGGTATACATGCCCCTAAAGTATGATGAAATTTTCAGCTATATTCACTGTTTACTTTGTCTGTGGTAGTCGCTAAGTTCGACGTGTTTTTCTGAGCTCGGCGATTTTTACAATGGAAGAATTGAAAAGTCAAAGAATTTGTATTAAATTTTGCGTAAAAAATGAAATAAAGTGTAACAAAGTGTGTGAAATGTTACAAAAAGCCTATGGTGAGTCTGCTATGAAAAAAACAAGTGTTTACGAGTGGTATAAGCGTTTCCAAGATGGCCGAGAAGACGTTGAAGATGACGAACGCTCCGGTCGACCCAGCACGTCAACAAACGATGAAAATGTGAAAGAAGTGGAAAAAATGGTTATGAATGATCGCCGAATCACAATTAGAGAAGTTGCTGATGAAGTTGGCATATCAATTGGCTCATGTCATAACATTATGGAAAAACAATTCATGGCTGTTGCACCACGATAACGCACCTGCTCACTCGTCGTTGCTTGTTCGTAATTTTTTGGCCAAAAACAATACCGTAGTCATGCCCCAACCTCCATATTCACCAGATATGGCTCCGTGTGACTTTTTCCTATTCCCAAAGTTGAAGAGACCCATGAAAGGACGGCGGTTTTCCTCGATTGAAGAAAATCGCTGAGAGTGCTCAAGGACATATCAAAAAGTGAATACCAAGGGTGAAAATTGGAAAAAACGCTGGCATAAGTGTATTATATCTGGGGGGGACTACTTTGAACGGGACCACATTAATGTAGACGAATAAATAAATATTTTTTGAAAAAACGAAAATTCCGGGTACTTTTTGAACAGACCTCGTATAACGCTTAGAGCGAACTTCAAACTTTTTGAAACCATTTTTTTAGTACGATTTGTACTTTGCCACAAAATTCAGCTATCATTTCATCATATGCGATTGAAACAGATTGTACTTTTTCAAAAATGCATAATTCGATTCTGATGAAACTTGACACACATTGTTAGTACACTTTACTAAATATTTGACAAAAATTTAAAGTTGAAACATTTAATAGTTTCTGAGATATGCGAGGTTGATGAGTGGTTGGCTCCGCTCTCAATACTGGTATTGAAACAGATAGTTCGTTCACAAAAATGCATAATTCGATTTTGATGAAACTTGACACATATTGTTACTACACTTTACTTAATATTTGACAAAAATTTAAAGTTGGAACATTCAATAGTTTTTCAGATACACGACGTTGATGGGCGGCTGGCTCCGCTCTCCATATTAAAAGAGTATTGAAACAGATTGTACTTTTCCAAAAATGCATAATTAGATTTTGATGAAACTTGGCGTACATTGTTACTACACATCACTTAATATTTGACAAAAATTTAAAGTTGAAACATTCAATAGTTTTTCAGATATGCAAGGTTGATGGGTGGCTGGTTCCGCTCTCAATACAAGTATTGAAACAGATTGTACGTTTTCAAGAATGCATTATTCGATTTTGATGAAACTTGACACACATTGTTACTCTGGACTAACTGAATTTGAATACTGGCTTCTGTGACAAATCAATTCTATCTCTTGATAATTACCAATTAATTTACAAGGTTGTGATAAAAAAACCTATATAAGACTTATGGCATCCAAATGGTTTGTGCGAGCAAATAAAAATTTGAGACAGATCACCCAACATGGCAATCTAAATATAGATTTTGTAGACAGCATCATGAATTTAATCAGCACTGAACAGTTTTCAGCATTTCTTTAAACTGGAAGATCTTACTAATTCGAGTCGCTCAACTTTTTGAGATACCAGTTTCAAGAAGCCTGAAACATTTAGCATTTCTATATCTTTGGAAAACTGAGCTGAGTCGGTTTTTCACCCATTGGATTGTCAACTATTGACAGACACACAATCATTTCATATGCGTTAGTGTATGTGTGTTAGTGAATGAATTAAACCAAAAAGATATATAAGTTTTCTGATTGCTGTTAAATTTTTTTTTAATATTCCTACCTCTTCCAAATACTCGTCCGTCTGTACTGTTTCGTGCTTCCTCCGATCACATGGCGGAGCGTCTCCAAGCGGATATGGGCCGCCAATCGAACCGGACATACGCTGTTTGCTTCGACGCATCAGTTCCTTCCGGCGCAAAGCAGCGGCCCGCGCCGCTTGCGATTCCCCATCGCCCTGGACAAAAAACAGAGTATATGAAAATTTTATTACTGTAAAATTATACTTTAAAATTAAATATTATAAAACATTATTCTATACCAGGTTAAGAAAAAATATTAGTATTAGCGAAATTTTACTTCAATAGGGAAGACTGGATAAGGTTGTGCCAGGGTACGGTAGTGACAGTCTTCATAACAGCTAAAGTATACTTGTTTTGAGATAGGGTCCGAAGGGAAAAGATGTAGTATTTTTATTCGAACAAATTTCTAATATTGCGTTGAGTCAGCGCCCCACATTATCATGATTTGCACCTATTTGCTTCTAAAGAGTCAAAAGTAAGATTTTTTTGTTCAATTTCTTTTATAACTTTTACTTTGTTTGTTATTTTAATTTGTTTGTTAATTATCAGCAATTAGTTTTTGCGTAGTTTGTTTAGTATGATTAAATATTATGACTAATACATCATATTTAAAGATAGTATTTCACTATTTCCACGTAGGCAAATTTTCAAAATATCATTTAATTCATATTTATTCCAGCTAACTTAACCAGTAAATGACCAAAATTATTGCTGATAAAATAAAATGGCACAACCATACCCAGTCTCGCCAACATGAGTTTAACCAAATATTCATTCGATCCGTGCTCTCTAATTGCAAGATATTATTCATATATTCTTTGCACTGCAAACAAAATAAATCTAATGTGTCATTTTTCTTCTAAATATAGAATAATCCATAAACTAACAACAAAGAAACTCTGCCATAAATAGCGAAAGAATACAAGAAATATGAATTTATACCAATGAACATTGAATAAATAAATTACTTATTTATCCGAAACTAAAATACAAACTTGAATAATTAACCTAAATATTGCGTTCGAATATTAACCCAAATAATTTTTTCATTCGAACTGATAATTTACTAATAGTTACGAACATGTGGTGTATTAAATATTCAGACAAAATTCATCGTATTGACTGCGTTTAGTTTCTAGGGAAATATTTATTATCTTGAGATTTGTATAATAAAAATATTGATTTCATTTACCAAAAGGTAAATGTAATCTTATATAATTTTCTCTCTCTATCTCTTCATATATAAGTAAGAAATTTATTAATTTACTAAATGTAATGTAATCGACTCTAAAAAATTATAGAGTGTTCAGAAAATCAAACGGTTTTCATTTTGAATTCATGAGATTGGCATTTCTTTTTCTTGTACCATTTTTCTTGTTTTTTATATTACAACCATAAAATATTAGTAGTATGCAATTTGTACAATTGTAATTTATTGGCACTGATCACTTTTAAAATTTTACTGGACACAATCGGATTTTAAATAGACTTTTACTTATCAAACAAGTTTCAATTCACATTACATAATATTACAATATTTATATATACTTGGATACATAACCATTAATAGTCTCTATTAGAGACAATACTTTTAATTCAAATTATACATAAAATAAATAAAAATCCAAATAAAATGCGATTCTGTTACATCTAGTAATTAAGATGGAAAATAGAGCGCGTATCTTTATATTGAATGCATCATCGAGAGAAACATCCCATTCAGCATCACAAAAATATATTAAGTGAAAAGAAAATTCAAATTTTCTCAAAATTTTGTAGAATGTATTCATCAAAATTATAATTGGCGAATGCTGTATTTATGTTACGTAGTTATAAAATTTATTAAAACTCTCCTTCGATAATTCAGGTTGTTGGATTATAATTTAACCCTTGTAGTTGTGGACTGTATTAAACACTCTGTTTTGTTTGTATATTATATATTTGTTGCAGTTCTAATTACAATCACTGATTTGTTACTAAGTTATAATGAAAGAAGATATATTTATTGGTTATTTATTATACATGTTATTTCGCGGACTTTACTATTAGAAGTGAATAACTAGTTCAATTAAAACACTCCGCTATCCCCTTTACCAGGGGTAGCAACCATACCGTGTAAAGCTTATTGCCCTGAAGGTTGTCACCTTCATAGCCAATATAATAAAACAAAAACACGTCCGAACAAATGCTATGAAAACCAACAAATATTCACAAATTTATGACGATAAGAGTATTCTTTGAAATTATAATTCTGTTAGAATTTTTTGAGGGACAAAAATTGTTTATCATAATCATGAAAAGAAATACTAAAAAATTATTAAACAGCAATTTAGAAATCAAATAGCTATTTTTTATCTTAATTTATTAGTAATAGAAATCATATTACTAATAAACACTATTTATATATGAAAAATACGATCAATATATTAGGTATAAATTATAAATTAACTTACTCTAGGACATGGTTTAGCTGCATAATTGCTTCCTCTTATTACTCGTCTGTCATACATAAGATTTGAATATGGAGCATGTGTCTGTGTCTCTCTGTAACAAATAATTATAATAATTATATAATTATAATGGTATAATTATACTAATTATAACATATAATTACTAAATATAAAAATATTTTTTCAACCAATAATTTGCTTAAATTGATATATTTTTGTCGAAGAAACTTCTACCTTGTTTTCCACTATTCTAATTTTATCTTAATGTAAGAAGCGCTTAATTGTGTGCGTCATCACTATTTCAGTATCTACAGCTTTTGAATAAATAATATAAAAAAGAGTTTCCTCATCCTTATTAGAAATGGACAGTGCGAGATTTTCTTCGATTTGCAGTAATTGCGTGTTTAAACCTATCCAATATGTCGAAAACATTTCAATAATTGAGTATGTTGTGAGTTGGCGATGTGCGAAAAATAGAACTAAAGACTTAATAAGAAAATTACCAGTTTAATTATTGATTGGTAATGGAAAGATTTCTGAAATCAATCACGGTAGTTCGAAGTTTAATGGTAAAGTATGATTTAACATTTAGATAGTTGATATTTCAAATCAAACTAAGTTAAATACCGACTATAATAACACGTCGGTGATAATAACATGTAAAAGTTTTTCAATGGTATGCTAGACTTAGGAAAATTTTCCAGTCTGGCCAGAACACATATGCGAACACGAATCTTATTAGAACTAGTGGAATTTTGTTCTTACTATTATTATCCTAGATTTTTATCATAGGATAAGTTAGAGTAATCGCAAAAAATCGAAAATGAAAATTTTTATATATCTTTACGTTTCAAAGGTTTCTGAACATTTTGGCATACCTTAGAAGAAATGGATGTATGGTGTGTATATCATCGTGCCTTAAGGCAAATTGCTGGTACTTCCGTACCGTAAACTAAATCATTAAAAAAAACTTTTCAAAACTTTGAAAAAATTTGATTTTAGAGAAATTTTGAAATTTTTGAAGAATTGACTTTTTTTTAAAAAAAAAATGATTATTTTATAATTTGATCTTTTTTGTATCTTGATTTTTTTGAAAATTTTTAAAATTGTTTTAAGCATTCGCGCTGCATATCTGGTTTGCGGTTGAAATATCAGAGCGCCTAAGCGCTGCGTAGTCGTCTAGCGTGTAAACATTTGTACGGAACCTATATAAATGACTAAAATTTGTACTTGTTTTTATTATAATCTTTATAATGTATCTGATGTACATATGTTTAATGTTCATTTTTTATCGCCAAATGGCATTCTTTTTTACTTTTTTATTGGATCTCCGGAGACGCTGAACCTGCCTTTACAAAAAAATTTCCTGTTGTTTATTTTATCAAAACAATAATATTTTTTAATTATTTAAATCGTACGCTTCGTTATCTCAAAAACTGAAATATCATTTTTAGCACTTTTTGCCCCGTATCTCCGAAACGGCTAGACCTGCCTTTTGCAAAAACTAATCAGCACGTCTCCTTATCAGTAGGCATCAAATGTATTTTGACTTATTCAAATCGTGTTTACAAAATCGTCAACAAAAATTTGTATCCACACACACACACACACATATACATCTATTTTTTCTAAGGTGTGCCAAAAAGTTCAGAAACCTCTGAAAAGTAAAGATATATAAAAAAATTTAACTATAACGGGAAGTTAAAAATCTAGTATGTATAATAATAGTAAGAACAAAATTCCAACTATCTTTATATTATTAAAAAATTGTCCATAATGTGCTCAAAATAAAGAAATTTTATATAAAACGATGTTTATGAATATAGTTGATATTTTATCGATTTTCATTTTTTTTAATATAAAATACTATCGGAAAATATGTAGAATTTTTGGAAATCGATAACTTCAATTTTGTTAGCAAACGTTTGGCAAAAAGTTTTGATGGTATTATGATGAAAAACCTGCAATCTGCTAAATATTAATTTTTTTTTTAATTTTTACTTTTCTAATTATTACTTTTAAAGCATTTTTATCCACGCTAACTTTTCATATATATTGTTCTCCTCGATTTTGAGTTCGATGAAGATTCAATATTATATTCCAAGTTTTTACAAATTGAAAAATTTAGTTTGAAGCAAAGATCCATTGAATTTGATAAAGTAGAGTTATCAGGAATTGATTAAAAAATTATTAGGTTTTTCAAGTTTAGAAGTTCTCAATTTATTCAGTTATCAGTTATCATATTAATCACAATACACAAAAATCAACAATTGTTAGTGGAGCTGGATTTATTTTATAGTTAGTATTTAGGAAGACAGCATACAAAAATGCTATAAAAAAATTCAATTGGCAAAAGCTGGAATATAAAATATTTTAAAATATTTAGAATACAATATTTTGGTACTTTTAAAAATTTGCTAAGATTCATCAATATTAATGTTTAATTTATTTTAATGCCAAATTTCTCTTTCTCTCTTTCTGTAAGTAAATAATTTGTTTGAGAATGAGCTAAGATTTTGGACACCTATTAAAGTATCTTTTAACTTTATACGAAAATTTGGGCATTATGCATTAATAAATAGAAACATATATTGTATCCCAAATAAATAAAAATATATTTCTTTACAAAATAATTTTATAATAAATTTATGAGGTCATTCATGACTTGCAAACTTCATGACCTGCGTGTTATTAATTTCGTGCAATGTGCACTGAGATATGTCATAAGATTCAGATACTAAATAATATGAAAGGAATAAATGAAAAAATATTATTTCTAGCTTATCATATAATTTCTATATCAAAGAACTTACTCCTTAACTCCAGCTACGCCAGCAGAAATCTTTGCCATTTTTTCTGCAGCAACTCCCAATAAATTATTATTTATAACACTTGTATTATACACACTAACTTTTTGCATTTCGTTATTCACATCACTTTGTGCAGCAATATTATCGTTATAATTCCGGTTCCACCTTTTAGTATCAGATATCCTACTTGTATCAACATATCGTCTAACATTTTTCTCCGTAAATTTATTATTAAGCTCGGCAGGACTTTTGGCAGTAATGTATCTCGTAGTTTCCCTTCTCGTATCGGAGGCTTTATTTTGTGGAAACACATTTCTTTTAGTTCTTATTTGTGAGGATTCCACGGTTCCTAAAATTCTAGGTTTGCTCTCATAAGCATATGTTTTTCTCATATCTCGTGGACTTTTGTAATGGTAAGAATTTTTTGGTTCATTGTTTATGTATGGTGGTTCTGGGGATAAAAATACACCAGTCGGTACAACCGTTACAAATGGAGGACGACTTTGTTCTAAAATAACCAAGGCTCTAGTTTTTCTCTGAGGTCTTTTGTAGAAGGTGTTGCGAGAATTTGGAGATCGATCGGCTGAATTTGCATTTAAGTTAGATTCTCTTGATATGAATTCTTCAAAGCCTCTATCATTAACTACATTAACGACTTTTAATGAGTCACCTATTATTTTCGGGGAATTCGATATGGCTTTATTGGTCACTGTTAAGTGTTGCTTGGAACTCTTTTCAAGGCCATTCATAAGGTTTCTAGAGTGCAAATCTCTGGCTGAAGAAATACTTTGTAAATCATCGTAAGATGAATTTAAGTGTCTTTCATCGATAATGTTCAAGTCGTTTTGAATAATTGCTTCACCCCTTAGAAAATTTTTCAACTCTTCTTTGTTAGAATCTTTAACATTAACACGAATTTCTGAATTAGATAAATTCTCCATGTACTCATTTTTATTTGAAATTTTGCTCAACCGTTCATCCAATTGTTTTGAAAATTTGTGTTTCTCAGCAAGCTCTTCATCAGATATATCAGATTCATCATTGTGGTTCAACAATACCTCAGCATGGTTGATTGGAGTTTTTCTGGTGATCATTTTTTGACGCATCCAGTCTTTGCTTTTAACAATTTTACCATTTTCAGGATTATCTCCATTGATTTGAGTTTTAGGTGATCTTTCGTATTTATCTTGTCTTCGGGTCATGTTACGCCTTTTCCTATAAGATGTCTGGTCACCATTGAAATTTTGGCTGAAATTATTTTTGACTTCTTGTGCTGGTTCATTGTTGATGAAATTGTAGTCAGATTTTTCACTTTGAAGCTGCTCTTCTACCATTCTTGCTTTTTGCAGACGCCTAAGCTTGTTGTCAAGCTCTCTCACAAACTCCACAGGATCATAGTCATCGTATTCATTTTGGAATTCTGGTTGTTTTACTTCTAACACTTTTCTTACGGTTGAAGTTTTACGTTGAATTGGACGAACAATATTTATGTTGACCAGTTTTGTTGTTTGAGTTCGAACATCTTCTGTTGTTTGAATTATATAAGGATTTTGATCATCGCTCAAAACGGTGAAAGCTGGACGCTCCTTCGACAACGAGATAGGAGACATTTTGTACCGTAAATTTTTATCATATTTTCACTAATTTTTAGAATAGAATTCGAATTTTAAATAACCTATTGATTTTTGTTCTTTATTTTGGGTTTGAGAACTTATTGAGCTTCTATCAAAAAATGTTTTTAATTATCGTTCATTTATTCGCTGTTAATTTTATCCACAATTTGTCACAGATTTCATAAAAAATCATAAAAAAATTAATGCTGAATATTAATATGATTTGCAGAATATTTGTTTTTTTTTCAAATCTTACAGGAAAAGCGCTAATGAGCGGGAAATATTTCAAAGAGGGTAGGAAGGGGCACAAAGGTCCAATTCATCTTTGAGCAATTATATTTTGAAAACCAAATTAATTATATCACAACAAATAACACATATCAAACAGACAACTATCTGACTATGTTCAGTAAAACTCCTAGCTAATTCATCATTGTTGTTTTTTTTCTTTTTTTCAAAAATTTGTTTTGTGGTCCTTTTTACTCCCTAGGCAGAGTAAAATGGTACGGTCAGGGAGCAAACAGGTGCAATATCTTAATTTTAATTTTGAAAGGATTCACGAAATAAAAGCTACATCTTTCAACCAAAGCAAATTACAAAGTTCATATGTACATTTTTACCAAAAATAACACTGTATATAACCTTGATTTGGTATTTCGTCAGAAATATTTTCCATCAAAGTTCGAATAAAAATTCTACTATTTTTTTAAACCTAATTTTTTTTTTTTGTTTACAATTTTTCATTGTTTATACTTTTGCCAGGGTAAAGGTTTATTTGGTCCTTTCTCCCCCACCCACGTGTAAGCTTATATAAAGGTTACATAAAAAACTGTTGAATCTAACTTAAAATTAATCATACATCTTATAAAACAAATAAATAACGTACACTTGAAAATCCCCTAGTAGAATCGAATCTGAGCTGAATATACGATATTAAGGTCGTAAACTAAACAACTCCAAAAACTAACCGAAAGAAAATACTTTTGTTGAGAATTTTTGCAAGAATCAAGATGTGATCTAGTTACCCATCTTTTTCCCTCTACTTTCAAATATTGTTATTAAAAATTCCTAATTTTACTTGTTTTTGAGATGTCAGTGGTGGACCTTTTTACCCGCGGACCTTCAATCCCCTCTCTACCCTATAGTTTTAGTAAAATATATAATATTACTGGTAGCAATCATCACGTCCATAATCAGGGTCAAATATATTTCCTTAAATAAATATATTTATCCTACTTAAAAAAGTGTAGCAGACGAATGTGTGTAATTATTATTGATTTTCACACGAATATGAAATTATCGCATGAGAAAGTGGAAGGAAAATCGATATCATAAAGTAGCTTTATGTCATATTGCCGTACGCACATTATATATTCATTAGAACAGCAGTGAAAGTATTTTTATATCTAGATTATCTAGAACATGCGTCATTTAAATTTTCTCTCATTTTGGAAATAATTAGTCGGTTCAGAGAAATTAGACACATTTCCAAAAAATAAAAAAAAAACACTAATTGGTCGGTAACATTAAGAAAAAAAAGTACTATAATGGTATCAAATGAAATCTTCAGAAAAATTCTTATTAAATTTTCTAAGTAACAGAAATGAAATATTTATAAAATGCTAGTCAAATCCTTTAGTGATAGCAAACTTAAGTATTTTTTATATTCAAATATTTATTTTTTGTCCGAATCAGAACTTGACTTGGCCTGTCCTTTTGATCAAATGATATTTCAAAACGAAGTTATGAATTTAGTGCTAAATATGCTTTTGTCTAAATTTTGTTCAAAGTAGAGATTATTATATTTATATTACACGTAATTAAAATTATTATTTATGAATGTACGTTTATTATATTAAATTCCATGAGAAATTATCAAAATAAGTTACATGATAGCTACAAATTTTAAGTAGGACCATTTAAAATAAATTCCTCATATATATTAAATATATTTCATGACATATAGTCATTTATAAGGAATTAGTTAAAATTCTGATGTTTAAATTAAAATTTTACTAAAACTAAAAATTATAAACGTTTTATTAGTTCAATTTCCAAAATGACTCATTAGGTTTATAGATAATTTATTTGGAATTTCATATAAAAATAGTAAAAACCTCAACCATTTTTTTTAATTTGCTTATTAAATGATCCAAATATTGGGAGTTATTTATTAAGTTACTTATTATTCAAAGATTGCTCTAAATAAATTTGTAGAAAAGTCAATTCAATAACGAAGCTAACATGTGAAGGTAAATTCTGATATGATTCAATATTAAAAAATATTAATGATGATACTAATACATTTACAAATACTTTTTATTCAATTTTTACTGCCATGGTAAACGTTTTTATTGTTATAACGACTTTGATAATATTTAATATAATTATAAAATTATGAAACAGATTTATTGAATATATTTGTCTTCAAAAATATGGTAAATGGCCAATTTAGAGAAACGTGATTTATGCAATACTAAGGTTTTCACTAGTACCAAATTTAATATGATAAACTTATTGAGAATGTTTTGAAAAAAAATAGAAACCTATAGAAACTTTAAAAATGCAGTGAATAATAAATTATATTGTTGTTTTAAGTAAATAGCAAATAAACGATTCAATTATAAAATTTCTTCACTCATAACTTTATCCAATTTTAGCTTGTATTATTCATTAATTACATATAAAACTAGTTTCAAAATTCAGCTTTATATTTTGAAAGGATCTAGATATTATTGTTATATGATATGTAGTACATATCATATAACTACATCCACAGTACATATTATGTACTATGGATCTTTGGCTACCACAAAAAATTATCGAATTACTCTAATCTATCTAATCACATAAAATCACTCAAATCTAATTATGGCATAAAATTAAATACTTGATATATAGCAATAGAAACTGTGTTTTTATATTTAGAAATTTTACACAAGGTCTGTACTATTTAACTTAATGAATTCTTTTCCACTATTAATATTCACTCGATATTTTGATTCCACCACTAAACTTATTTATTAACCACACTTTATATTACAAAACAACTATTATTAGCATTCAAAAGTTTTCGATCACATTAGAAAAATCACAGCATATCTTATTGACTTTATGGACACGCGCTGGTTATCTCCACCAGCTTTTCCATGTCCCTACCTGACGTATTATAGTTTTATACTGACTCGACTACTATAGTCGTGGTCAGTTTCACATGGTGCGGTTTTATAAAGGGACATTCGGTGGAAAAATTTCTCAAGGGGGTCTGGACATTATGCAACTAGATGAGGAGGGTGTTCCATAGTGGTAAAGATCACTTACTATTAATCTGGATGTTGGGATCGTGAGTTCAAACCAGTTTTTGCACAACCTGACATCGTGCAGTAACGATGTTCATTTTCACTTAGATCAAAAATATGTTTTCAATTGAAAATATCCCAATTCAGGCACTGCGGTGTGAAATGGCAATGGGCAATCTCTTACACTATTCTTCCCTGAATTGAGTTGGTGTTTAACTCAGCTCACCAATTCAACCAATCTTCGTAGAACTCTTTAGTGCATGAACTTATTCGTTGTGTTGGAGTTCATCAAAAATGCCAAATTATTTTTCGGTAATAAACCTAGTAAATTACTTTTGTGATATATTAGGCATCTGCTATAAAAAAGTACAGACAGGATTATACGTTTATCCTTGGCATTATTCAATCATTAAAATTAATGGTAACATATTTTACTCAATTATAGAAGTTTTGTAGACTGCTCATTTAGGTGACATATACATAAAGAATCTATTTAGAAAATTATCAACAAATGTGAAAAATGCACAAATCAATAAACTTGAAATGAAAAAAATTGTTGTCAATTGCACAAAACTTTTTAGAATATTTGATTTGCCATTTTGAACTATTTTTTTCACATTTTTCACCAGATATCGTTTCATGAAGAAAACCACGTGTATAAATGCGTTCAGGTGTATTAGTTGGTGGTTCGATAAAACTTGGGTTATTATGGAATAAGTAAATGAGAGTTTGACCACTGTTGTGGGTTGAAATAGAAGGGTCGAAAGAATAGGAATATATTATATATATATATATATATATATATATATATGTCAGAAAAATTCTTTGTTGTTCTCTACTTCATTGGTCATACATTTTTTCTGGTTCTTCAAGATACACATTTCTACCAAAATATTTTGAACAGAATCAGAATTTGGCATGATCTTTTTTTTATTTGTTTGACTATTTACTTATTTGAGCTTAAGGCATCAATGGAGCACAAAAAATTAAACTGAGAAGTATGTCTATCGATGCAATTTTTTACAAGTGCAATAGCATAACAAGGAAAATTATATTAATATAATATGGATTTTTACTTGTTAGTAGACTTGACATACCTGAGGTTTTATTTTGTTATGAACTGGTAGAAATTTGTTTTCTTAAGTAGAAACAACTCGACTTCTTATAATTATAACACGAGTCACTACACTGTTTTATCAAATAAATTGTTGTCCAGAAACAATTGAAACGTCCAGGAAACATAAAATGTCGATGAATAGGATTTTTTAACAAAATTACATAAACTTTTCCCTCGGACCTTTGAGATTTAATTTTAAAGAGTAGATTTAATAGATTTACGAATTGTAAACATTTATTAGATTTTTTAGATTTATTACAAAAATAATATAACGTAAATTGTAAATTATATCTATCCCATGAATATTAAGATTTCAATCTTTTTGTATAAGTATTTCATATAGAGCTTAATGAGCTCAGCTTATTTATTTATTTGATCCGGGTAAAATGTTTACTAGATTTCCATAATTTTTTAATAGCATGTATAAAAATTGGGTCGGTCTATATATTTATGATAATTTGCTCTCGCTCTCAATTATGTAGCATTAACAAAATTATATATCGTGTTCGATTAAATAATTAATGTCAGTTGATATTAAGCGTTCCACATTTCATAATCTACAATCTCAAATACGGCCAATCACAATAAATATTATCATAGAAACTTGCACCGGCATTATATCTAAACGATTTTTTATGCTAAAACCATAGAACTTTCAGGAAAGTAACAAAAGTTTTAAAACGAATTTTAAGGGATATTAAACATTCTACTACTTTCAAATATTATGCAAGTTCTTTACAAGGATCGGCATAAGATTTTGATCATCTTTTAGTCAAAAAATCCTTAAAAGACTATGAAAATTTAGAAACTGTTAGTAAGATATCACTGTTGGTGATCATAATGATTAGTTTTGATAAAAAATTGAGGCCTTTCTTTCATTTCATTACAGAGATTTTTTGGTGATTTTTACGAATTTTTCAAATAAACTTTTAGTATAATAACAGATTATATAATATTGACGAACATCCTAAAATATTAGAAGCCTAGGAAAAATAGTTTATTTATACAAATTTATCAGAGTTCATGGTAATGGGCAAAGTTATAATTTCACGTTTTCTTGTATCGTGAGATTTTTAAAAGTTGCTAAAATAAAATCTTATTTATCATGTACACTTATCAGAATGTTTTTGTGGTTTGCCTTCAGACAAAATGCCACTTACAGATACTTTTCAATAGACTAGAATTATAGCATTCTAGATCCTCTCCCCACGAAGTAAAGCCTATTAGACGGTTTCCGTGGGTACCAGACACAAGATATAAGCAGTGAACAAAAAAAAAGTTTATATAGCTTGGCTTCGCATAATCAACAAACACTTTTCTTATCAATTTTCCCACGTGTGAAAGCAAAAAGTCATTCCACCTCAAGCAGATTACATATTATTTATTACCTAGATGAGAAAACATGCGGAAATTTAGAGCAAGCATAAAAAAAACAAAAGCAATACATCGTGTCTGCATTTGCTGTGACATGATAACAAAAACGCTGTTAGTACTATGAAAACTGTATTCATAATTAACTTTATATTTCCACATTTTCCATATGTGGGTTAAAGACTTGTTTATCTTGATCATTGATTTATTATGACCACCCACATATGTCCCTCTCCTATTGTCTGACTGATACGTTTGATTTTGAATATAAAAATTGATTAATGATATGTGTCATGTATGATATGAAACAGATTGGTTGCTTTCAAGATAAGTTTGGTTAAAACTGATAGTAATACTACAGCTGGAGATTTTTGCAGAAATATAGGATTTATTAAAATATGTAAAATATAATATAAGTAGCTATAGTCGTGTGCCTTACAAGAGTTTCAAAATTATATAAGTTTAAAAATGGATAGTAGTACTGCCATAGCTGAGTTAAACTCCAACTCGACTCAGAGAAAAATAATGTGAAGATTTCCCATTGCCATGCCGCATCGCAGTGCCCGAAATGAGCTTTTTTCAATTGGCATTATATTTTTGATCTATATTTTCAAGTAAAAATTGATATCACTACTGCATGATATCAGGTTATCCAGAGTGAGGATTTGAACTCACGACCCAGTCCACACACACCAGGCATAGATATATTGGTAGACATTATAGGTATATTTTATGGTAATTAAGCAAAAATATAAAATCGCAATGTAAATGTAAATAAGGGTGCTTAAGTCGTACCTCGGAAAAAATGTGTCTCATATTCGTAAACTACATCATCTGATACCGTTAAATAAAACAAGCAAAATTTTTAAACTGGAAGGTAGGACCACTTTGCGAAACAGAAATAATTAAAAAGTGAACTTTTGTAAAGTTTAATATTATTGATTCATGACAATCTAACTGGAATCTAGCTGAAAAGAAATTATTTGATGCAAATCGACGTGGCTAACACAGTTAACCATTTTTTTCACCCCTGATTACACATTTTGAACATTTTATTTTCAAAACACAATTTTTAAACAATTTTTTCTATGGTTTCAAAGTCAATAAATGGCATAGCATTTATTTTAACAATTTCCTATCATTTTTTATAAAAATTGAGGCCTAATTTGTATTAAAATGGATAAAATATTTATCCTGTTAAAACTAGAGATTGTCTTAAGACATTATACCCGGCACTACAAGGCCAATAAAAATGATAAAATCAGTTTTAAATTGTGGCCTAAATATGCTAACTTATAGTAGTTTTATCAAATAATCTAGCCTCCCTTGTAAATATGTGTCGATATTATAAAATTTGAATATGAAGGATGAATTACTAAAATACATTTTTATGCAGACTATGCATGTCTAAAAATACTTCTTGAATTATTTATGAAGAAAAATTTCATACCAACAATGAAAGGGTGTGTCTATTTTGAGAGGAATTGAACTTTTTTTCTTATAAATTCCAATATGTCTAAATAGAAAGACATTGAGTAATTAGTTTGACAAATAACATAGAACTTTAAAACGAAAACCTAGTGGTTCACCTTTTATTAATGTACTAAATTCTATATTAATTAAATTTTGGTATTAGGAATTGAATATGAAAACAATTTTAATAAATTTATTTAAAAAAATGTTTTGTGAGCGCTTTTTCATTAATTTTATACTACTATTTGATAATACTTTACAAGGTATACAAATTAATTTTGTCTTTACATGTTGTGTGTGAATTAATTTCACCTACATAACATCTTAAAAAAAATATGTAAAATATTATATATATATATATATATATATACATATAGAAATTTATATGTATACATATTTTGCTTTGTATCCGAAAATAGTCAGATTGCGTGTCTCTCTATACGTTGAATTTTCTTTGTATAAAATTGTTGAAATTCGCTTTCTATAAGTAACTTCGGGTGTGAAGGTCCGACGCATAAATTTTCTTTCGTACATTGTATTTAAGGAGAAAAGGAAATTCATAGAATTACACATTATAATTAATTTTCGAAAGCTAATGTATTCGATATGAACATTAGAGCAAAAATGCAAATTCGAGGTGACACGTTTGACATTGAACTTGGTCGTAACATGACTTCTGAAAATTTACACAAGTTTGTAAACAAAATGATTTTTCAATTGAGATGGATAAAAAAATCAGCATTTATACTTTTATTAAACTGGCTGTAGCTAGCTATGTGGTAAAAACAAGGATTAGCAACCACTTTAGCCAGAATGATATCAAGTAGTACTAATATCAGATATTAACTTGAGATTATATTTCTATAAATATCAAATCAAGTGAAAATTTCCTTTTATGAAAATTGCTGCGTATAAATATTAAAAAAGTTAGAGAATTTACCATTTAAGTATATTGAAAATATGTCAACTAGATAGGACAACCAAGGATAAAAGTAATCTCTATCATTGCTTTTTTTATGCTGTTTTTAGAAAGATATCAAAATTCAAAATTATTTTTCAATTGCTCTACAAAAATTACTCTTTAATTATATTTGCTATTTTTCAATGATATGTGATAAAGTAGAAAGGAAAATTATTTGCATTATAAATTAGAGAAAACGAGGAAAATATACCAGTGTATATGCTTAAAATATAAGAAATGTCCTTCGGTAATTTTTAGTTATTGAAATGAAATTGAATTGGGATTAGAACAAACTTATGTTACGCGATTTTTTATATATTACTTTTATATATAGGTGACGAATAAACTGTAATTTTGTATCCTAAAATGACGCAAAGTTTTCTTACAGCAAATTTTGGCACATGCGACTAAACGATTATGGTTAAAACTATATGAGGGTCTAATTTATATGAATTATCATTTAATTACATCACTAAGGATGTAAAACCTTGAAACCTTCACAAAAATAAAATTACGTTATAACCACCACTTTGGATAGGTGTTATATATTTACCAAACACTTATTTCCATTTTATATTACTACTAACAAAAATTTATAAAGAGAGAGTAGATTTTAAGAAATGTTAAAATAATGTCTCGTCGAACAGGAGAGTTTTAATCAATTTGGATCTTGTAGCCACTTGTTTTTTTTATATGATTTGTTATTATCAGATTAAATTAATAATATTAAAAAATCATTCAAAATTAATAAATAATATTAAACAATTTGAACCAATTATATATGATCACAATAAATATGAATCATAAGAAAAAAATTTATTTGCAATTAATATTGCATTTTTTTATATTTTTGTATGCAGTATAAAAAATATTAATGATTATATTTTAACCACGTTGATTGTTTTTGTTATATAGATCGAGTTTTAGTAGTAGTTCGAATTGGTAGTTTTGTGGTAAACTCGTATATATATATATATATATATATATATATATATTTATATTAACGGTGGTATAGTGTTTAAATACCAAGAAATGTTAGACTTTGTTATCTGACGCGACAAGGGCGAAACAATCAACTCAAGGTTAGGCAGCCCCTGGCTAAGGTCAAAAGGAAATTTAACGTGATTACATGTCGAATTAGATGAAAAGTTGATAAAAGTTACATAAGCATCAACAAAATTAAATGCCAAAAGTGGTAAGAACATTGATTAGCAACCACTTGTTTCGGGTTCGATACCCACCCGGGCCAACTTGATGGTTCTACTAGAAACCATCAGAGAGATACTTGACATGAAGCAGTTTTATATAATGTTTAATGAAAATATCCTTTTTTAAGCAAAGATAATGGAAAGTCAAAAAATACTACATATTTAAGTTCGTTAAAAATATATCCCAACTAGAAAGAATATAACTGTGCGGTTTCCTTCTAAATGATCATAGGTTAATGTAACAAAAAACTGAATGTAATGTAGGACACATTTTGAATTAAAAAGTTTGTATATATGGGTAACTATCATCAACAAAATGCCCATCTTCTTTTTCATAACACTGCATATATATTATCTTGCTAAGGCTCTCATAGGAAAGTTACCTATAAACATGCCATATTTATTTATTAAATCAAATATTTGGTATAAGTTAATTTTATTTGATATCAGTTAATTACACAAAGGTCGTGAAAGGACTAAACATAAAATTATTACATTTTTAAAAAAATCTACAAATATAAATGGATGTGAAAAATATGGTATATGAAGTTAAATGTGGAAACATCCTCAAATTCTTTTACTAATATTGCACATAATAGTTATTATTATTTTATTTATTTATTTATTTATATATTATTTTCATATCTCAGTCTGACGGGTGTATCTGGTATGAGAGATTATGAAACAATTTTAAAAATAAATTTATTTAAGTCAATAAATTATGAGGTGATCTCACCGTATGTGTTCACAAATTATACATTTAATGTTACCTACAATTTAATAAACTTGTTTCTATATTTTTGTGTATTTTAAAATACATGTTAGTTCTTATTTAATTTGCAAGAATATTGATTTTCTACAGAAACATACGAAATACAAGTAAAGCGTTTAATTATGCTAAACACGTTTAATAGCAAACACTTTCTCAATATATATACGTTTATTAATTTTACTCAGTAATTCATATAAATATCTTTATGATTTTTATAACTGCAAACATAATGATAAAAGCATACCTATCTTTATGTACATATGTAAGGTACAATTTCATTTATTTGATCTTTCAGCATATCTGCATAAAAAATCTAAAGAAAAAAAGAAATGTTTTATGTAACTTATATTTTATTAAGCCTTCATGCAATGCTATATAAACTATATTAAAATTTAATAAAACGAATGAATTTATTATTTTAATTGCTGGCTGAATAAGTCCTATTAATATATAGCAATAAAATTTATTGAAAATAAATAAAATGAATGCTATATTGATTGGTATAGAACATTTATTATTTTAATTGCTGGCTGAATAAGTCTATTCATATTTCATATATAGAAATAAGCAATAAAATATTTTACCATCAAGGATATTCTAATATCTAGTTCTATTAACTAGTTCTGAATTTTAATATATGTCATTTAATTTCTGAATAAATAAATTCACAAGTGACCAGTTAAAGATGAAATTATGATTAAGGTTCAACCTAATGCTACGTTACATTACAATACAGAAGTTTCCTAGTAGAAACAGAGAGGAATAGAGTTCATAAAAATCATTTTTCGTATTAATGCTTTTTTCGATTTTTTACTATAACTAATATTATTATTGAGACAATGTGGTCAAAACAGCAAAGACAATAACCCTTAATGAATTGAAATTTATCGCGTGCAAATTATTTATGTATTAGAGGTTATTCGAGGGTATTCCGTACGAAAAGCAACTGACCTCTAGAATCATAAAACACAATGTTGCGGCCAAATCACTTTATTATATAGAAAAGTACATACAATCGTAGAGGGTAGTGTATAGAAAAAAATCTATTGTTTCAAACCCAATATATTTATATTCTTCAAACAAACGAATTATTTTTGTTATTAAACACCAAATCTAATAACTAATTCCAAACGCTCCTTATGTTATATAAAATTTCTTCTAATTTTCAGTTGCATTGGTATTTACCTGCCTTGTTTCTTTATTTTGAATTAAATGTTATAGATTTTACGTCCATCATAAAACGTGGTGATAATCAAATAAGTCTTTTATTCAATCGATAAATTCTAAGAATAGGTAATTGTGGCTAATTCGGGGATAATGGCCAACATGAATTATCCAAAACACGAATTAAAACATTTACGTATAATGAACACATCGGTTGCTATTTTTTGTAACTTGAATATACTCGAATTCGTCGCTCATTGTACAATAATTAATTAAACAAAAATTAGTTAATGCATTTTTTTTACGATATCTTAATTTGAACTATCCAAATTGATTTAGCTAATTCAACAAAATAAATCGATTCTTTAAATGTAGAAAAACCCAACAATAATAAAAAAATATCCAGATATTTAATCATACTGTATGACAAATGTGTACTCGAATGATTCTCAAATGCAAAATTCAATATAAAACTATTTTTGTCTTGTAATGCTGGATAATTATAAAAACATGGTATGTAACTATTATCATTCAAGAAATGAAATTATGCAAATATAAATACTTTTCTCTACTATTACCTGTAATTGATGAAAATTTATTCTCAGATAGGAGAACGTTGAACTTTACAGTAACCTCTAGCAATGAATTATTAATTAGCTATCGATTTTTGTTTCTCTTATTTTAACTATGAACTGACCATCTAAATTTTTAATCTAGTTCTGAATAAAAAGAAAGTGTTTCATTTTTAATTCTAAAACCGAAAAGTAATGGAAATGAAATATTTTCTATTGCGTTAAAAAAACTGTTGGGTATTATGCGAAAAATTATATTCAGTGGTTCTCTACTGTATATAATAAAACATGAAAAATATTTTAATTCATTCAATTAATTGATTATTTTATCATAAATAATTAACATGATTAGGTTGATATAATAAAAAATTAAATGTGTTAATAATAAATTGAATATAATCATAAATAATTTTAGGATAAAATGTTTAATGGATTTACAGATAAATCTTCTTAATATTATTAAATATACAATATGAAGACAATATACATTTATTGTTTTCTCAGCTTTAGCTTAGATTTTTCGATAAATTGGAAGGATTTTTAATATAGAAAGGTCTCATTTTTTGCGTACTTGTACTACATACTCATACTGTGTTGGACTGTTAAGCCCAATTTTCATTAACTTCGTATAATCGCTAATTTCATGTTGTGAAATATTAAATAATCAAATAGAGAGTTTTATCTGAAGTATATCAGATACGACTTCAAAATTTGTATTATTGTCATTTTTATTGCTTTATTAAATGATAGTAAAGTAATTTTATGACTTTATTAATTAACTTATTTTATTACTTACGGTTTTGGGGAACTCATCATTTTTCGGTTTGTGTTCAGAGCCCTGGGACTAGAAGCATAAGTGTAAACGCTCCTATATTGTGGCTGAAAAAGGGCCCCACAGATATCGGGGGCCACAGTCCGGGGACCATATGGCGCCATTGTCGAAACAAGAGTTGGGGACTGTAAAATTAAGTAAATTAATAAAAAAATTTCGTAATCAGAGAAAATTAATATAAACGAAATAATGAATAGTTGCTTTTCTATTTACTCATTATTTTCATATCTCAGTCAGGCAGGGATGTCTGGTATAAGAGATTATGAAACATTTTTCATATTTAATATATACATATCATTTATATCTATTTCATTAAGATACTTTTTAGACCAAAATTTATAGACATGACCTTAAGAGTTGGACATGACTAAAATTGAATCTAAAACTAACATTTGATGCCAATTTGCAGTTTTTAAATTGATCATTTGAAGCACAAGAAAAGAACTTTAAGATACGTAGGAAACTTTGCATGATTTTGATTAAATATGCAAACTTTTGATTAAATATGTAACTGAAAACTGACTTACTAGTTTAAAATACTTTTTTTCTAGATCATTTTAATACACGATTTTAATCATTTCATGACATGTATTCCTAAATATATGTATTTTTATAAATTAATTCGATTCAAGTATAAAAGTTTGTGGAGTCGAAATCTATCAGAAAATATGTATCGACATGGATGTTCACACAGTTTATATTTTCTCTATGATTGTTTTCTGAAATAGATACCTTTTCAACAAAAACAAATCAAAGCCAAATAATAAATTCGAATGAAATATAATGATAATATTGCACTGAATTTACATCAAACAATTTAGAATATTATAGAAGTAATAATGATTGCGAATAAATTTAGATACGTTGATTAGGTTTATATATTTTTTATATTAAAATCTCTATTAAGTGATATTAATATTTATAATTTTGAAGGACAATACGTGGTAGCGATTAAAAAATGCAAAATTTGAAATTAAATTTCTCAAGAAACCATTGCATCTATAGAACTTTATTTTTTTAGGTACATGTCAAAACAAAGATATATTTTCATTATGTAAATATGCACTTATAACTTAGTATCTGGAATGCTTTAATGAGTTTTAATTTTATGATAATATTAAAAATGGTTTTTATTGTTAAGGACATTCACATGCTAAACTATTTTCACTGATTATGGCTTCTAAGTCAAAAAAGGATAAAAAAGGATAAAAAAAATTAATAGAGATAAACTTACCTTTCCCAAATCACATTTATTTTTGAATTAGACTCACTTGACTTTTATAAAACAATTAATTAAAATCGCTAGCTTCAACTGCGCATAAGTATAAAATATCACTTAAAATTAAATATAACTTTTACACCTTAATACGGAATCATAACTGACGAAAATTACATTCTTCTATTTACTTCCAGTCACATTCTAATGACATCGTTGTCATGGCAATCTGATAAATTATTTGATGATGAGAATAATTCGAATATACAAATTGGTTTTCGTTCGTTACTTAGAACTCAGTTACAAACCTACAAAAGTCTTGGCGGAGAATTGATAGAGGACTCTTGAAAAGGCTGAAATTAAAAATTTCTGAAAAATGTAAAATGGGTATAGTAAATTGACTAAAAACCATAGTAAATTGGATTGGTATTTATCAAATAAAAGTATTATGTCCAGCCTTTTCTGATAGTATACTGTACCTTATTATTAAAAACCTTTGACGAGATTCGGTTAATAAATTTGAAAAAAAAAAACTATTTTAAGAAACGGATCAGGCACGACTCACCAAGAATCTGAATCTAGGCAGGATGAGGTTCCAAATTTAATACTGGTTTGAGAATTAATACAAAACGATGTACTTTCTTTATACACTTTCTGTGTTTATTTTATATTTTATTTGAAGTAGATTGATTATAATTAGATCTCAGTCATCAGAAACATTAAGATATATCAAAATTTGATAACTTAAATGGTTAGATTTTCAATCTAAAGTTGCTCAAATTAAAAAAATCAAAAGTATAGCTTTAAATTTGCATTAGTATCTTCTTGCAGTGTTTGTTTCAAACAGAAAATCCGATTATACTTAATTCTCAGTCATTAGAAACATTTAAGATTTATCTTAACAATTGAGCAATACATATATCAAAACACCTCTCAATTATATATGAAAATTTTATAAATGAAATACTTAGATTTTTCATCAAAAGCTACTTAAATTTGCAATGGTATTTAATTAACTTTTTTATGTTTTTTGGATATTCCAAACCATTTTGAATAGTTTGATCCCAAAATTGAAACAAATAAGTGTGTGAGAAAGTGTGTTTGTGAACTAAGTTTTGACCTTTAGTTCAAAAATTTAAAAGCCATTTGATGAAACTCAATAAGGACTCTTGTTGATTACATTTGCGCAACAATAGGCCAAGCCATTTTTTATACCTAATTACCATATAAGGGTAGTTTTTTTTATTAAAGTTGTCTCTAGGAATCTTGAACCGGTTTTGAAAATTTAAACACTGGTGGAAAGATTCAGTTGGAAATAATGTTGATCAGTTTTTTATATAAATCGGCCCAGCCGTTTCTTTGTTATTAATTGAGAAAAGCAATTTTTGACAAATTTGATGAAAATTTGAAAGGTGTGATACCCCTTTGGACCATACAAACATCTAGTAATATTATGTGCCTACAAAATTGAACTGGATGAATTATAAACATCTATTTATGGTTTTGAATAATAATATTTCACTTTCAAAATCAGCAGTTGTACAATTAATCGTCATTATTTTAAAAATTACTAACTCCCAATTATAATTTTCAACCTCTCTAAAGGCAAAAATATAGGCATAATAACTTTGAAGACAAATAAGGCACTATCTCTATTTATATATTTACTAACATTAAATTAATTATCAACGAATATGCTCAAACTATCCAAAATTCAAGCTATAAATAAGTGTTACAATAATTTATTAACTTCCAGAAAATACAAATTTTTATATGAATTTACGTTTCAAAGGTTTCTTAATATTTTGCCACACCTTAGAAAAATGGATGTATGTGTGTGTGTATATGGGAACACCGATCAACCTATGTGAATAATTCAAAAAACATTCGATTTGTATTGATAAGCAGACATGCTGATTATTTTTTGGCGAAGGTAGGTCTAGCCGTGCCGTTAGTAGATAAGGAAGTCAAAACTGATCGGGTTCAAATTCACGTCTGTATTTTTTTTAAATTTTATTTAATGCTTTTTATGTTTGTATACTATATGTTTTCTTTAAAATTGTTAACTCAGTGCATATATTTTGCGAACGAAAAATTGATGCATTTGATATAAAATATGTTCCTTCTAACAATAAGTCCGCTTGATTAGATTTTGTTTATATATATTTCATTCAAATATATATAAACAACGTCCTCTAATCTAATAAGTTCTCACATTTTGTCTACAAGGAACAAATAATGAAAATTCTAGTTTTTATAATATTTATTCAGAAACATTTTTGTTGACTGATTATTTTTATTCTTCGAATGATCAATTACGGTACGGGAATTTACCAGCAATTTGCCTTAAGGTACGATGCCATACACCACTAGTTTATTGTATTTTTTCAAACTTGAAACCCTCTTCAATTTTCCGGAAAAGGAAGTAATTTTTCAGGCGGTTGTCCAGTGCCGCCATCTTGCCATCAAAAGTCTTATTACAATGACAGTTGACAGTTCAGTTCACTATCAACATTCGATAAAGTCAGATTTGTGAAAAGATTAAATGTTGGAAATAAATAATTTAATAAAATAGAAAAAAATGTCTACAAAAAATAGATTAGGCACAAAGTTCAAGCAAGCAATTGGAGCTTCAGCAAATACTAGATTTAGTTTAATATTATATGTGGCTTTGGCTTTAGTTCGAATAATCTTAACCTGTTTACCACAATTAGGTTATATTCATCCTGATGAATATTTTCAATCACTAGAAGTAATTGCAGGTAGATATTATAGTTTTAAAATAAAAGGATTGTCCATATCAGCATTTTAATATCATAATTTCTAATATACTTTTAATAATTTCATATTATTGTCATTAAATTTGGACTAGTTCACATTATCTAAATATTTAGATGTTTCTTGTTCCTCTTTTCATTATCCAAGTAACTTTAAATATATTAATATGTTATGAAGTTATCTTGATATCTTCATCTCATTGATCGAAGATATTCTTTTGTATTATTCTGAAATCATCAATGTTTTTGTTATTTTTAGGCAGTGTTCTAGATATCGACAGCATTCGAACATGGGATTTCAATGCTACATTTCCAATACGATGCATAACATTCCCTTACCTCACTATTGGCATTCCTTTAAAATTCCTTAATTTCCTATCATACAATTTATTTTATTATTTTAATATAAACATCAAAGGACCTTATACAGTATTAGTATTTCCTCGGCTCTTCATTTGCCTTCTATCATTTATTGTAGATTACTGCCTATATAAAATTTGTATTATTTATGGTCAAAATTATAAAACTAGATTGTGTGTTCTAGCTAGTTCTTTTGTAATGATAGTTTTTGGTACACACACTTTTTCTAATACCTTGGAAATGGTATTTATTTCTATTTTATTATATTGCGTGGCTGAATGTATGTTTTACTCGGATAACATAATTTATCAGAAGGAGTTTTTATTGATAAATACAACAAAGCTTTTATTACTGTAGATAAAGTTAAATTTCATAAGTTAAAATTAATGCTACCTGATCACACACTGCGCAAGTGTTTGCCTATTAGTACAATATGTGTATTAGAATATTTAATAGACCTACGTTTATCTGTTTTGGATTTTTCCAGTATTTTTTTGGCTTTTAAGAGGCTTAGGTACCAAAACAGTTACGATGTATGATTTTAATTTGCGAATTTTTTCATTAATATTATCTGGATTACCAACTTTAATTTTATTGATAGTCATTGATTCGTTTTATTATATGTATATAACTATGGCAGAAGTAGAAAAACTAGATATATCAATTAATAGTTTTGTTGTTACACCTTTAAATTTTGTGAAATACAATCTACAAAGCAGTAATTTAAAAGAACATGGTATACATCCTATGTGGCTACATATTATTGTTAATATTCCCTTATTATTTAATGTATTGGGAATCTATGGAGTATATAAATTTACAACAATAATGTACAGGTAATATTTGATTATAAATAATATAAAATATTTACTTAATGATGTGAAAACTATTAATTTTAGATTATTTCGAGGGCGATACACACAAATACCTCGGATTCAAAGCATTGTTGGCCTTATGACTGCTTGTTTCATGGGTCCTATTATTTTACTTTCATTTATAAAACATCAGGAACCGAGATTTTTGATTCCGGTTATACTTCCATTGGTTTTTCTGCATTCTCAAAAAATTCAACACCCAGCAGGAGTTACACAAAATAAAATAAAAGATAAGCAGCACTCTATTCTATTAAGAATTTGGTATACTGTAAATATTATCTGCATAGTGTTATTCGGTTTTATTCATCAGGGTGGCATCTACCCTTTAGCAGATTATATTTCAAATGCCTTAACATTAAAGCCCCAACAAAGTTCTGTTCATTTGGTAACCAGCCATTTATTTATGTTTCCTGAATCATTACTTTTAATACCTGACAGTAAACGTTTAAGAAAAAATTATGATACTGGTCAAAAATATAGAATAGGCAGGCAATTCCATTCCTATGAAATGGGTTCTGCATCCATAGACAAAGTGGTGGATAAAATCAATGCAATATATACAGTATCACAAATTAAATATGAAAAGACTAATATTTATAATATCATATATTTAGCAATTCCTTCTTCATTGATTAATGAACTTGATAGTGTTATTAATATGAGGAAAAATGTTCCATTTGTACTAAATGAAATGAAGCATTTTTATTCACATATCAGTGTAGAAGCATTGCCCAGAATTTCTATTTATGAAAATTGTTCTAGTCATATAGATAATATAGATTATTGCACTTCGGATAATATTACCAAATCACCAAAAAAGTTTTTTTCTGATATTATTGATCAGATTGGTTTGACTCTGTATCGAGTTCAAAAAAGAACTTGATATAATAATAATTAGTTGTGTTAGTAGTTTGCATATTAATTAATTTAGTATCTTATTAATTAATGTAGCTAATGCTGCATTGTACATAAATTTTATAATTATTTATTAATAGATTGCTTTAAAATTAAATAATAAACAATATTTATTTGTAGCACATATAAGCATCAAGTTTTATACATCTAGTCAATATTTATAATAGATTTATATTTCATGTTAATACATTTTTCAGATCAGTTTATGCCTTTCATTTAAATAATTGCGATTATATAATATTAATAAATGGAAGAAACATTTATCTGATTCGAATTCAGTTTAGTAGTTGATAGGTGGCGAAACCATTTTACGAATTGAAATATCACAAATTTTTTTTATTAACAGAATAGAAAAAAATTCTTATACATTTTTCATTGTGGATTTTAGTAAATAATAGTTTTTTTTTAACTTCCCGTAGGGTAAGTTATAGTAATCGCAAAAAAATCTAAAATAAAAATTTGTTTATACCTTTACGTTTCAAAGGAACATTTTGGCATACCTCAGAAAAAATAGATTATGTGTGTGTATGTGTTTATGTGAGTGTGTCTGTGGTGTCGGATACAAATTTCCGTCGACGATTTCGGGAACACCGATCAACCGATTTAATAATTCAAAAAACATCGATTTGTATTGATAAGGAGATGTGCTGATTAGTTTTTGGCAGGTCTAGCCGTTCCGAAGATACGGGGAAGAAATGCCAAAACGGTAACTCAGTTTTTAAGAGAACGGAGCGTCCGATTTTAATAATTCAAAAA
>NW_020539725.1:53904758-54022649 GCF_003426905.1 Ctenocephalides felis | reverse complement strand
CCCACTCGGTCTTCTACAGGTAAGAAATGTTTTTATGTAATAGCCTGATACGCCGCTCAGGTATATTTATTGATAACACGGAATCTTTCTTGATGGGTGTCCGCAGGTGCTGCGCTATTGTTTTCGAACTACACACAATTATAAACAATATCATATTACATACTACACTTTTCCAGGTTCACATTATTAATTCTTTTATGATTTTATGCAAAAAAAATTCATATGATCTAGTCATAGATAATGTCAATCAATCTAAGACATCTTAATTATAATAAATGATTGACTTATTTAAAAATGTATCTAAGTAATTATATATTCATGTCACTAAAGTTTAAAAATTGGATGCGTTATGGCAGATAATTGCTTACCTGCTAACAAATTATTTAATTTAACAAGGTTTATTCATACATTTCAACATACTTGATATATATTAAAAATGTCTGGAAGTCATAACAGGAAGAAAAACAAACAAATATATTTTATTATTTATTTTAATCAACATTAAAATACCAAAGCATAACGCAAAATAATAAAAATGAATATTTATCATTTATCATTGTTTGATGGAACATTCTTTGTTTTTATACTTTTTTAAATTTTTTGTCATGTTTTGATGTTTTAATGTTAATTAGAAGGTTTTTTAAAAAACGTTTCAGCCTTTTTATTTTGTTCTTCCTGATATGGGCTGCAGAATGATGGATTATATGAATGTCGAAACGTAAAAAATTCGGTCGATAATTTTAAGAGGCCAAAAAAGATATTCGGTTCTTTCAAAAAGAACAGTTTATAATAAAAAATCTGCATTATGATTACAATGTTTCGAATATGAAAGAAATTCTTATGAATTGTTTATAAGAATCGAATTGCAAACTAGTGGGGTGCATGGCATTGTGCTTTAAGGCAAATTGCTGGTAATTGAAAATCTTGGTACGGAACCAAGAAAAAATTACACAGAATGTGTACACATTATTAAAATTTTTACAAAATATCTGATTTTTTTATGTACATATATCCAATTAACATTTTTGACCGCCAAATGTCATTTTTTAAATTATTTTTATTGAGAGTCCATAACCGCTGGACCTGCCTTCCCAAAAATTTAATCAATTCTTCATCCTGTCAATACAAGTAAAATGTTTTTTGAATTATTAAAATCGGACGCTCCGTTCTCTTAAAAACTGAGTTACCGTTTTTGGCATTTCTTCCCCGTATCTTCGGAACGGCTAGACCTGCCAAAAACTAATCAGCACATCTCCTTATCAATACAAATCGAATGTTTTTTGAATTATTCAAATCGGTTGATCGGTGTTCCCGAAATCGTCGACGGAAATTTGTATCCGCACACACAGACACACTCACATACACACATACACACACATATATCTATTTTTTCTGAGGTATGCCAAAATGTTCCTTTGAAACGTAAAGGTATATAAAAAATTTTGTTTTTGTTTTTTTTTGCGATTACTATAACTTACCCTACGGGAAGTTAAAAAAAACTATTATTTACTAAAATCCACAATGAAAAATGTATAAGAATTTTTTTCTATTCTGTTAATAAAAAAAATTTGTGATATTTCAATTCGTAAAATGGTTTCGCCACCTATCAACTACTAAACTGAATTCGAATCAGATAAATGTTTCTTCCATTTTATTAATATTATATAATCGCAATTATTTAAATGAAAGGCATAAACTGATCTGAAAAATGTATTAACATGAAATATAAATCTATTATAAATATTGACTAGATGTATAAAACTTGATGCTTATATGTGCTACAAATAAATATTTGTTTATTATTTAATTTTAAAGCAATCTATTAATAAATAATTATAAAATTTATGTACAATGCAGCATTAGCTACATTAATTAATAAGATACTAAATTAATTAATATGCAAACTACTAACACAACTAATTATTATTATATCAAGTTCTTTTTTGAACTCGATACAGAGTTAAACCAATCTGATCAATAATATCAGAAAAAAACTTTTTTGGTGATTTGGTGATATTATCCGAAGTGCAATATTCTGTATTATCTATATGACTAGAACAATTTTCATAAATAGAAATCCTTGGCAATGCTTCTACACTGATATGTGAATAAAAATGCTTCATTTCATTTAGTACAAATGGAACATTTTTCCTCATATTAATAACACTATCAAGTTCATTAATCAATGAAGAAGGAATTGCTAAATATATGATATTATAAATATTAGTCTTTTCATATTTAATTTGTGATACTGTATATATGGCATTGATTTTATCCACCACTTTGTCTATGGATGCAGAACCCATTTCATAGGAATGGAATTGCCTACCTATTCTATATTTTTGACCAGTATCATAATTTTTTCTTAACCGTTTACTGTCAGGTATTAAAAGTAATGATTCAGGAAACATAAATAAATGGCTGGTTACCAAATGAACAGAACTTTGTTGGGGCTTTAATGTTAAGGCATTTGAAATATAATCTGCTAAAGGGTAGATGCCACCCTGATGAATAAAACCGAAGAACACTATGCAGATAATATTTACAGTATACCAAATTCTTAATAGAACAGAATGCTGCTTATCTTTTATCTTATTTTGTGAAACTTCTGCTGGATGTTGAATTTTTTGAGAATGCAGAAAAACCAATGGAAGTATAACCGGAATCAAAAATCTCGGTTCCTGATGTTTTATAAATGAAAGTAAAATAATAGGACCCATGAAGCAAGCAGTCATTAGGCCAACAATGCTTTGAATCCGAGGTATTTGTGTGTATCGTCCTCGAAATAATCTAAAATTAATAGTTTTCACATCACTAAGTGAATATTTGGTAATATTTATAATCAATTATTACCTGTACATTATTGTTGTAAACTTATATACTCCATAGATTCCCAATACATTAAATAATAAGGGAATATTAACAATAATATGTAGCCACATAGGATGTATACCATGTTCTTTTAAATTACTGCTTTGTAGATTGTATTTCACAAAATTTAAAGGTGTAACAACAAAACTATTAATTGATATATCTAGTTTTTCTACTTCTGCCATAGTTATATACATATAATAAAACGAATCAATGACTATCAATAAAATTAAAGTTGGTAATCCAGATAATATTAATGAAAAAATTCGCAAATTAAAATCATACATCGTAACTGTTTTGGTACCTAAGCCTCTTAAAAGCCAAAAAAATACTGGAAAAAATCCAAAACAGATAAACGTAGGTCTATTAAATATTCCTAATACACATATTGTACTAATAGGCAAACACTTGCGCAGTGTGTGATCAGGTAGCATTAATTTTAACTTATGAAATTTAACTTTATCTACAGTAATAAAAGCTTTGTTGTATTTATCAATTAAAAACTCCTTCTGATAAATTATGTTATCCGAGTAAAACATACATTCAGCCACGCAATATAATAAAATAGAAATAAATACCATTTCCAAGGTATTAGAAAAAGTGTGTGTACCAAAAACTATCATTACAAAAGAACTAGCTAGAACACACAATCTAGTTTTATAATTTTGACCATAAATAATACAAATTTTATATAGGCAGTAATCTACAATAAATGATAGAAGGCAAATGAAGAGCCGAGGAAATACTAATACTGTATAAGGTCCTTTGATGTTTATATTAAAATAATAAAATAAATTGTATGATAGGAAATTAAGGAATTTTAAAGGAATGCCAATAGTGAGGTAAGGGAATGTTATGCATCGTATTGGAAATGTAGCATTGAAATCCCATGTTCGAATGCTGTCGATATCTAGAACACTGCCTAAAAATAACAAAAACATTGATGATTTCAGAATAATACAAAAGAATATCTTCGATCAATGAGATGAAGATATCAAGATAACTTCATAACATATTAATATATTTAAAGTTACTTGGATAATGAAAAGAGGAACAAGAAACATCTAAATATTTAGATAATGTGAACTAGTCCAAATTTAATGACAATAATATGAAATTATTAAAAGTATATTAGAAATTATGATATTAAAATGCTGATATGGACAATCCTTTTATTTTAAAACTATAATATCTACCTGCAATTACTTCTAGTGATTGAAAATATTCATCAGGATGAATATAACCTAATTGTGGTAAACAGGTTAAGATTATTCGAACTAAAGCCAAAGCCACATATAATATTAAACTAAATCTAGTATTTGCTGAAGCTCCAATTGCTTGCTTGAACTTTGTGCCTAATCTATTTTTTGTAGACATTTTTTTCTATTTTATTAAATTATTTATTTCCAACATTTAATCTTTTCACAAATCTGACTTTATCGAATGTTGATAGTGAACTGAACTGTCAACTGTCATTGTAATAAGACTTTTGATGGCAAGATGGCGGCACTGGACAACCGCCTGAAAAATTACTTCCTGTTCCGGAAAATTGAAGAGGGTTTCAAGTTTGAAAAAATACAATAAACTAGTGGTGTATGGCATCGTACCTTAAGGCAAATTGCTGGTAAATTCCCGTACCGTAATTGATCATTCGAAGAATAAAAATAATCAGTCAACAAAAATGTTTCTGAATAAATATTATAAAAACTAGAATTTTCATTATTTGTTCCTTGTAGACAAAATGTGAGAACTTATTAGATTAGAGGACGTTGTTTATATATATTTGAATGAAATATATATAAACAAAATCTAATCAAGCGGACTTATTGTTAGAAGGAACATATTTTATATCAAATGCATCAATTTTTCGTTCGCAAAATATATGCACTGAGTTAACAATTTTAAAGAAAACATATAGTATACAAACATAAAAAGCATTAAATAAAATTTAAAAAAAATACAGACGTGAATTTGAACCCGATCAGTTTTGACTTCCTTATCTACTAACGGCACGGCTAGACCTACCTTCGCCAAAAAATAATCAGCATGTCTGCTTATCAATACAAATCGAATGTTTTTTTAATTAATCACATAGGTTGATCGGTGTTCCCATATACACACACACATACATCCATTTTTCTAAGGTGTGGCAAAATATTAAGAAACCTTTGAAACGTAAATTCATATAAAAATTTGTATTTTCTGGAAGTTAATAAATTATTGTAACACTTATTTATAGCTTGAATTTTGGATAGTTTGAGCATATTCGTTGATAATTAATTTAATGTTAGTAAATATATAAATAGAGATAGTGCCTTATTTTTGTCTTCAAAGTTATTATGCCTATATTTTTGCCTTTAGAGAGGTTGAAAATTATAATTGGGAGTTAGTAATTTTTAAAATAATGACGATTAATTGTACAACTGCTGATTTTGAAAGTGAAATATTATTATTCAAAACCATAAATAGATGTTTATAATTCATCCAGTTCAATTTTGTAGGCACATAATATTACTAGATGTTTGTATGGTCCAAAGGGGTATCACACCTTTCAAATTTTCATCAAATTTGTCAAAAATTGCTCTTCTCAATTAATAACAAAGAAACGGCTGGGCCGATTTATATAAAAAACTGATCAACATTATTCCCAACTGAATCTTTCGACCAGTGTTTAAATTTTCAAAACCGGTTCAAGATTCCTAGAGACAACTTTAATAAAAAAAACTACCCTTATATGGTAATTAGGTATAAAAAATGGCTTGGCCTATTGTTGCGCAAATGTAATCAACAAGAGTCCTTATTGAGTTTCATCAAATGGCTTTTAAATTTTTGAACTAAAGGTCAAAACTTAGTTCACAAACACACTTTCTCACACACTTATTTGTTTCAATTTTGGGATCAAACTATTCAAAATGGTTTGGAATATCCAAAAAACATAAAAAAGTTAATTAAATACCATTGCAAATTTAAGTAGCTTTTGATGAAAAATCTAAGTATTTCATTTATAAAATTTTCATATATAATTGAGAGGTGTTTTGATATATGTATTGCTCAATTGTTAAGATAAATCTTAAATGTTTCTAATGACTGAGAATTAAGTATAATCGGATTTTCTGTTTGAAACAAACACTGCAAGAAGATACTAATGCAAATTTAAAGCTATACTTTTGATTTTTTTAATTTGAGCAACTTTAGATTGAAAATCTAACCATTTAAGTTATCAAATTTTGATATATCTTAAATGTTTCTGATGACTGAGATCTAATTATAATCAATCTACTTCAAATAAAATATAAAATAAACACAGAAAGTGTATAAAGAAAGTACATCGTTTTGTATTAATTCTCAAACCAGTATTAAATTTGGAATCTCATCCTGCCTAGATTCAGATTCTTGGTGAGTCGTGCCTGATCCGTTTCTTAAAATAGTTTTTTTTTTTCAAATTTATTAACCGAATCTCGTCAAAGGTTTTTAATAATAAGGTACAGTATACTATCAGAAAAGGCTGGACATAATACTTTTATTTGATAAATACCAATCCAATTTACTATGGTTTTTAGTCAATTTACTATACCCATTTTACATTTTTCAGAAATTTTTAATTTCAGCCTTTTCAAGAGTCCTCTATCAATTCTCCGCCAAGACTTTTGTAGGTTTGTAACTGAGTTCTAAGTAACGAACGAAAACCAATTTGTATATTCGAATTATTCTCATCATCAAATAATTTATCAGATTGCCATGACAACGATGTCATTAGAATGTGACTGGAAGTAAATAGAAGAATGTAATTTTCGTCAGTTATGATTCCGTATTAAGGTGTAAAAGTTATATTTAATTTTAAGTGATATTTTATACTTATGCGCAGTTGAAGCTAGCGATTTTAATTAATTGTTTTATAAAAGTCAAGTGAGTCTAATTCAAAAATAAATGTGATTTGGGAAAGGTAAGTTTATCTCTATTAATTTTTTTTATCCTTTTTTATCCTTTTTTGACTTAGAAGCCATAATCAGTGAAAATAGTTTAGCATGTGAATGTCCTTAACAATAAAAACCATTTTTAATATTATCATAAAATTAAAACTCATTAAACTTTATGATTTAACTTAGTATTTGGAATGTAAAGCATTCCAGATACTAAGTTATAAGTGCATATTTACATAATGAAAATATATCTTTGTTTTGACATGTACCTAAAAAAATAAAGTTCTATAGATGCAATGGTTTCTTGAGAAATTTAATTTCAAATTTTGCATTTTTTAATCGCTACCACGTATTGTCCTTCAAAATTATAAATATTAATATCACTTAATAGAGATTTTAATATAAAAAATATATAAACCTAATCAACGTATCTAAATTTATTCGCAATCATTATTACTTCTATAATATTCTAAATTGTTTGATGTAAATTCAGTGCAATATTATCATTATATTTCATTCGAATTTATTATTTGGCTTTGATTTGTTTTTGTTGAAAAGGTATCTATTTCAGAAAACAATCATAGAGAAAATATAAACTGTGTGAACATCCATGTCGATACATATTTTCTGATAGATTTCGACTCCACAAACTTTTATACTTGAATCGAATTAATTTATAAAAATACATATATTTAGGAATACATGTCATGAAATGATTAAAATCGTGTATTAAAATGATCTAGAAAAAAAGTATTTTAAACTAGTAAGTCAGTTTTCAGTTACATATTTAATCAAAAGTTTGCATATTTAATCAAAATCATGCAAAGTTTCCTACGTATCTTAAAGTTCTTTTCTTGTGCTTCAAATGATCAATTTAAAAACTGCAAATTGGCATCAAATGTTAGTTTTAGATTCAATTTTAGTCATGTCCAACTCTTAAGGTCATGTCTATAAATTTTGGTCTAAAAAGTATCTTAATGAAATAGATATAAATGATATGTATATATTAAATATGAAAAATGTTTCATAATCTCTTATACCAGACATCCCTGCCTGACTGAGATATGAAAATAATGAGTAAATAGAAAAGCAACTATTCATTATTTCGTTTATATTAATTTTCTCTGATTACGAAATTTTTTTTATTAATTTACTTAATTTTACAGTCCCCAACTCTTGTTTCGACAATGGCGCCATATGGTCCCCGGACTGTGGCCCCCGATATCTGTGGGGCCCTTTTTCAGCCACAATATAGGAGCGTTTACACTTATGCTTCTAGTCCCAGGGCTCTGAACACAAACCGAAAAATGATGAGTTCCCCAAAACCGTAAGTAATAAAATAAGTTAATTAATAAAGTCATAAAATTACTTTACTATCATTTAATAAAGCAATAAAAATGACAATAATACAAATTTTGAAGTCGTATCTGATATACTTCAGATAAAACTCTCTATTTGATTATTTAATATTTCACAACATGAAATTAGCGATTATACGAAGTTAATGAAAATTGGGCTTAACAGTCCAACACAGTATGAGTATGTAGTACAAGTACGCAAAAAATGAGACCTTTCTATATTAAAAATCCTTCCAATTTATCGAAAAATCTAAGCTAAAGCTGAGAAAACAATAAATGTATATTGTCTTCATATTGTATATTTAATAATATTAAGAAGATTTATCTGTAAATCCATTAAACATTTTATCCTAAAATTATTTATGATTATATTCAATTTATTATTAACACATTTAATTTTTTATTATATCAACCTAATCATGTTAATTATTTATGATAAAATAATCAATTAATTGAATGAATTAAAATATTTTTCATGTTTTATTATATACAGTAGAGAACCACTGAATATAATTTTTCGCATAATACCCAACAGTTTTTTTAACGCAATAGAAAATATTTCATTTCCATTACTTTTCGGTTTTAGAATTAAAAATGAAACACTTTCTTTTTATTCAGAACTAGATTAAAAATTTAGATGGTCAGTTCATAGTTAAAATAAGAGAAACAAAAATCGATAGCTAATTAATAATTCATTGCTAGAGGTTACTGTAAAGTTCAACGTTCTCCTATCTGAGAATAAATTTTCATCAATTACAGGTAATAGTAGAGAAAAGTATTTATATTTGCATAATTTCATTTCTTGAATGATAATAGTTACATACCATGTTTTTATAATTATCCAGCATTACAAGACAAAAATAGTTTTATATTGAATTTTGCATTTGAGAATCATTCGAGTACACATTTGTCATACAGTATGATTAAATATCTGGATATTTTTTTATTATTGTTGGGTTTTTCTACATTTAAAGAATCGATTTATTTTGTTGAATTAGCTAAATCAATTTGGATAGTTCAAATTAAGATATCGTAAAAAAAATGCATTAACTAATTTTTGTTTAATTAATTATTGTACAATGAGCGACGAATTCGAGTATATTCAAGTTACAAAAAATAGCAACCGATGTGTTCATTATACGTAAATGTTTTAATTCGTGTTTTCGATAATTCATGTTGGCCATTATCCCCGAATTAGCCACAATTACCTATTCTTAGAATTTATCGATTGAATAAAAGACTTATTTGATTATCACCACGTTTTATGATGGACGTAAAATCTATAACATTTAATTCAAAATAAAGAAACAAAGCAGGTAAATACCAATGCAACTGAAAATTAGAAGAAATTTTATATAACATAAGGAGCGTTTGGAATTAGTTATTAGATTTGGTGTTTAATAACAAAAATAATTCGTTTGTTTGAAGAATATAAATATATTGGGTTTGAAACAATAGATTTTTTTCTATACACTACCCTCTACGATTGTATGTACTTTTCTATATAATAAAGTGATTTGGCCGCAACATTGTGTTTTATGATTCTAGAGGTCAGTTGCTTTTCGTACGGAATACCCTCGAATAACCTCTAGTACATAAATAATTTGCACGCGATAAATTTCAATTCATTAAGGGTTATTGTCTTTGCTGTTTTGACCACATTGTCTCAATAATAATATTAGTTATAGTAAAAAATCGAAAAAAGCATTAATACGAAAAATGATTTTTATGAACTCTATTCCTCTCTGTTTCTACTAGGAAACTTCTGTATTGTAATGTAACGTAGCATTAGGTTGAACCTTAATCATAATTTCATCTTTAACTGGTCACTTGTGAATTTATTTATTCAGAAATTAAATGACATATATTAAAATTCAGAACTAGTTAATAGAACTAGATATTAGAATATCCTTGATGGTAAAATATTTTATTGCTTATTTCTATATATGAATAGACTTATTCAGCCAGCAATTAAAATAATAAATGTTCTATACCAATCAATATAGCATTCATTTTATTTATTTTCAATAAATTTTATTGCTATATATTAATAGGACTTATTCAGCCAGCAATTAAAATAATAAATTCATTCGTTTTATTAAATTTTAATATAGTTTATATAGCATTGCATGAAGGCTTAATAAAATATAAGTTACATAAAACATTTCTTTTTTTCTTTAAATTTTTATGCAGATATGCTGAAAGATCAAATAAATGAAATTGTACCTTACATATGTACATAAAGATAGGTATGCTTTTATCATTATGTTTGCAGTTATAAAAATCATAAAGATATTTATATGAATTACTGAGTAAAATTAATAAACGTATATATATTGAGAAAGTGTTTGCTATTAAACGTGTTTAGCATAATTAAACGCTTTACTTGTATTTCGTATGTTTCTGTAGAAAATCAATATTCTTGCAAAATAAATAAGAACTAACATGTATTTTAAAATACACAAAAATATAGAAACAAGTTTATTAAATTGTAGGTAACATTAAATGTATAATTTGTGAACACATACGGTGAGATCACCTCATAATTTATTGACTTAAATAAATTTATTTTTAAAATTGTTTCATAATCTCTCACATATAAATAATAATATAAAATAATATATAAATAAATAAATAAATAAAATAATAATAACTATTATGTGCAATATTAGTAAAAGAATTTGAGGATGTTTCCACATTTAATTTCATATACCATATTTTTCACATCCATTTTTATTTGTAGGTTTTCTTAAAAATGTAATAATTTTATGTTTAGTCCTTTCACGACCTTTGTGTAATTAACTAATATCAAATAAAATTAACTTATTCCAAATATTTGATTTAATAAATAAATATGGCTTGTTTATAGGTAACTTTCCTATGAGAGCCTTAGAAAGATAATATATATGCAGTGTTATGAAAAAGAAGATGGGCATTTTGTTGATGATAGTTGCCCATATATACAAACTTTTTAATTCAAAATCTCTCCTACTTTACATTTAGTTTTTTTTGTTACATTAACCGACGATCATTTAGAAGGAAACCACGCAATTATTCTTTCTAGTTAGGATACATATTTAATGAACTTCAATAAGTAGTATTTTTTTACTTTCCATTATCTTTGCTCCAAAAGGATACCTTCATTAGATATTATTTATGCCAAGCTGGCCGGGGTGGGTATCGAACCCGAAACAAGTGGTTGCTAATCAACGTTCTTACCACTTTTGGCATTTAATTTTATTGATGCTTATGTAACTTTTATCAACTTTTCATCTAATTCGACATGTAATCACGTTAAATTTCCTTTTGACCTTAGCCAGGAGCTGCCTAACCTTGAGTTGATTGTTTCGCCCTTGTCGCGTCAGATAACAAAGTCTAACATTTCTTGGTATTTAAACACTACACCATCGTTAATATAAATATATATATATATATATATATATATATATATATACGAGTTTACCACAAAACTACCAATTCGAACTACTACTAAAACTCGATCTATATAACAAAAACAATCAACGTGGTTAAAATATAATCATTAATATTTTTTATACTGCATACAAAAATATAAAAAAATGCAATATTAATTGCAAATAAATTTTTTTCTTATGATTCATATTTATTGTGATCATATATAATTGGTTCAAATTGTTTAATATTATTTATTAATTTTGAATGATTTTTTAATATTATTAATTTAATCTGATAATAACAAATCATATAAAAAAAACAAGTGGCTACAAGATCCAAATTAATTAAAACTCTCCTGTTCGACGAGACAATATTTTAACATTTCTTAAAATCTACTCTCTCTTTATAAATTTTTGTTAGTAGTAATATAAAATGGAAATAAGTGTTTGGTAAATATATAACACCTATCCAAAGTGGTGGTTATAACGTAATTTTATTTTTGTGAAGGTTTCAAGGTTTTACATCCTTAGTGATGTAATTAAATGATAATTCATATAAATTAGACCCTCATATAGTTTTAACCATAATCGTTTAGTCGCATGTGCCAAAATTTGCTGTAAGAAAACTTTGCGTCATTTTAGGATACAAAATTACAGTTTATTCGTCACCTATATATAAAAGTAATATATAAAAAATCGCGTAACATAAGTTTGTTCTAATCCCAATTCAATTTCATTTCAATAACTAAAAATTACCGAAGGACATTTCTTATATTTTAAGCATATACACTGGTATATTTTCCTCGTTTTCTCTAATTTATAATGCAAATAATTTTCCTTTCTACTTTATCACATATCATTGAAAAATAGCAAATATAATTAAAGAGTAATTTTTGTAGAGCAATTGAAAAATAATTTTGAATTTTGATATCTTTCTAAAAACAGCATAAAAAAAGCAATGATAGAGATTACTTTTATCCTTGGTTGTCCTATCTAGTTGACATATTTTCAATATACTTAAATGGTAAATTCTCTAACTTTTTTAATATTTATACGCAGCAATTTTCATAAAAGGAAATTTTCACTTGATTTGATATTTATAGAAATATAATCTCAAGTTAATATCTGATATTAGTACTACTTGATATCATTCTGGCTAAAGTGGTTGCTAATCCTTGTTTTTACCACATAGCTAGCTACAGCCAGTTTAATAAAAGTATAAATGCTGATTTTTTTATCCATCTCAATTGAAAAATCATTTTGTTTACAAACTTGTGTAAATTTTCAGAAGTCATGTTACGACCAAGTTCAATGTCAAACGTGTCACCTCGAATTTGCATTTTTGCTCTAATGTTCATATCGAATACATTAGCTTTCGAAAATTAATTATAATGTGTAATTCTATGAATTTCCTTTTCTCCTTAAATACAATGTACGAAAGAAAATTTATGCGTCGGACCTTCACACCCGAAGTTACTTATAGAAAGCGAATTTCAACAATTTTATACAAAGAAAATTCAACGTATAGAGAGACACGCAATCTGACTATTTTCGGATACAAAGCAAAATATGTATACATATAAATTTCTATATGTATATATATATATATATATATATATATATATTTATTTAAATATAATATTTTTTTTTTTTGAGATGTTATGTAAGTGAAATTAATTCACACACAACATGTAAAGACAAAATTAATTTGTATACTTGTAAAGTATTATCAAATAGTAGTATAAAATTAATGAAAAAGCGCTCACAAAACATTTTTTTAAATAAATTTATTAAAATTGTTTTCATATTCAATTCCTAATACCAAAATTTAATTAATATAGAATTTAGTACATTAATAAAAGGTGAACCACTAGGTTTTCGTTTTAAAGTTCTATGTTATTTGTCAAACTAATTACTCAATGTCTTTCTATTTAGACATATTGGAATTTATAAGAAAAAAAGTTCAATTCCTCTCAAAAATAGACACACCCTTTCATTGTTGGTATGAAATTTTTCTTCATAAATAATTCAAGAAGTATTTTTAGACATGCATAGTCTGCATAAAAATGTATTTTAGTAATTCATCCTTCATATTCAAATTTTATAATATCGACACATATTTACAAGGGAGGCTAGATTATTTGATAAAACTATATAAGTTAGCATATTTAGGCCACAATTTAAAACTGATTTTATCATTTTTATTGGCCTTGTAGTGCCGGGTATAATGTCTTAAGACAATCTCTAGTTTTAACAGGATAAATATTTTATCCATTTTAATACAAATTAGGCCTCAATTTTTATAAAAAATGATAGGAAATTGTTAAAATAAATGCTATGCCATTTATTGACTTTGAAACCATAGAAAAAATTGTTTAAAAATTGTGTTTTGAAAATAAAATGTTCAAAATGTGTAATCAGGGGTGAAAAAAATGGTTAACTGTGTTAGCCACGTCGATTTGCATCAAATAATTTCTTTTCAGCTAGATTCCAGTTAGATTGTCATGAATCAATAATATTAAACTTTACAAAAGTTCACTTTTTAATTATTTCTGTTTCGCAAAGTGGTCCTACCTTCCAGTTTAAAAATTTTGCTTGTTTTATTTTACGGTATCAGATGATGTAGTTTACGAATATGAGACACATTTTTTCCGAGGTACGACTTAAGCACCCTTATTTACATTTACATTGCGATTTTATATTTTTGCTTAATTACCATAAAATATACCTATAATGTCTACCAATATATCTATGCCTGGTGTGTGTGGACTGGGTCGTGAGTTCAAATCCTCACTCTGGATAACCTGATATCATGCAGTAGTGATATCAATTTTTACTTGAAAATATAGATCAAAAATATAATGCCAATTGAAAAAAGCTCATTTCGGGCACTGCGATGCGGCATGGCAATGGGAAATCTTCACATTATTTTTCTCTGAGTCGAGTTGGAGTTTAACTCAGCTATGGCAGTACTACTATCCATTTTTAAACTTATATAATTTTGAAACTCTTGTAAGGCACACGACTATAGCTACGTATATTATATTTTACATATTTTAATAAATCCTATATTTCTGCAAAAATCTCCAGCTGTAGTATTACTATCAGTTTTAACCAAACTTAACTTGAAAGCAACCAATCTGTTTCATATCATACATGACACATATCATTAATCAATTTTTATATTCAAAATCAAACGTATCAGTCAGACAATAGGAGAGGGACATATGTGGGTGGTCATAATAAATCAATGATCAAGATAAACAAGTCTTTAACCCACATATGGAAAATGTGGAAATATAAAGTTAATTATGAATACAGTTTTCATAGTACTAACAGCGTTTTTGTTATCATGTCACAGCAAATGCAGACACGATGTATTGCTTTTGTTTTTTTTATGCTTGCTCTAAATTTCCGCATGTTTTCTCATCTAGGTAATAAATAATATGTAATCTGCTTGAAGTGAAATGATTCGTTGCTTTCACACGTTGGAAAATTGATAAGAAAAGTAGTCGTTGATTATGAGAAACCGAGTTATAAAAACTATATTTTTTTCTTTGCTTATATCTTACGACTGGTCTCCACGGAAACCGCCTAATAGGCTTTACTTCGTGGGGGAGGATTTAGAATACTATAATTCTAATCTAATGAAAATTATGCGTAAGTGGCATTTTGCCTTAAGGCATCCGCTTATATCTTGCCTCTGGTTCCTACGGAAATAGCCTAATAGGCTTTACCTCGTGGGGGAGGATCTAGAATGTCATATTTTTAATCTAATAAAAACTATGTGTAAGTGGCATTTTGTCTTAAGGCAAGCCACAAAAACGTCTCGATAAGTGTACATAATCAATAATATTTCATTTTAGCAACTTTTTAAAATCTCACGAAATTATGACATTGCCCATCACCATGAACTTCGATAAATTTGTATAAATAAACCATTTTTTTAGGCTTCTAATATTTTACAATGCTCGTTAATATTATGTATATAAATGCTGTTACTATACTAAAAGTTTGTAAAAAATATTTCATGAAAATCGTCAAAAATATCTCTACAATTGAATACATGAAAGGCCTCGATTCTTTACCAAAAACTAATTATTACGATTTCCAACTATGATATCTTTCAAACAGTTCCTAAATGTTCAAAGTCGTTTAGGGATTTTTTGACTAAAAGATGTACGAAAACTTTTGCATTTACCTGCTAGTTATAAAAAAGCGGCTCGGCTGATCGTTGCAAAAAACTTCCATAATATTTGAAAGTTGTAGAATGTTCAATAACTTTTGAAACCTTTGTTTTAAAACTTTTGTTACTTTCCTGAAAGTTTGATGGTTTTAGCATCAAAAATCGTTTAGATATAATACCGGTGCAAGTTTCTATGACAATATTTATTGTGATTGGTTGTATTTGAGATTGTAGATTATGAAATGTGGAACACTTAATATCAACTGACATTAATTATTTAATCGAACACGATATATAATTTTGTTAATGCTACATAATTGAGAGCGAGAGCAAATTATCATAAATATATAGACCGACCCAATTTTTATACAGGATATTAAAAAATTATGGAAATCTAGTAAACATTTTGCTCAAATCAAATAAATAAAAAAGCTCATTAAGCCTTGTATGGAATACTTACACAAAAAGTTTAAAGTCTTAATGTTCATGGTATAGATATAATTTACAATTTACATTATATTATTTTTGTAATAAATCTAAAAAATCTAATAAATATTTACAATTCGTAAATCTATTAAATCGACTCTTTAAAATTAAATCTCAAAGGTCCGAGGGAAAAGTTTATGTAATTTTGTTAGAAAATCCTATTCATCGACATTTTATGTTTCCTGGACGTTTCAATTATTTCTGGACAACAATTTATTTGATAAAACAGTATAGTGACTCGTGTTATAATTATTAGAAGTTGAGTTGTTTCTACTTAAGAAAAAAAAATTCTACCAGTTCATAACAAAATAAAACCTTAGGTATGTCAAGTCTACTAACAAGTAAAAATCCATATTATATTAATATAATTTTTCTTGTTATGCTATTGCACCTGTAAAAAATTGCATCGATAGACATACTTCTCAGTTTAATTTTTTGTGCTCCATTGATACCTTAAGCTCAAATAAGTAGATAGCCAAACAAATAAAAAAAAGATCATGCCAAATTCTGATTCTGTTTAAAATATTTTGGTAGAAATGTGTATCTTGAAGAACCAGAAAAAATGTACGACCAATGAAGTAGAGAAACAACAAAGAATTTTTCTGATAAAAATAAGATTAGTATATATATATATATATATATATATATATATATATATATATACATTCCTATTTCTTCGACCCTTCTATTTTAACCCACAACAGTGGTCAAACTCTCATTTACTTATTCCATAATAACCCAAGTTTTATCGAACCACCGACTAATACACCTGAACGCATTTATACACGTGCTTTTCTTCATAGACCCATATCTGGTAAAAAATGCAAAAAAGTAAAAAAAATTAAATGTCCAAATAAGTTTGTCAAGAAATCATTCTATTTTAAGTATATTAATTTGGGCATTGTTCACAGAAATTAAATAATAATTATCTAAATAGTTGTTTCATGTGTGTCATCTAATGCAGGGCTTCTTAAACTTTTGTCATTCGCGACCCCATTTATGATTGCGAGTTTCTTGACGATTCCATACAAATATAAAAGAAGGAGAAATTAATATGTTTAGATGATCTACTTATTAGATAATATATTCATATATACATATAAAAATATATGGTTTCAGAATTCGTTGTAAAACATACTAAAATCTGGACGTGATGTTATAAAATGATAGATATGTTTGGCATTAAAATCTCTCGCAACCCCATAATTTTCCTAGGCGACTCCAAATGGGGTCGCAACCCATAGTTTTAGAAGCCATCATCTAGTGAGTAGTCTATAAAATTTTCCTAGTTGCGTAAGAAATGTTACCATTAATTTAATTGATATATGGAATCGTGCCAGTACCTTCTTATTGTAGATACTTGATATTTAACAAAATAATTTATTAAGTTTAAAAAAAAAAAAATTTTCAGCGTTTAACACAGGGATGAGATGAAGTTCATGCGCTAAACAGCCCTACGAAAATTGGTTGAATTACATTCATTACAATTTAGAATAAAAGGCTCCCACTTCTTGGAACACCCTCACATCTATTTGCACAATGTCCAGACACCCTTGAGAAAATTTTCCACCGAATGTCCCTCTATAAAACCGCACCATGTGAAACTGACCACGACTATAGTAGTCGAGTCAGTATAAAACTATAATACGTCAGGTAGGGACATGGAAAAGCTGGTGGAGATAACCAGCGCGTGTCCATAAAGTCAATAAGATATGCTGTGATTTTTCTAATGTGATCAAAAACTTTTGAATGCTAAATGATAGTTAATTTGTAATATAAAGTGAAACTAATAATTAGTTTAGTGCTGGAATCAAGTTTTCGTGTTGATATTAATAGTGTAAAAAAAATTGATTAATACTACAGAGCTTGGGTTTGTGTAAAATTTCTAAATATAAAAACACAATTTTATATCTATATATTAAATATTTAATTTATTTGCTATAATTCGATTGAAGTGATTTGATGTGATTTGATAGATTTGAGAGATTCGATGAATTTTTATGGCAGCCAATGATCCACAGGACATAACGTTACAAATATTTAGATCCTTTCAAAATATAAAGCTGAATTTTAAAACTAGTTGTATATGTAATTCATTAATAATACTAGGTAATATTTGATAAAGTTTTGAGTAAATAATTTTTCTATTTAAAGCGTGTATTTGCTATTAAATTGAACCAATAATATTATACCGAATTTCTAAAGATTTCCATATGCTATACTATTTAATTCTAAACATTCTCAATGAATTTAACATATTAAATTTTATACTAGTGAAAATCTTAGTACCAAATAAAATACGTTTTTCCAAATTCGTAATGATTTTTGAAGGCAAATATATTTAAGAACCTGTTTTAAAATTTTATAATTACATAAAATATTATCAAAGTCGTTATAACAATACAAACGTTTACCATGACAGTGAAAAAGTGTTTGTAAATGTATTATTATCATTAATACTGTTTAATATTGAATCATATCTGTAAATATGATAAATTTATATAATCTTCAAATAATAAGTAATTTAACTTAATAAATAACCCCATTTATTTAATTGCCTTGATAACTTTGAGTATTTAGCCTACTACATAACTCCAAATATTTGGATCTTATAATAAGTAAATTATTAAAAAATGGATGCGTCTTTTACTCTTTTTCATACAAAATTTCAAATAATCTATCACTAAAACTTATAAGTCATTTGATTCGATAATTTCTCATGGAATTTAAAATAATAACGTACATACATAAAAAAATAATTTTAATTAAGCGTAATGTTAATTTCATAAATTCTACTTGCAACAAGAATACGATTTTAAATAAAAGCATATTAGCACTAAATTCATAATTTAATTCTAATATATAATATCAATTTATCAAAAAGTCAGGCCAAGACAGTCAAAAAAGTTCAGTATCACTAATTATGAAAGATTTGATCCAAAAGTATTAACATTTTTTAAAATATTTATGTAAATTAAAAAAATTAAAAAAGTAGGTTTTTGAAGATTTTATTTAAACATTAAAATACAAATATTTTTATAAAAGATTTTTTTACATTTAGGGATTTTTTTATTATATTTTTTTTGGAAATGTGTCTATTTCCTCTGAACCGACTAATTATTTCCAAAATGAGAGAAAATTTAAATGACGCATGTTCTAGATAATCTAGATATAAAAATACTTTCACTGCTGTTCTAATGAATATATAATGTGCGTACGGCAATCATATGACATAAAGCTACTTTATGATATCGATTTTCCTTCCACTTTCTCATGCGATAATTTCATATTCGTGTGAAAATCAATAATAATTACACACATTCGTCTGCTACACTTTTTTAAGTAGGATAAATATATTTATTTAAGGAAATGTATTTGACCCTGATTATGGACGTGATTGCTACCAGTAATATTATATATTTTACTAAAACTATAGGGTAGAGAGGGGATTGAAGGTCCGCGGGTAAAAAGGTCCACCACTGATATCTCAAAAACAAGTATAGTTAAGAGTTTGTTAACAACAATATTTGAAAGTAGAGGGAAAAAGATGGGACTAAACTAGACACCACCTTGATTCTTACGAAAATCCATAACAAAAGTATTTTGTATCGTTGTTAGTCTTTTTGGTTGTGAGCACTGTTGTTTAGTTTACGAGTCCTTAATATGGTTTTTTATATAACCTCTATAAAAGCTTACACGTGGGTGGGGTAAAAAGAACCAACTGAACCTTTACCCTGGCAAAAGTGTAAACAATGAAAAATAGTAAATAAAAAAGTAAATTCAGTTAATAAAATAAATTTTAGAAGAGATGAGTTGAATAAATAATTATTTCAGCTTTGCTGATGAATATTTTTGACAAAATACCAGACCTAGGTTGTACACAGTATAATCTCTGTAAAAAATGTACCAGCAAAGTTTATATTATTAAGAGATAAATTAAATAAATAGTTGTTCCAACTCTGCTAAAAATATTTTTGACGAATACCCGATCAAGGTTATATACAGAATAATCTCTGTAAAAAATGTACCCCGGAAATTGAAATTTTGCATTGGTTGAATAATGTAGCTTTTATTTTGTAAAATCCCTTTAAAATTAAAAATAACACATTGGACCTGTTTGCCCGCTGACCTTTGGTATAAAAAGAATCAGGTGACAAATTTTTCAAAAACAAAAAAAGCACATTTTTACAATGATGAATTAGCGCTGGGAGTTTTACTGAACATAGTCAGATAGTTGTTTGTTCGATATGTGTTATTTATTGTGATATAATTGGTTAGGTTTTCACAATATAATTGCTCATAGTCAATTTAGACCTTTGTGCCCCTCCCTACCCTATTTGAAATATTTAGTACATTAATGCTTCTCCTGTAAGATTTGGAAATTTAAGTATTCCGCAGATCAAATTAATATTCAGCATTAAATTTTTTATGATTTTTTATTAAATCTGTGACAAATTGTGGATAATATTAACAGTGAATAAATAAACGATAATTAAAAACAATTTTTGATAAAAGCTCAATAAGTTCTCAAACCCAAAACAAAGAACAAAAATCAATAAGTTATTTAATATTATAAATCTATTCTAAAAATTTGTGAAAATATGATAAAAATATACTGTCCAAAATGTCTCCTATCTCATTGTCAAAGGATCGTCCAGCTTTCACCGTTTTGAGCGATGATCAAAATCCTTATATAATTCAAACAACAGAAGATGTACGAACTCAAACAACAAAACTGGTCAACATAAATATTGTTCGTCCAATTCAACGTAAAACTTCAACCGTAAGAAAAGTTTTAGAAGTAAAACAACCAGATTTGCAAAATGAATACGATGACTACGATCCTGTGGAGTTTGTGAGAGAGCTTGACAACAAGCTTCGACGATTGCAAAAGGCAAGAATGGTAGAAGAGCAACTTCAAAGTGAAAAATCTGACTACAATTTCATCAACAATGAACCAGCTCAAGAAGTCAAAAATAATTTCAGACAAAATTTCAATGGTGACCAGACATCTTATAGAAAAAGGCGTAACATGACGCGAAGACAAGATAAATATGAAAGATCACCTAAAACACAAATCAATGGAGACAATCCTGAAAATGGTAAAATTGTCAAAAGCAAAGACTGGATGCGTCAAAAAATGATCACCAGAAAAACTCCGATCAACCATGCTGAGGTATTGTTGAACCACAACCATGAATCTGATATATCTGATGAAGAACTTGCTGAGAAACACAAATTTTCAAAACAATTGGATGAACGGTTGAGCAAAATTTCAAATAAAAATGAGTACATTGAAAATTTGTCTAATTCAGAAATTCGTGTTAATGTTAAAGATTCTAACAAAGAAGAGTTGAAAAATTTCCTAAGGGGCGAAGCAATTATTCAAAACGACTTGAACATTATTGATGAAAGACATCTAAATTCATCTTACGATGATCTGCAAAGTATTACTTCAGCCCGAGATTTACATTCTAGAAACCTTATGAATGGCCTTGAAAAGAATTCCAAGCAACACTTAGTGACCAATAAAGCCATATCAAATTCTCCGAAAATAATAGGTGACTCATTAAAAGTCGTTAATGTAGTTAATGATAGAGGCTTTGAAGAATTCATATCAAGAGAATCTAACTTAAATGCAAATTCAGCCGATCGATCTCCAAATTCTCGCAACACCTTCTACAAAAGACCTCAGAGAAAAACTAGAGCCTTGGTTATTTTAGAACAAAGTCGTCCTCCATTTGTAACGGTTGTACCGACTGGTGTATTTTTATCCCCAGAACCACCATACATAAACAATGAACCAAAAAATTCTTACCATTACAAAAGTCCACGAGATATGAGAAAAACATATGCTTATGAGAGCAAACCTAGAATTTTAGGAACCGTGGAATCCTCACAAATAAGAACTAAAAGAAATGTGTTTCCACAAAATAAAGCCTCCGATACGAGAAGGGAAACTACGAGATACATTACTGCCAAAAGTCCTGCCGAGCTTAATAATAAATTTATGGAGAAAAATGTTAGACGATATGTTGATACGAGTAGGATATCTGATACTAAAAGGTGGAACCGGAATTATAATGAAAATATTGCTGCACAAAGTGATGTGAATAATGAAATGCAAAAAGTTAGTGTGTATAATACAAGTGTTATAAATAATAATTTATTGGGTGTTGCTGCAGAAAAAATGGCAAAGATATCTGCTGGCGTAGTTGGAGTCAAGGAGTAAGTTCTTTGATATAAAAACTGTATTATAAGTAAGAAATAAGTTTTTTCCATTCATTCCTTCCATATTAATTAATACCTGATTCTTATGACATATCTCAGTGCACATTGCACGAAATTAACAGCACGTAGGAAAGTTTACACGTAAGGAAGTTACTACAATCAATGACCTCAAAATGTGTTATAAAACTATTTTGTGAACAAGTTTTTTTTATTTATTTAGAATACAACATAAGATTCTATTTATTAATGAATGATGTCATATTTCATACAAAGTTGAAGGATATTGCCAGTTGTCCAAAATAATAGCTCATTTTCAAACAAATTATTCACTGACACGGAGAGAGAAATTTGGCATTAAAATAAATTACACATCAATATTGATGATTCTCTGCATATTTTTAAAAGTACCAAAATATTGTATTCAGAATAATTTAAAATCTGGTTTATTCCAGCTTTTGCCAATTGAAATATTTCATAGCATTTTTGTATGTTTCAAATAATCTCATATTTTAAATTGCCTTCTTTTAGTACTAATTATAGAATAAACCCAGCTATGCTATTTTTGTGTATTTTGATTAATATGATAACTTATAACTGAATAAATTGAGAACTTCTGAACTTAAAGAAACTAATAATTTTTACATCAATTCCTGATAACTCTACTTGATCAAAATTAATGGATCTTAGCTTCAAACTAAATTTGTTAATTTGCAAAAAGTTGGGATATACTATTCAATCCTCATAGGACTCAAAATCGAAGAGAACAATATATATGAACAACTGGCGTGGATAAAAATGCTTTAAAAGTAATAATTGGAAAAGTAAAAATTGAAAAAAATGTAATATTTAGCAAATTGCAGGTTTTTTTATCATAATGCCATCAAAACTTTTGCTAAACTTTTGCTAACAAATTGAAGTTATCGATTTCCAAAAATTCTACATATTTTCCGATAGTATTTTATATTAAAAAAATGAAAATCGATAAAATATCAACTCTATTCATAAATATCGTTTTATATAAAATTTCTTTGATTTTGAGCACATTATGGACAATTTTTTGATAATATAAAGATACATAGTTAGAATTTTGTTCTTACTATTATTATACTAGATCTTTAACTTCCCGTTATAGTAATTGCAAAAAAAAATTTTTTTATATATCTTTACGTTTCAAAGGTTTTTGAACATTTTGGCACACCGTAGAAAAAATAGATGTATGTGTGTGTGAGTGCGTGTGTGCGGATTCAATTTTTCAACGACGATTTTGCGAACACGGATCAACTGATTTTAATAATTCAAAAAATAGACGTGCTGATTAGTTTTTGGAAAAGGCAGGTCTAGCCGTTTCGGAAATACGGGGCAAATAGTGCTAAAAATGATATTTCAGTTTTTGAGATAACGGAGCGTACGATTTAAATAACTCAAAAATATTTTGCTTGTTTTGATAAAATAAACAACAGGAAATTTTTTGTAAAGGCCGGTTCAGCGTCTCCGGAGATTCAATAAAAAAGTAAAAAAAGAATGCCATTTGGCGATAAAAAATGAACATTAAACATATGTACATCGTATTATCAGATATATTATAAAGATTATAATAAAAACAAGTACAAATTTTAGTCATTTATATAGGTTCCGTACAAATGTTTACACGCCAGACGACTACGCAGCGCTTAGGCGCTCTGATATTTCGACCGCAAACCAGATATGCAGCGCGAATGCTTAAAAAAATTTTAAAAATTTTCAAAAAAATCAAGATACAAAAAAGATCAAATTATAAAATAATCATTTTTTTAAAAAAAAAGTCAATTTTTTTCAAAAATTTCAAAATTTCTCTAAAATCAAATTTTTTCAAATTTTTGAAAAGTTTTTTTTAATGATTTAGTTTACGGTACGGAAGTACCAGCAATTTGCCTTGAGGCACGATGATACACACACCATACATCCATTTCTTCTAAGGTATGCCAAAATGTTCAGAAACCTTTGAAACGTAAAGATATATAAAAAATTTCATTTTCGATTTTTTGCGATTACTCTAACTTACCCTAAGATAAAAATCTAGGATAATAATAGTAAGAACAAAATTCCACTAGTTCTAATAAGATTCGTGTTCGCATATGTGTTCTGGCCAGACTGGAAAATTTTCCGTCTAGCATACCATTGAAAAACTTTTACATGTTATTATCACCGACGTGTTATTATAGTCGGTATTTAACTTAGTTTGATTTGAAATATCAACTATCTAAATGTTAAATCATACTTTGCCATTAAACTTTGAACTACCGTGATCGATTTCAGAAATCTTTCCATTACCAATCAATAATTAAACTGGTAATTTTCTTATTAAGTCTTTAGTTCTATTTTTCGCACATCGCCAACTCACAACATACTCAATTATTGAAATGTTTTCGACATATTGGATAGGTTTAAACACGCAATTACTGCAAATCGAAGAAAATCTCGCACTGTCCATTTCTAATAAGGATGAGGAAACTCTTTTTTATATTATTTATTCAAAAGCTGTAGATACTGAAATAGTGATGACGCACACAATTAAGCGCTTCTTACATTAAGATAAAATTAGAATAGTGGAAAACAAGGTAGAAGTTTCTTCGACAAAAATATATCAATTTAAGCAAATTATTGGTTGAAAAAATATTTTTATATTTAGTAATTATATGTTATAATTAGTATAATTATACCATTATAATTATATAATTATTATAATTATTTGTTACAGAGAGACACAGACACATGCTCCATATTCAAATCTTATGTATGACAGACGAGTAATAAGAGGAAGCAATTATGCAGCTAAACCATGTCCTAGAGTAAGTTAATTTATAATTTATACCTAATATATTGATCGTATTTTTCATATATAAATAGTGTTTATTAGTAATATGATTTCTATTACTAATAAATTAAGATAAAAAATAGCTATTTGATTTCTAAATTGCTGTTTAATAATTTTTTAGTATTTCTTTTCATGATTATGATAACAATTTTTGTCCCTCAAAAAATTCTAACAGAATTATAATTTCAAAGAATACTCTTATCGTCATAAATTTGTGAATATTTGTTGGTTTTCATAGCATTTGTTCGGACGTGTTTTTGTTTTATTATATTGGCTATGAAGGTGACAACCTTCAGGGCAATAAGCTTTACACGGTATGGTTGCTACCCCTGGTAAAGGGGATAGCGGAGTGTTTTAATTGAACTAGTTATTCACTTCTAATAGTAAAGTCCGCGAAATAACATGTATAATAAATAACCAATAAATATATCTTCTTTCATTATAACTTAGTAACAAATCAGTGATTGTAATTAGAACTGCAACAAATATATAATATACAAACAAAACAGAGTGTTTAATACAGTCCACAACTACAAGGGTTAAATTATAATCCAACAACCTGAATTATCGAAGGAGAGTTTTAATAAATTTTATAACTACGTAACATAAATACAGCATTCGACAATTATAATTTTGATGAATACATTCTACAAAATTTTGAGAAAATTTGAATTTTCTTTTCACTTAATATATTTTTGTGATGCTGAATGGGATGTTTCTCTCGATGATGCATTCAATATAAAAGATACGCGCTCTATTTTCCATCTTAATTACTAGATGTAACAGAATCGCATTTTATTTGGATTTTTATTTATTTTATGTATAATTTGAATTAAAAGTATTGTCTCTAATAGAGACTATTAATGGTTATGTATCCAAGTATATATAAATATTGTAATATTATGTAATGTGAATTGAAACTTGTTTGATAAGTAAAAGTCTATTTAAAATCCGATTGTGTCCAGTAAAATTTTAAAAGTGATCAGTGCCAATAAATTACAATTGTACAAATTGCATACTACTAATATTTTATGGTTGTAATATAAAAAACAAGAAAAATGGTACAAGAAAAAGAAATGCCAATCTCATGAATTCAAAATGAAAACCGTTTGATTTTCTGAACAATCTATAATTTTTTAGAGTCGATTACATTACATTTAGTAAATTAATAAATTTCTTACTTATATATGAAGAGATAGAGAGAGAAAATTATATAAGATTACATTTACCTTTTGGTAAATGAAATCAATATTTTTATTATACAAATCTCAAGATAATAAATATTTCCCTAGAAACTAAACGCAGTCAATACGATGAATTTTGTCTGAATATTTAATACACCACATGTTCGTAACTATTAGTAAATTATCAGTTCGAATGAAAAAATTATTTGGGTTAATATTCGAACGCAATATTTAGGTTAATTATTCAAGTTTGTATTTTAGTTTCGGATAAATAAGTAATTTATTTATTCAATGTTCATTGGTATAAATTCATATTTCTTGTATTCTTTCGCTATTTATGGCAGAGTTTCTTTGTTGTTAGTTTATGGATTATTCTATATTTAGAAGAAAAATGACACATTAGATTTATTTTGTTTGCAGTGCAAAGAATATATGAATAATATCTTGCAATTAGAGAGCACGGATCGAATGAATATTTGGTTAAACTCATGTTGGCGAGACTGGGTATGGTTGTGCCATTTTATTTTATCAGCAATAATTTTGGTCATTTACTGGTTAAGTTAGCTGGAATAAATATGAATTAAATGATATTTTGAAAATTTGCCTACGTGGAAATAGTGAAATAATATCTTTAAATATGATGTATTAGTCATAATATTTAATCATACTAAACAAACTACGCAAAAACTAATTGCTGATAATTAACAAACAAATTAAAATAACAAACAAAGTAAAAGTTATAAAAGAAATTGAACAAAAAAATCTTACTTTTGACTCTTTAGAAGCAAATAGGTGCAAATCATGATAATGTGGGGCGCTGACTCAACGCAATATTAGAAATTTGTTCGAATAAAAATACTACATCTTTTCCCTTCGGACCCTATCTCAAAACAAGTATACTTTAGCTGTTATGAAGACTGTCACTACCGTACCCTGGCACAACCTTATCCAGTCTTCCCTATTGAAGTAAAATTTCGCTAATACTAATATTTTTTCTTAACCTGGTATAGAATAATGTTTTATAATATTTAATTTTAAAGTATAATTTTACAGTAATAAAATTTTCATATACTCTGTTTTTTGTCCAGGGCGATGGTGAATCGCAAGCGGCGCGGGCCGCTGCTTTGCGCCGGAAGGAACTGATGCGTCGAAGCAAACAGCGTATGTCCGGTTCGATTGGCGGCCCATATCCGCTTGGAGACGCTCCGCCATGTGATCGGAGGAAGCACGAAACAGTACAGACGGACGAGTATTTGGAAGAGGTAGGAATATTAAAAAAAAATTTAACAGCAATCAGAAAACTTATATAGCTTTTTGGTTTAATTCATTCACTAACACACATACACTAACGCATATGAAATGATTGTGTGTCTGTCAATAGTTGACAATCCAATGGGTGAAAAACCGACTCAGCTCAGTTTTCCAAAGATATAGAAATGCTAAATGTTTCAGGCTTCTTGAAACTGGTATCTCAGAAAGTTGAGCGACTCGAATTAGTAAGATCTTCCAGTTTAAAGAAATGCTGAAAACTGTTCAGTGCTGATTAAATTCATGATGCTGTCTACAAAATCTATATTTAGATTGCCATGTTGGGTGATCTGTCTCAAATTTTTATTTGCTCGCACAAACCATTTGGATGCCATAAGTCTTATATAGGTTTTTTTTATCACAACCTTGTAAATTAATTGGTAATTATCAAGAGATAGAATTGATTTGTCACAGAAGCCAGTATTCAAATTCAGTTAGTTCAGAGTAACAATGTGTGTCAAGTTTCATCAAAATCGAATAATGCATTCTTGAAAACGTACAATCTGTTTCAATACTTGTATTGAGAGCGGAACCAGCCACCCATCAACCTCGCATATCTCAGAAACTATTAAATGTTTCAACTTTAAATTTTTGTCAAATATTTAGTAAAGTGTACTAACAATGTGTGTCAAGTTTCATCAAAATCGAATTATGCATTTTTGAAAAAGTACAATCTGTTTCAATCGCATATGATGAAATGATAGCTGAATTTTGTGGCAAAGTACAAATCGTACTAAAAAAATGGTTTCAAAAAGTTTGAAGTTCGCTCTAAGCGTTATATCGTCTTCGAAGAAACTATATTGCATAAAAAAAAGAAATTTGCCAAAAAAATTGGTTTTTCTTAGTTATCCTATGGATTTATTGAGTGATGTGAAATATATCGTTACCAGATATTTGATGGGTAGTTGTAATGTTAATATCAAGCATTTGCAAAGATTCGATTTAAACCTATACTTTTTGAGAACGCGGCACAATCCGGGCCAAAAATTGATTCTATAAAAACCCGGATCACTAGATGGAAATCCGCGACTGTTCCGACGAAACTGGTACGTGTAGTCACTTTTATAGGGGGTCCATAACAAAACAAAAAACATTGCAAGGGATCCATGGCACAAACAAGTTTGAGAACTTATGGTCTAGATGCATACTACCTAGGTCTTTAATACATCCAGTACTTAGTTAAGTACTCCTGAGTATGTTGTCTTGTTGAGTATAAACGTCATATGAGAAGAAAATGAAATTTTGATGAGATTTAACTCATGTATATTTTATATCATTCACTATTTCAAGCTAGTTAAAACAATTAAATTAAAATATTCATAAATAATACACTGAAACACAATGTTAAACACTCGCAATTTCATAGAAGTCTTATGAAGATTCGGTAATGATTTTATTGCATAAATAGCAAAACTGAAGCTTTCATAAGTTTGCGTGGTTGAACATTGCGTGGTTATAAAGTTCACATAAAACAAATGTGAAAATTAGTTCTTTTTCAAACGATCGATTTCCTACAAAAAAATTCACTGCAGGGAAGGCAAGACATTACTCAGACTAATTTTATTTAAGAGATAAGAAAGATCTATTAACTATGATCAACAATATTCGTTAAGACGGTCTCAACTACCTACAATAACATTCTTTCGAACATTATTTTTTTTTAAATATAGCTTCTTTATATATTTATTTCAATATTTCAACACTATCCATTATATTTTCTTGTGATTAAACATCAATAATTTCTTAAATTTCTGCGTAATAGTAAATTATTAATTTTTTTCAATTTTAGCTATTCGAACGACCTCCCGAATACGACGCATCATGCCAAACAGATTTGTATTTATGCAGACCGCCTCCTCCAGCTTTTGTCCCTGCTAAGACTGGAATCGATGCATTTACAGAAATTCTTCCAGGAGAGGTAAAAATCTAGTCAATTTTAATATTTCTTCTAAATATTGATATATTTTACTATCATTCATTTGCTGACAATGTAGAATATAATATTTCAAATTCTTTCGCTACTAAATACTTTAACAAAGTGTCTCACCATTTTTGCAGACTCCAACTTTCATTCTAAGCCGATTATTCCCTTTAAGTTCAAATTAATAAAAGAACGTTTTTATTTAGAATATTATAATTGAAAATAAAATAATTTATTCTTTACTATCTAGTTATTCGACTTCGACACAGAAGTGCAACCCATTTTGGAAACTTTAGTTGGAAAAACTATCGAGCAAGCTTTATTAGAAGTCCTCGAGGATGAGGAATTACAATCGCTTAGGGAACAACAAGAAAGGTAAGAATATTTTTGATTATTTTTTACAAAGAAAGAATGTAGTATTTGGCAACATAGTTTGATGTTATTTTATTTATTATTGAAAGCAAGCAAAAACCTGTTTCACATTATTTTAGTTTTTAAAATTGAAAATACTTTCAACAGCCAAAATATGGATCTGTATAGAACATCAAAAAAAAAAAAAATTATGAAGCAACCGCAGTGAAATGTTAAAATTTGCGTGTCTTGACATCATAAAATATTTGTTTTACAATTTTTTTTTGAAAGCTTAACTTGCATAATTTATAGAAAGAAAGTTTTATCTAATACTGCAAAGTTTGACTAAAAATATCGATTTCAAAAGCAACTCGTTTTGACCTTTATACCACAGTCATGGAAATACCTGTAAACAGGCAATGAAAACTTCTATATAATAGAAATGAACAAAGTTGAAATAATAATTAGTTATCTTAAAATAACCTAGATAACCGTGTTTGATCAATTTTAAGTTACAAAGTTAAGCTTAATTAAAATTAATAAAGAAAAATGAATTTCGAATTAGAATATGAGAATTTAAACTCAATCGTGTATTAACAATTATTTTCAAATTATATAAAATAAGCTCCTCATCAATTATCAATTAAAAGATCGATAATTCCTATTCAATTGCAAATTTTTTGTTGTTTAAGTTAAATTTTGTTGATGCTTTAGAAAATTGCATATTTAAAAAAAATATATATATAGCCGATGAATCTAAATTATTGTTTAGATTATTGGAAGCAAGAGAAACCGAACGCGCTGAAGCAAGAAGACTTGAAGACGAAGAGAAGAGGTTACAGGAAGAAAAGGTAGTTAAATATTATGTTTCTAACGAAAAAGAAAACTTTTTTGTCTGTTCTCTGAAAAACTGAATTGTCATGTTTTGCACTTTTGCAATCTTCAAAAATGCTGGTCATGCATTTACCAAAAACTAATCAGCATGTCTCCTGATCATTCAAATCGGTTGATCCATGCTCTCAAAATCGTCGACAAATATTTGTATCCGCAAATACATACACACATCCAGTTTTTTTGAGGTATGCCAACATGTCCAGATATTTTATGATTTACTTTTTGATTTAGGATCGACGTCTTGAGCAACAGGCAGAAGCAAGTCGTCTGGATAAAGAAACATGTGAACGAGTCACAGCGGCCATGCTATTGCAAGGACATATCGAAAAACTTCTTCCAGGATTATTGGAAGTAAGTGATAAATATAGAAAATTATACAGTCTAGAAATTGCAATATTTGATATAGGATGTCACGTTTCCAGCATTTGTTTACTCAACTCAGACTTTAAGAAATAGCCTTTCTCATTACATATATTCGATCCATATTGATCAAATATCTCTGTTTTTGGTCTTTTTTCAATATCATATTTTAAATCCTATATTATAAAATATGAAGCAGAGTTTTATTTTTTTATTTCAACAATAGTTTATTAATATTATTTATTAAAAATAAATTAATGATTCTCCAAAGAATGTGCCGTGTGGTGAAGGATTCACTGGCTTGGGAGGTCAAGAGACTGCCAAATGGATTTGCAAAGAAGTTGCCTATGAACTTGGAAAAGTCGTGGACAGCAGAGAGGTTTTGGAAGGTAAAAATAATCACAAATGTTGTAGAAAATAATTAATCAAACTATTACAAAAACCTTTTTCCAAAAATACAAATACTATCTATAGTATAATACTATTGGACAGTTTAACCAAACAAATTTTAATAATCTTGGTTGCAAGAAAAATTTTAACAAACATTTTATCTTTGACTTTTTGATTAAATTACAAATACAAAACCATTATATTAGTAAAATATATTCTTTCATGAAATAACAAGTATGAAATTTACTTGATTCACAGGGTGTCTCAGAACATAACATAAAGGCGATACAGAGTGATAGTATTGACCATAAATATCATAAAAAATAGAAACAATTTTCGCATGTAGTTTAAAAATTATGAGCTTACAAAAGCAACCTAGAGTTTTGGTAATAAAGTGACCATTTTTTGGTTATTGTTGTTATTTTTTGGTAATTTTGTTTATTTATGCTTTGGATCCGTAATCATAAATAACTGTCCTAGAAGCCCAGTTTGTAGTACTTGGTTAGCCCAAGTTTTCTAAATTTAACACTTTTGAAAAAAATGCACTAATATGTTTTGGCAAGTTTATCACAATTTGGTGCATTTGATCTTTGTTATTATCCATATTATTTTTAAGGTTTTATCTTAGGATGATGCTATTAGATTAATTACCATTTTGATTAAATGCGTCAACTTTTGATTAACTCAATACAACTGATTTTATCTTTTTAGATATCGTACGTGATATTGTGGTAAAACGAGCAATCGCTTACAAAGATCTGCATGAACTTCAAATTGAAGAACTTGATGTCTGTGAAGAAGGTGAAGGTGAAGAACATGAGTCAATGGGAGAAGCTGAAATTGATTCGGATATTTGTGAGCCGATAGAAATGACTGCTCACTGATGACAAAATTTATAAAAAAAAAATATTGCTAATTTTCTGTAAATTCTTAGTAGCTCTTTTATAGACACTAACAAACTTTTGGTTAGTATTTTTTAATTATTTAAAATTTTATAAGAACGTTTATAAAAATTGCAAATCTGCAAATTTGTGCAAGTGTTTTATGCAAATTTATATATTTTTGTTGACTTATTAAAATTGAATATATTATATATTTTTATTCTGTTAACATTAATTTTCTTATAAGAATTGTTTCAGAATTTACTTTCAAATTAACTATTATTAGTAGTAATATTGTAAATAAACTAAAACTTACTCATAAATAGTATATAAGTAGTTTTTATAACTAATAAAACAATACAATTAATTATTCAAGAAGAACGAGTGGGAGAAGATTTATATTACAATATTTTTTGAATTGCAAAAAAATAAAAATAAAAACAAATTATTGTAATAAAACTTAACGAAAAAATAATATTTTGCATGTAAATCATTTGAGGTTCTGAAAACAGACTAAGGGCCCATTCGGCGGTAACATAGCCGATAACATAGCGTTGTTATGGCAACGCGATATTGTCCTTTCTTGGTACTAAAAACTGTAGAAATGCTATCTATTTGTTGTACGATCAGGCGTTTTACACATAAAACTGTATGTTATAGATGCGGATCATAAAGATGCAGTTATAACTTTCACAGCAAATAGATAACATTTTCACAGTTTTTAATACTAAGAAAGCAGAATAAAATAGCTTTGCCATAACAACGCTATGTTACCGCAGAATTGACCCCTTAACCTTAAGAATACCATTATATGAGATGAGTTCAAAAAGTACTCAAAATTCTCGGGTCTAAAGAGTCCGATTGTCAAAATTTTTGTATTTTTTGTTAAAAATAAAGCATGATAAAACTTTCAACTATATTCACTGCATACTTTGAACTGCATGTATACCAAAACAATTTTTTTTTTTTTGACAATCTGACTCTCCTGACCAGAGAAATTTTTTTAAATTTTATTTTGGAACTTAAATTGAAACTTTCAACAACTGTTTTCCGAAAAACTTAATAACAATAAAAGCAATTAAATTTTGTACCCTAAAAAGTTCTCTTTTTTATCTTGGCCCTTTCTTTTTATACTTTTTAATCAGATTTTGGCAAGTTTGCCTCATTATAAAAATGGATTAATATTATAAATGTACACACCTATGATTTATACTAAATTTTGTAAAAAAACATCGTAATCTAGAACTAGTAATTATTTAATTATCGTTATAGCTTATAATATGAAATAGGCCTATGTTATTAAAATTCTCATACATTTTTGTATAAAGTTATTTATATCCTACAAACCGATCACAATATATCTAAGCAAACCTCGTTACTAGATTGAAATATGTATAATATATGTTTGCTTATATCTTAATTATTAGCTTTAGATATAGAAAGTATATATTAGTTGCAATACACATAATTTTAATCAGTTTTTGAAAATAAATATTTTATATACCGTTATAAATTTTGTTGATGTATTTTATTTTGTGTTGTGTTTATGTTTTCGACTTCAAACAAACATTACGTTCTAGTCTCTCGAGTTGTTTTATATGTACTTCCATTTGAAGAATTGCAAAGAATGTACTAAAGTACACGTATTGTTTATAAAACTAAATAAAATTTTAACAATTTCTGTTAATGTTTATAGACATAAAAATTAATATTCATCCAACTCACTTATGACGAGAAATCGCTTATACTAGTACATTATTATTATTAAACTTGTTATTCAATTTGTTTACAATATAATTCGCTTACCTTCGTCGCCATCAAAATTCTTCACAATCACAACCATATTATTGTCTTAGATCACAACTGCACTATATTATTTATAATATTTTACTTTTTATGATTTTCAAACTTTAATTAAATGAAACAAATCAATACGTTTAACTATTAAAGAATACAAATTTTAATATCAACTACCGAAATTAACGTCAAACACGATGACGCCAGAACTGACATGAACTACTGAAACACGTTTGAGAAATGCAACAGGATGCAAGGATGCAACCATAGATAAATAAACATGAAGTGAGGCATAAATGGGAGACATGTCATTTGACACTTGACACTTTATTTTTTTTTATCTATGACTTAACATCTAGATTAATAAACATAATATTTATTTATCTTTAATCTCTCGTTTAATAAACGATGTTTATTTATTCATGATCTAATATATGAACTGAAAGAACCGGCAACGGTTCTTCAGAGTCTGCTTCTAAGTTCATTGTAGTTCAAGGGATTGCCGTGTGCGAATTGAGGCGCCAAATTTGAAATTAATAATTCTGTTTTTGAATATTACATAGATTATTTATTCGTGGATTCTGCGTAGTATGTAGTTTTTAAACTGTACCATACGCAAAAAATTAGTATACTATTGCATAAATTAGTTAAATTAATTGTAAAATTGTGCTGAAGGGTTGAAAAACCCTAAAAACTTTAACGAATATCTATTGTATCTATTATCGTTTTCTATGTTAATCGTGCTAATAATTTATTTAAACAACATTAATTAATTAAATATAATTAAAAATGAAAAACTCACGCTAATAACTAAAAGTGAGTCAAACTTGTAAATTTTGAATACAATTATTAATGTTTATCATTATTAGTGAGTCAAAGTGAATTTGTTACTGTTTAAATGTATGAATATTTTTAACTTATATAATCATCATTTTTCTTAAAATAATTTACTGGAAATCTCATTTATTAAAAGCTATAAAAAATATTGTTTTTAGAATAGTAATATAATAATGCAAAATACAACCCTTTTTGAACGAGTTGAAATAGTAAATCGATTATGAGCAAAAAAACGCCAAAAATATATTCATTCAACTTTGTTACAAAACTAACTAAAATATAGATAAATAACGAAATAATAACTTAAATGCATTTATATCTATTCACCAACTGCAGATGTATTTTCAAAATATTGATTTCGCATAGATTTCAACCTGTCCCAAAAAACAAGGCACAAGACAGTGTGGGGTGCTCCACGAACATATTGCGGTATAAATCCTTTGTAAAGACCCCGAATTCCTTCTGTATACCAAGTTTTCAGCAAACAATCCAGAACGTTTTTATACAGCAGACCTCGACCATTAGAATCGACTCCTGAAAATCAATAAATATATACGTAATGCCAATAAAAATTTGCTAAAATATGTGTTACCTTGATTATAAAGTCGAGTAGAAACAACATCAAACGGTGTCATGCAACAGACCATAACTGCACCACTCAAAAAACTTGCCAAAAATGCACATAATATTGGTTTTTCTTTAAGTTTCTGTAATATAAATTCATATAATCAATCATAATCGATAAATTGCTTAAATATGAAAATTAATTTTAATACTAATACTAAATTTATATTCCATTATGTTTGGAAGAAAATCTCTTAAGATTTTTGTTTATTAATAAATACCAAAAAATATTAGACATTCTAAAAAAATAATGGATAAGTGAATTTTGCCAATATTTTTTACTTAGGTTGCACAGTTTGTATAAACCTACATTTATTGAGGAATTGTTTTTTCCTCATAAATTTTTAGAAATTTGCACAGCCATAAAATGCTCATGAATAATAAAAAATTAAGGTATTTTTCAACTTTAGTATTTTTCACCAAGCACTAATAGTCCACTTATTATAATAAGTTCACCTCGGAATTTGAGATACCCAGATGTAAGTTTGTAAATACTTTTATATAGACACCCTAAAGTTGTCTCAAAACCTACATATGATATTGTGGCCCTACCATATGTAGGTTGTGGGACAACTTTAGTGTGTCAATATACAAGTATTTATAGACTCCCAACTGGGTATCTCGAATTCCGAGTTTTTTTACCTAATTTAAGCTTAAATGACTAGACTATAAGAAAAATAAAAAAAAAACAAAATGATCCATACAAACCGGAGATTGATTCTCTAACAGTTGTTTGCTTTTACCAAAAGTCGATAGCTGCGCCGAAGAAGCGACTGCTGTTCTAGGAATAGTGCCTTCTAATCCTCTCCACAAACCTATCAAAGTAATAAACTTTAACATATCAAGTATAAATTGAACTACTGTATTATTGATAATTAGCAAAAAAATTAAATGTAGCATGTGAATGTATTTAATTTAATTTAATGTATAATTTGAATGTACTTGGGTATAAAACGGATTGGTCAATAAATTAATACTATTAACATAGCCCAATAACTTAAATATGTCAAATATACACCTTTTATTCCATATTTTTTATAAATATGACCAAGCGCTGACAGCCATCCTCCATTGTGCTGGTGCTGATGGCCAACAGCGAGATCCACACGACTGCCAAATAATTTACAATTTAATACAAAACGACGTCCTAAATAAATATTTTTTGCTTCTCATAATTTTTTCATCATGGTACCTGCACTGAGCCTGAATTTGTGTTTTAATCAAATAAAATGGGCTACCGACTGCTGCACCACAAACTCCACATGTGGCACCGCAAAGCACTGATAAAAATGGATTCACTGTTCCTTCGGCATCTCTGGTCCAACCGGCATTGTCCAACGTTTGAAATAAACCCAATCTACGAAAAATTCATCATTTTATAAGTTGGCAAAATAATAAAAAATGTACTGATAAATAACTGTTTTTAAATTAAAATGGAGGTCAACATCGGCAAACCTAAGGTGATGGGAATCTTGAAATGAGATAAATCCCTTAGGATAACGGTAGGAAATCGAGAATTGGAAGATGTGGATCACTTCAAATACTTGGGAGGCATTTTCCTTTCCATATGAAACATTTTATTATAACTTTATGATTAATGATAGATTCTTTATACCATAAATTTTAATATTAGTCAATATAACCTGGCTTATTATGAGTTATATTACAAAATACTAGATTCTAATTTGCAAAAATTAATTACTTTTTTATAATAGTTTTTAATTTGTCCATACCTGGTCCCGTTTAGAACAAATTGAAACATCAAAGCAGGAGTCAGACCTTTCTGCAATGCCAAAATACCATCTGCCTTGGCAACCACCCACATAGCATGACCTACGCCACGGTAATGTATTGGATGAGATCCAGGAGTAGCAAGCTCGCCCTATTATAAACAATAAATTTTTGATACAAAAATTTCTGATAAATTCTCGTGAAAATAATATTTCATTGGATTGATTTTGTCTGCCCATACTAAATTGTTAAAGAGTGATTTAAAATATTTCAAACAGAAATCAAAGATAAATGATTCCCTATACTAATTAAATTATGAAAAAATAAAAAATTCAGATTGGTGATACTCAAATATTTGATATTATTAATGATTATAAATACAATACATAACTTCAAATTCTAATTTTTTCGATATTGAAGGTTTCATTATAATTTACCTAGGTAATTATAGTCAAGCAGCTGCTTGACTAGTGTAGTAAAATATAGTATACTATAAGTAATTGTATACTCTTCTTTGATTTCTAAATTTAGATCAATTCAGTTTATTCTATTATGAAATACGTTGTTTTTTTATCTTGTAACTAAAAACATATTCGTGACAAATACCCTGAGGTCCTAAAGGTTAAGTAATATTTTTTTAAAATTATGTTAATTTTTTTATTATAGATCAGTATAAAATTTACCTGCAACTGCATTCTGGTCTTGATAACATCGAATGGGTTGCTAAATATTCCTGCACCCATTGCAGCTACACCACCCAATAAAAAATCCATTTTACGTACTTGATATTAGATGTTTAGAAATATCAATTTAATTCGACATTTTACAGGATCTGAAATAAATAATATCATATTATAGTAATTTTGCATATGTGAAAAATATACTTCACAGATTTAATTAAAATTGAAAATCACAAAAAAATGTTACAGTTATTCTCTACTATTGTAATTCTTTTCTTAGATAATTATATAGGATTCTTTAGGAATTTAAAAATTTCCGAACACAAATGTCCAAAGGTGGGTTTAAACAGTCTTTTACATTGGTATATATTCTTTTACTTTCATATAATAAAATTTATATGGGTCAGAAACCCATGATTAATTATGTTATAAATTGCTGAAAAACCGTTTTAAACAATATTAATATCAAAAATTTAAATATATCGTGGTAGTATTGTAATAATAATCACAAATATATAAAATTAAATAGCAACTCAACTGTAATAAATTGTAAGTAGCGATTTACGCTAGAACTCACTATCAGCAAATTTAATAGAAAAAGGTCTAGTCATTTTGTAAATATCCGACCACATTTAATATTTGCTTAATATTCTTTGGTGGCTTTGTGGAATACAGTTTACATATTTTAAAGCCAATGATGTATCAAGCTTGATCATGCCTAATTAAGAAAAGAAAATAATTTAATACTTAGCCAGGTTTAGCCAGGACAGTTCCGGATTTACACCTTGTGTCCCGGGTTTTTCTAAAAGCAAAATTAGTCCAGGGTTTTCGAATACTTTAGATTTTTTTTTGCATAGTTTTATTGTCAATCAAAATAAAATACATTTTTTAAGATAATATGATGTTGGTGTTAATGCATTTAAGAGATTATCTCCTATGAGATACTTTAGATTTAAATTAAATCTTTGAAATTAATTGTAATATAATTAAAACTACCCATTAAATATCGGAAAATGATACGTCATGATTGAGAAAACTGTAAAATAAAAAAAAATGAAAAAAATTAAATGAGCATTTTGATTAACTGGTGGAAGAGCTAATTTTTTCAAGTTAATGATCAAGAGAATTAAACAGAATTTTAAGCCTTTATACAAGGCCTAAAAGCAAAAAAACATATGGATCGAAATATAAGAATAAGCAAAGTAAGATATAATTATTATCATAGGTAAAAGAAGAATATATATATAACAGATAATTTAATAGTAAAGTTTTGAAGATTGAATAGTAAAAAAAATTGTATCATTTTTATTTAGTTTTTTTTTGTATATCGAAAATGATTCAGATTTCATTTTTAATTCTGACTAAAGTTCTAATACACAAATATATAAAATCATATTTAAGTTATTTAGTGTAACCACCTCGGATTAGCTTAACTAACTCTAAAATCCGCTTACCTGCGATAAAGTATTTAGATCCAAGTTTTTACAACATTTCATCAGTTTTATTTTTATCACAAAATAAAATCTATCAACTACTATTTATCGTTAGTTAAATATATTATTATTAATTTAAAATAATCGAACTCTCATACGCACTCTGATGTGAAACCAATCAAAACAAATTAAAATAATTCGGCTTTGTTCCAGCATCATGTCGCAATGCCACTAATTTTTCGATGTGCCGAAAAATATCATTTAACGTGTTTTTATGATGTTCAGTAATCCCGAAAAAAACATTCAACTACGTAATTGTAGAACAAACAGACAACACGCACGAACTGATGTAGACACCTTGTGATAATCGTGGGTTCAATTGAAAAGATTCGGTGATATTTTCGATGAAGGCACTACGAACGAAAACTTGATGTAGATTTTTTTAAATAAAATACTGTAACAATTATTTTGTTTAGATATTTATAACATGTTTATATTTATTTAACTCGTTACAAGCAAATCTTCGACTCTTTGGATGATTTTAATTTTGTTTTCCAGCCTCAATATTTACGAACCAATGTGTTCGTGAAAGCATGTGTAACATACGAATCTAAACGAGTTCTAGAAATAGAACGATGGATTTCATTTCGATGCAACGCATTTGCCACAGGATAAAGTTCACATTTATAAAAAAAAATGCTGCCTATACAAACATTTAAAAAACACCGAATATTATAGCAATACTGGCTGACCCGGCAAACGTTGTTTTGCCATAACAAATGAATCTAGTACTAGTGAGGTGCATGGCATCGTGCTTCAAGGCAAATTGCTGGTACTTCCCGTACCGTAATTAAAAGTCTTGGTATGGAACCCAGAAAAAATTACACAAAATGTGTACACATTATTAAAATCTCTATAAAATATATGATAATTTGGACATATGTCCAATAAACATTTCTGACCGCCAAATGAGATTTTTTAACTCACTTTTATCGAGAGTCCATAACCGCTGGGCCTGCCTTCCCAAAAATTTAATCAAATCTTTATCTTGTCAATACAAGTAAAATGTTTGCCCGAAATCGTCGACAAAAATTTGTAACCGCACACACACACACATCCATTTTTTCTAAGGTATGCCAAAATGTTCAAAAACCTTTGAAATGTAAAGATATATACACATTTTCGTTTTTTTGCGATTACTATAACTGGCCCTACAAGAAGTTAAAAAAATATTTCGTATAAAAATAACTGATTGCCAATAAGTGAAAGAGGCACCAAACAAAAAATAATGTATAGTTTACCCACTGCAAAGCATGCCACATATGAATGATTTCGGGTCATATTAGTAGTATTTGCAAGAGCCAACCTGATCTGAACCGGATTCTATTGAAATTGAATTCGCAAATTTGAAGATTCAAGATTTTGAAATATTATTAATAATATTTCAAAATCTTGAATCTTTAAGGTAATTACTTAATTTTAGGTAATTACCTCGCTTTTATTAATTTATTAATTTTTGAATTATAAAGCAAAATCCGGTCAGTCATTTTTAAATTATATTGATATGCTGCATGCCCGTCAGCCAATTTACTAAGATTGAAAAAAATTAAGAAAATTTAAAATTTCACAGCTTTAACATAGATTTGTATAATACCTAGTTTCCTACCAAAAACTATTGTATCTTCAGATTTTAATATTCAATCTATATATTTACTTCCCGTAGGGTAAGTTACTGTAATCGTCTACAAATCGAAATTGAAAAATTTTGCATTTCTTCCAGTTTTGAAGGTTTCTGAACATTTTGGCATACCTTAGAAAAATGTGTGTCTGTGTGTGTATACAATTTTTCGTCCACGTTTTCGAGCGCAAAGATCAACCGATTCGAATGGTTAAAAAAACATTCGATTCCTATTAATAGGGAGATGTGCTGATTAGTTTTTTGGCAAAAGTCGGTCCAGCCGTTTCGGAGTTACAGAGCAAAGAGTGCAGAAAATATAAAACGAGTTTTTGAGAGAACGGAGCATCCGATTCGAATGATCCAAAAAACATTCAATTCGTAATGATGGGGAGAAGTGGTGATAAGTTTTGGATATACGGAGCAAAATGCGCCAAAAATAGCAGTTTTTGAGAGAAATAACCATTTGATTCGGATGATTCAAAAAACTTTCTGCTTGTGTTGACAAAAAAATTGTTAGAAACGAAAAAACATTTTATTTTATTTCAATTTTTTTAAAATTTGCAGTAAAAAATATTTTTGAATATCGAAAATAATTTAGATTTTCAAAATTTTAACTCGTTACGGGAAGTTCCAGCAAGATGCCTCAAGGCGCGATGCCATACACCACTAGTTTTTTTTTGTAAAAATTGCTCTTTATGCAAACCTTTTATGAACTATAAACTGTTTGTGCGCTTCAGGAAATATTTGTACAATGTACACGGCTTTTAAATTTTTGAAATAGGAACAATTAAACAACCAATTGCGATATCATGAAAGTTTTGAAATACAGAAAAAAAACTTATTCTCCAACAGTATTTGTATTTATACAAATTTCTTCATTCTTAATATTATTACTATCTTAAATCATTACTAACTTACTTAATTGCTTAGATCTAAATTAAATAAATATTACAAATCTGAATTAAATATTAATTAAACCATTTAACAAATTCATACATGAGTATTGGTAATCAACATTTTGTTTTAATTTATGAAAGCACATAAATTGATAAAGTAAACGAAATGATTTATATTTAAAAAGCACACATAATAAAAACAATGTGATAGCTTTTATGCTAATTAGCTACTATAAATCTTAATCTAGCAATCAAGTTTTGTAGAAAATTTGAAAATATCTTACCTATCACATCTTTAACACTCTCCATAGTAAATGCATTTGCAAAATTGGACCTTCATAACTACACAAATTTGTATAGTACTACTAGATATAACACTTTTCTACAACTATACTCCATTTCTGTAATATTTCCAGTGAAAAACAAGTTCAGATCACATTTCCAGAATAAATGTTTAGGAAAAAACATTTATTATAATTGATTAGTAATTGTTTAATATGCATCAAATCATAATCCAATAAAGTATTTCAAGTACAGATCATACATTCTGAGATAATAATTTTTCAATATCAGTAATATATATACACAGTTTAAAATTAGAACCAATATACATTATCACCTCTATGATAATCCGAATCATTACATAAGATATTTATGATAATATGGTTCCTCACTAGTGTTTATAGGATTGACAATATTTAAAGCAATTGGTCTTGGTGGCGGAGCTAACAATTGAGTTCTAAAAGGTACTTGTTGTACATCATACATTTTTAAACAGTCTACGCCAGCAGATGGTACAACTGGAACAGCTTGATTTTTATCTAAAGGTGGCATCAGCGACGTGGCATGATGTAATGTTGTCGAATTATGATGCTGTAAAGGCAAATTTGTTGTTTGTTGATGGATTGGTAAGGGGTGATTTATAACTGGCTGATGCTGGTGAACTGGTGGGGGCTGGATAACATTTTCACTACGCTGCTCATTTTGTTGATTTTGCGCTTTTCTATTGGAAATTTGTTCACCTAAATGTACCTTCTTCTTATGATTCATCTGCAAAGACATACAGTAATCAAATGTATTAAAAATTTTAACTAATGGTTTAAAACTTGCTTATTTATAACATATAAAAATAAATATACTTATATGTAAATATGTTACTTTATACCATTTTTGCTTTACTATTACTTACCATATCACGTCCACGACTAAATGATTTTCCACATATATCACAATGATGATTTTTGATACCAGTATGAGTTACCATATGTCTACTGAGATCTCCCGGAGTTATGAATCCTTTATTGCATACAGGACATACTTGGTCCCGAATACCTTTATGAATTTTTTGATGAGCTTGAAAATTGCCTAGTGCTGAGAATTGTTTGCTGTAAATAGCACATATAAGTTATTTTGGTTTGACAAATTGTTGTATAAGAATATACATATTCATAGAATAACCAATATTATGCCATTCATTTTTTAATATTATATATTATTCAAACATTTTACCTGCAAATTTCACATTGGAATGGTTTTTCTCCAGTATGAGTCCTAATATGTATAGCAAGATTATGTTTTTGTGCAAACCTACGTGTACAATATGTGCAAGCAAAAGGACGTTCACCTGTATGAGTTCTGCAAGAAACACATTAAATATAATTAATGAACTTAAATAAATAATTAAAGTGAACTAAATGAAGTGTAATTCAATGTAATCTTATCACCTTATATGCATCTGCAATTGTGCAGCACATTTGAAAGTTTTTTGGCACTCATAGCAGGTCTGAGGTACTTTTGGCAATGTTTTTGGTCCACGTTTTTTGCACTCATCAGGAGCTTTTCTCTTATACCTTGTACGTTTTGGTGTTTTTTCTGTAACAACCAAGAAAACCAAGATTATTATTAGATATATATATATAAATATAATCATACAAAATTCCACTACTAACGTTTTCTTAGCTTTTTTATCTTTGGAATTTTCATCGGAGCCATTTCCAGTAAGAGTTGGCCAAGGTTCATCAGTCATTGTTGCTACTTCCTGCCCTCTAAAAAAAATTAGTTATTATATTAATATACAAACATAAATTCTTATAACATATCAAAATATTTTATTGATTGAGAACAGTGAGTGTATGAATTAATATATTTATATACTTGATATAAATATAAAAACTTTCTATGTGAAATATATCAATATTTATAATAGCCATAGATTTTTGTATATGTACTCACAATTTCCTCATTTCCAAACCTAAGAAGTGTCTTAGTCGGGCATCAGAATTTTCACATTGTTGTAGAAAATGGTAAGCCACACCTAAACGATATATGCAGTTATTGCATATTGAAGGAGGCATACCATCATCTTTCAAAACCTATATATTTTAAATCAAATATTAGTTCATAGTTTATATATAGTTATATACTACACTAGATAATTGAATTTCTCCAAAATGTGTGGACCACACTTTGTGAATATTTATTTTTGATATAATAAGGTTGACATAAAAATAGTTTAATATCAAAGAAAAATTTGAAATATTGAAAAAGGCAAAGAAGAAAATGATATTAAACATTTAAGATACAAAATAAATCAAATACATAAAAATTCAAATAGATTGTAATACATTAAATTAATAGTCTTTAAACAAAATTAGCCTTTTTGTTTAAAAATTAAATCATAAAAATATTAGGCATATCTGTACATTAATTAACAATTATAGGCAATAATGTTAATACAACAAGCAATAACAAAATATAATATGCACTAGATATATATATATATAATTAATAATATAACATATAATATACACCAAAAAATAATAACCTTTATTTTGGCACACATCCACATCATATGAGAAGGCATAACAGCAAAATCCGTGCTAAATAAGGACATTGTAGCACCATCTTCTAAACAAACACGACAAAGTTTAATAACATCAATTTCCATATTTTTAATTTACAATCAGGAGAATAAATAAATAAAACAATTAAGTTTTTACGTCTGTCAGAAAGCAGTTTTTGTTTACTTCGTATCCTTTGAGTCATAGAGTATTCCACAGGACGAAGCTTTGAGCTTTATAGATAGGACACAACATGGCGGTTAATATTTTTGAAAAGCTCGTTGTCTTAATAAATGGAAGTCATTTATTTAATGTTATTATATATATACTAATAATTCATGCGTACTTATTATTATAAATTTAAATATGTACTTATTATTATGCATTAAATAATTTAAATTTAAATCATTTATTTTTGAACGCCTTGCGCCTAACTTCGTGTTTGTGTTTTTTCGTTATTTTTATTCTATGTTTTTATCTGGTTGGTAGAGAAGTTAGATCATGTCATAGATGGCAACACTTTCTCATTTCAAATTTTGAAGGATAATACTCATACAGAATTTATAACCTCAAAGTTGTGGAAACAAATTGGTCCGTGAATTTGAAACAATTGAGATAAATTATAAATAATAATGTCTATAATTTTAAGAACATATCGACGAGGTTCAAGGCTCCAGCCTGTTTTATCTCGCCTTTGTAGTACTGAGACACAACAACCAAGTGAAACAGATAAATCCAAACTAGGTGGCTTTGCACAAGCTTTTGAAAAATATACATCAGAGAAAACCGAGGAAAAAGTAGAAGAAAAGCAGACATTCGCTGCCTTATTGAGAAACTCTAAATTTATTGATGTAAGGAGTGATATTAACTTATGTTTATGTGATTGCTTGAACAGAATTCGTATACATATCAAAAAGTTATCAGAATAATGCTCATATATTATTCCATCATTACAATAAAATTAATTCCACGTGCATTTTGCATTTATATCTTAATCGTATATTGCACGTTACATGCATATGATTTTGTTGTTTCGATTCCATCTATATCGATATTAATTGTATCGTCTACTATTAGATATAAATATAAGAGATATTTTAATTTATGATTCAATGAGTGTAGTAATCAATATTGTATTATAACATTCATAATTGTCTAATAGTATTTTTATCTATTATAGCTTGGAGATCCTGCAGATAAAATAGTGACTGGTAAAATATACCACATAGTCGGTGACGATCTATATATAGACTTTGGTTGGAAATTCCATGCTGTATGCTCTAGACCTCAGAAAAATAGCGAGTATGTATTCGCTTTTGAATATATTTTGAATGTTACTTCATTGTATTTAAATTAAATTAAAATTGTATTTCTATTACGATTTCATTTTCAGAGATTATGTTCGTGGTGCACGTGTCAGGCTTAGGGTAAAAGATCTTGAATTATCAACGAGATTTTTGGGATCTGAAAAAGATTTGACAATATTAGAAGCTGATGCAGTACTTTTAGGACTAATTTCATCGCCTGCTCGAAGTGCTCAAGCAAATGCAGAAACAAAATAAAAGAATTTGTATCAGGATTATATAGTTAATGCATTGTAAATAAATAAATTATATATATTATACTTAATACGTAAATTTATTTTATTTTGTATTTATTTGAAATATTGTGAGGGATAAACGAAATCAATACTAATAGCAAATTAGGTGTTGGCAGTATTTTGTCTTAAGGCAAGTTGCAAAAACACATAGTCCATTATTCCAAATTTCAATGAATTTTTATAATTAAACCACATTTTTGGTCCCATGGTGTTTTTTTGGGATGTTTGTTAAGACCATAAACTGCATAAAAATTTTCATCAAAGTAAAAAAAAAATTCAACAATTATATGCTATCAAATATATCAATCTAACTAGAAACTAATTATATTTCCAACTGATTTCTTTTGAACAGTTTTAAAATCGGATCAGAATTTTGGGATAAAACATGAATGAAAACTTTTGCACTTCCGAATGAGTATAAAAATACTTTTATCTTTTTTGGCTGAGAAAAACGTTGTGATATTCCAATTGGAATCTTATTTGAAAGATTCTGCATTAACTCATTTATCGCGGAAATGAAAACATTAAAACCAATCTCCAATGAAACACTGATTGCCTCCTAATCTACCGATAATTATCAAATAAGTTAGAAGAAACAATCGTCACCTCAGATGCAACAAAAACTATCTGGATTATGCAAAGAAGGTCTTACAGTCAAAGCCATACCAAAACAGCAGATATAGTCCAGTCATTTAAGCTTAAATTAGTTAAGCTTAAGTTAGTTAAGTCTGTAAATACTGTATATTCACACCCTAAAAGTTGTCTTAAAACCTATATATGTTGCGTACACCCTACCATATGTAAGTTTTGAGACAACTTTTAGGGTGTAAATATACAGTATTTACAGACTTACAGCTGCGTATCTCAAATTCCGAGGTGATTTTACTATAATTACTGGACTAATAAAACTCTTATTTATTCGTTAAACTGTGATGACCGAAATGACTAATTGAAGTAGGTTTCCTAAAACTCAAAAACTAAAACTGTTAGGTAAAAATTAGAGGTATATTTGAAATTAGCGTGCAATTCTAACTAGTAGTTTTACAAAAAAAAGTTCGAGGAAAAAAATAAAAGTGCCATTTTTGTCACGCAGTGTAATCAAAGTAGCCTTTCGAAAATTCGAAACAAATTTTTATAACGTTTTTCAAAAATGGCATCGCAGCATTTTTATATTATTATTTGAAAGTGTATATAAAAGCTTGTTCAAAATTCTAAATTGTTACTATGGCAAAACTTTATAAATACCTCAGTTTCCCTGGAGCTCTGGCTTTTGTGAAGAAGTATTTGAGAACAGAATACGATAGATATTTCCTGCTGGCTCTAGTACGCGTGATTCTAGTGTTCCTGCCGCAGACAGGATACGTGCATAAGGATGAATTTTTTGACTCCTTCGAGGATGCTGCTGGTTAGCGCTTGTTATTTTGTTTTGGGAATCCTTTTGTTGGATAATCACATACTTGAATAAGAGATGGTAACGATCATCATTATTCTTATATGCTTGATACGCAAAATCGTAAAATCCTACTTCCTACATACAGGTATACGTTTAAATGATATTATGCAAAATTATATTGATTTTTAAGTACTAATATTATTACACTCTAGACATAGAATATATAACTAGTTGGTATTGGTATTTTGCCTTAAGGTAAGTTACATGAACTTTCCGAAATGTGTAAATAATCGACTTGATCAATAAAAATAAATTAATTTATGGGTGATGAAACGTATTCCGAGTGGATTTATTACACATATTTGAAAACGAACGAACACGTTAACTTGGAGTATTTTCTAAAAACAAATTTTCAAAAATCAACAATTTTTATAATCGAACCAGTTTCCGTAGGACTTTAATGATTCAGTATGTTCTTTAAGAGCAAGTACTCTATCGTTATTCCAAGAAAATCGTCTAATTTTAATTTAGCAAACATAAAAAACTACTTATTTTCTCAAATTCTGATAAATTTTTAAATGCAGAATTGTGGGCAAAACGTGAACGAATTTTTTTTACTTTTTACTGCTATTTACAAAGACACGGCTCGGCTGGTCCTCGAGATACATCGAATGCAACAACTAACTTAAACAACTATTGTATTATTTATTTTTTCAAGATAACATTCTAGTTTAAGTTAAAACGGCTTCTTATGCCAAGATTTACACAATATACGAGAAAGTTCTCTTGAGAAGACTAAGTTTTGCGGTAAAACTATATGATATTCGCTTACCCCGGTTATGCGAAGATTTTGACGCAGTAAAAATGCGCAATAAAATAAATTTTTAAAAATATTTAATTTTTTTTAATCTCAGAAAATTGTTAAAAAAATATATATTCATTGATCAACAACAAAATATAGTCAATATTATCAAATATTACAAATAGATATACAGGGAGTCCCATATTTTGTGTGAAAATTGTAAGCTTTTACCTAGAGGTTTGGTAAAATTATGACTGTAAGCGCCCGGTACAATGTTTATTAAAAAGTCAATTAAAAAATCACTACACACGGACACTTTATTACCTCAAAGGACCAGATATAATTAATTATCAAAAAGGCTATATCAGACCTAAAATAACATAGAACTGAATGGAAAATAATAACTAGTTCATAAATTGTTTATATTTAATTTTAGTTAGTCGTATTAGATGTTATCGGGTCAAGGTATACATACAGAATGAATAATTTCTTATAACTAGCTTAGTACCTATACTAGGGTAGGAAATTATTTTATCATGTCAGGTAGACAAAGATGGATGAATAAAATTTGTGAGGCTCGAACAATGACTATTTTTCGGTTTTTTGGTTAAACTTTGAAACCGTAACCGTAAATAATCTAGATCTACAATCAAAAACAATAACAAAATTGCTTCTAAGTTTAAGAATTTAATACTTTTTGTTGAACTATGAATTTAAATTTTTTTAAATCAATTGATTTTAGATAAATTTCATAAAAAATGGCGCATTTAATAAAATTTGTAAAATAAAAAATACTAAGAAAATTTATTATTAAAATTTTTTGAGTAAAAAGTCAAAAACCGAATAATGACACGATTTTTGCTAGTACATTTTACTAGATAGTTTTTATGGTATTCATCTTCAGGTTGATTAGTATTCGATAAATCTAAAATATTACAAACTAGGTGATGCACTGGGCGTAGATTCAGCAAGAGGATGGCGAATAGACGCTGAAGGCGTTCCAAATCGTCATATTTTCTTCCCGTTGGCTTTGATTGGAGGACCACTTTTTTTACTAAAGTAAATATCTAATTATATAATAAGTTATGGATATTATAGAGTTAAACGTTCTTTATATCATAAAAAAGCTAAAATATTTTGTTACCCTTCAGTTTTATTTATCTTATCTTTAGGTACATTCAAACCGCCCTGAGTTACATATCCGGATTTCCAGTTCAAGTTGTGACCCCTTACTCGACACTAGTAGCACCAAGGCTACTGATGTGCCTTTTGTCTTTTTTGGTTGATTATTGCATGATTGGAATTTATGATACAATAACACAAAATAATCCGAAGGCAGTCTCTTACAGAGTTAGAAGATTGACATTATTAGCTGGATCAGGAGCTATGATAATTTATGGAACGCGTACAATAACAGGAGCATTGGAAATGTACCTTTTTACTGCTCTTGTTTATGAGGTATGGCAATTTATTTATATCAATCTTAATAAAGAACTAGTGGTGTATGGCATCGTGCCTTAAGGCAAATTGCTGGAGCTTCCCGTACCAGAATTAAATATTCGAGCGATAAAAGTCTAAATCAATAAATCGATCGATGATAACAATTGTTTTAAATATTTTTAAGTAATTTATAATCACTATATATTTTACCGTTCATAAAATATAGAGTGAGGATCTTATGGCTCAAAACACTTGAGAAAGTTTACATTAGCAAGAGGTGGCGAATAAATCCATCTGATGATATATTTCTTACGATTAGAATAACGCATTTGAAATATACACATTTTCAAACTTAATTGTAAATTTGAAATTTATATTTAAAGTATAAAACTTTGTACATTTTTGAAAATTTTGAATTTTTTTTTCTGAAAATTTTGAAACTTGCTTGAACCGTATAAGTAAATAAAATTAACAATCTTGGTACGGAACCCAAGAAAATCCACATATTTAAAATCTCTAAGATATCTGATAATTTGATGTGTATATATCTGATGATCATTTTTGACCGCCAAATATCATTATTTTTACTTTTTTCTGTATCTTCGAAATTGCTAGACCTTACTAAAAATTTTACCAATTCTTTATTCCATCAATACAAGCAAAATGCTTATTGAATCATTCAAACCGTTATCCCAAAAAGCAAATTACCGGTTTTGGCACTTTTTGTCCCGTATCTTTGAAATGGCTGAACCTGCCTTTGCCGAAAACTAATCAGCACGTCTTCTAATCAATAGAAATCGATTGTTTTTTAATTCATTCAAATCGGTTGATTCGTGCGTTCGAAATCGTGGATAAAAAAATTTATCCAAACACACACACAAACACACACGCACATACATCCATTTTTTCTAAGGTATGCCAAATTCTAATTTAAACATTTTATTTTACTAAAAATACTGCACTATAATGCAAGAAAGGCCAACGCACCTGTTCTGTTGGTCGTCTAGCTATTGACAATGGTCTCACGCACCATATGCGTGCGCAGTGGAAGACGTATATAATATTTTCATATCTTTTCTAATTTTCAGGTGACGCGTTCTATATGTCATTCCAACGCAAGTACAGTTATTATTCAAGAAGATGAGGTGAAAGTTATTTCTTATACCCAGAACGAATTTGCGACAGCAATGCCGATTGCCGCTTTGGCGGTTTGCGGTTACTTCAATCGGCCCGGATTTGCCATTTTTGCGGCTTTTCCAATAATTGCGTGGATGCTGCGAACTGAAAGCGAGAAAAATGAATTGGGAAATGCATCTGTAGTGAGTGGGAAAATAAAAATATTTATAGCAACCGATAAATTTAATAAAATTATAATTCATAATATTATGCAAAATTATTTACCACTTTTGAACATATCGATTGAAAAGCTAATCACAGTATTATACCATGAAATAATTGCGTAAGATACTACTCAATAATCTTGGCAGTTACTTTAAATTTTGAAGTCAAATATATTGTTAAATAATATTAATCTGAACAATAATAATACAAATATCAATGATTTTTTTTCAAGGCATTTACTCTCGCAAAACGCGTATTATCTTTGGCTCTGGGTGCTGCTCCACCTTGCATAATTTTGTCAGGGGTGGATACGTTATATTATGGAGCTCCATCACCATATAATGAACCTATTGCATTTGTGAATCAACCTGCAGTGGATGGTAGTGACCCAAGACCACCTTGGATCCCATTTTTCAATGCAATATGCCTTTTCAATATACTTGGGATCGTAGCAATTTGGAGATCCATAAATACTACTATTTGGTAAGAAATCATATAATAATCAATCAATATATCAATGTTGTTGGATATTTCTGTATTTTGTTGCCAAATTGATTCCATAACTACAACAAATTTTGTGACAATCAATATTCCTCCAATCATTGTTATCGTATCACCGTTTTGATATGGAAATTGCAAATTAACATAACATAACAAAATGCAGATCATTGCATGTTCCATGTAGACTGTTAGGACTCATTTTTGGAGAATCTATAATTGTTTTCAAATTTTGTTGAATGTAATCAAAAGAAATTATGAATCTATAAATCATGCTAATTGACCAATGATTTCTAATATTGCTCATTTTATTTATTCGTTATATTATTGACTCATCTGACCAATATGCAAAAGGTTTTGAAAAACGTTGTTTAAAAAAAAACACAAAATTACTCTCATAAATCTCTATGAGAAATCTAAGAATTTTGCTCACAATAAATTTCATAATTAAAAAAAATTAATTAATATTTCCATTACTTTTTTACAATTTTTATTCTTAAATTATTAGTCTTCTGGTGAGGAAAAATTATTTCGCCGGCAAACGGATGGAAGCATTTCTCACATGGTGTTCTGCTGGACCAATATTTCTAATGGCGATTTTATCACCATTTGGATTAGGAGCAAAAGAAGACCACTACCTACTTCCAGTTTTACCATTATTTGTTCTCCTGAATTGTGATATTTTTGAATATTACCATCATTATAATACACAACCAACCAAACAGCCGAGCAATGAACAGAAGCAGGAACAAACAAAATCTACAGAGGACAAAGAAATTACAAGTAATGATTGGAATATAATTTAAAAATACTTCAACATTGACGCCAATATTAACTTATCAAATTGTCAAATTTTCAGATGCCAAGAAACGTCATTCGAGTTTTTCAAAATTTCTAATAAGACTTTGGGTTATCCTTAATTTTATATTTGTAGTATACAATGGCCTTCTAAGAGATGCTGGAACTTTTCAACTAATTCAGAAGCTTCACAATGAAATTTCAACAGCAAGTATGAAAATGATTTTTATCACATTTATTTTATCATATTAAACTCCCTATAATATTACACAAACTCAAAGGTTATGATTTCACGAAGCTTAATTTTTATTGAATTTGTATGATTTCACAAATAAATCGCAATTATATACATTTTATTTTCCAATATATAAAAACCTTCAATAGAATATTGTGCATCTTTATGTACACAAATAAAAGTCTCTATTTGCCCATTATTTTCAGCTTTCACAACAAACACGTGTGTCCTTTTTATATATTTCTTATTCTATATCTTCATATTGAATGTAAGACCTTTGGAAAAGATATTCCCTTTGACTGTAACTAAATACACAAGAGTAAACATAAAAATAAAGCCCATATGATCCGATTTATTTACTGTCCTCGGATACCCAATTATATATGACTTATCTTCCACTTTGATACGATTTAGTATTTTATACGAATTTACAAATTTTGAAAAGAAAATATAGACAAAAATTAAAAATTTTTAGTATAAAAATCCCCTGCATGTAAAATTCATCAGTTAGGATTTTGTGTAATATACAGTTATAATGATTACTTATATTAGTAATTTATTATGAACATATGATTTTTCTTTCCTTCTTGTCACTACGATAATAATATATGTATATCTAATGGCATTTTTTAAAACTTTGTTTTTGATATTTGAAATCGCTGGAACCTAGCTTCACAAAATCAATCAATTTTTTCCATCGTCAATGCAAATAAAATGTTTTTTAAATAATCCAAATCGTACACTTCATTCTCTCTAAAACTGAATTCAAGTTTTTTAAATCATCCAAATTACTTCATTCTCTCTAACACTGAATGTTCGAAACTATTAGACCTGCCTTTGACAAAAACTAATCAACACGTCTCCCTATTAATACGAGCCAAATGTTATTTTAAAAGTATTGAAATCGGTTGATCCGTGTTCCCAAAATTTCAATTATATACATACATACATACACGCACATATCCATTTTGCCTATGGTATGCCAAAATGTTCAGAAACCTTTGAAACGTAAAAATACATACAAGTTTTCGTTTTCGATTTTTTTGCGATTACTATAACATACCATACGGAAAGTTAATTAGTTAAGAATTATATATAAAAGTAAATATATATGAAAAACTAAAGTGTGAGGGATATTTTAGCTAAACGAGGCCAGTATATTGTATTGATGTAAAAAATATATTAATTTATGTTTTTGAATAAAACAAAAAATGTTTTTTAAGGTGCACGTCAAATATACGTATGTACATGTCGCGTTCCCTCGATTCCCGTCGCTCTGCTCGGTCTTCCCAAAGAACCGGAAGACTTAACGCTGCTGTATGGCGGATCCGGAGGCCAAAGGCGAATTCGCTACGGAAGACGAGTCTACATGAACGAATTAGGAAACTGGTATGAATTAAAATTAAAATTTCATTTTGTGCCGCTTTATTTAAAATACATATGCCTAATCCTGAAGAGAAGAAATTATTTAAAAAATAATTTAAATTTTGAGATAAAATATTGACGCTTTGGTTATTGATAGCATGTAGATATTTAGATCCAAAAATAATAGTTTCTATAGATATATGTCTTCTATAATGTTTTAGCATTCACGGCTAGTTCGCTTTTTAGCATTTAGAACAAAAATGGAGATTGGATATTATTGTCGGCAAACATAATTTTAAGTTCCCAAAAAGCACTATAAAAAATTATATTTGCAATGAAACGTTTTTTCAGAACCTATTAATTTTTCTTTTTTAATCCGGTGGAGACGCCTTGTACTTTTTGCAAGAACTTTCATATAAAGACCGTTTCAAAATAATGAAAAAATTCAATATTAATCTATTAATCTATTATAACCCATTTTGAAATAACAAAAGTATGAAATTATTAAACTATATTTCTTATATTCTAGTACGATTCAAGAGCTTCATCGCCGTGTGGTCGCATTATTGGATATGTGCCGCTTGCGCTATGGAATTCACGAACGTCGCTGCACCATCATCGCCGCTTTACCTGGCACTTTGAGTGATGATTACGAATCATTAGTTTTACGCAGGTAAAAATATATATCTAATGATAATATACAAATATTAAATAAATTATGATAAATTAAATACATAGAACTAAATATCATATATGCCTTTGATGGAATGAGACAATAGTTTTTTTGCAAAGTATGGTGTCTAGTTTGATCTCTTTACATAAAACTAAGGTATAGAAACAAATAATTATAAAAATTTGATTTACCCTAGAATAATATTTTGACACTTTTGGCTACCTGGAATGAATTGCTTCTAAATGATACTTTCACTTCATACCCTAAGACTTTGATAATAATATTATTATTATTATTTGTGGATTACAACTTTTTTCGCAATTATTTAGAAGCAGTAGCATTCAACTGAATCACAATGTGTGTTTTCAATCGCTTCTAACATTATACATTAAAACTGATTTTTGTAATTAATACCCAACCCATAACTTATAAAAAAAACGAGTAATGCTTTGTTTCATAAACTGCAAAATGCAAGCTTTCCAACTTCATTCAAATTATTAGAGGTATTTTATTGAATAATTTTAAAATCACATACATGAAAAATATATTTAGTAAATATTTGTATATAAAAAATCATGTAAGAAACTTTGTTGATTCCCGGTCTGTATTTTTTACCAATATATAAACGATATCTATTTACTTCTGGCTGTTGATGACTGACTATGTCAATAAATTTATTATTATTATCATTTCAGAAGAAAACGCGATGGTGTAAAATTGCAAAAAGAAAACGAATTTTTCCCACATGTGAGTCCAGGTTCTCCTGCTTCAATTACGGAGGTTATGAGTGCCGGAGCAAGTCAGAAATTTTCCCTAATGATGTATACTGCACAAAGAACTACTAAGACCTGAGTGTCTCATTTTGCTTTTATTTTTATACGTTAGCTGCGTTTGTCATTTACAAATTTTTGATTTTGTCATTTTTATTTTAATATATTTTTTTAAGAATATGACGAATTGCATTATATCTTAAGTAAACTCTAATGATACTTTCGTACATTTTAGCTAAAATATCTATTTTTATTTCAGTATTGAATTTAGGTAATATATTTAATTGATATTTAATAACTTTATTAATTTATTGTCACTAATTTATTAAAATATCTCACTCGATAATATTTTCATATATTTGCCAAATTACTTTTTTTGAAAATGGTTTAAAAAAAACTACTGCCAAATTTCTTGTTTTATTTAAAAGTACAATCTATGCAAATTTATGATAAAATAATTATTAACTTTATTTATTTATTAAAAAATTTGTCCAAATATTTCATTGGGATGAAAAACTAATCGGGATATTTGTAATCGATTGTTTTCACATTCATATAATTTATATTTTGTGAAAAAAATACCAAAGTGTTAATCTAGATTTGTTTCACATTATTTATACATATAGTTAATTTTTGATATTTGGTAAATCCTTATAAGTGATTTATACTTACTGCAAAATGAATTTAATTAATGTAATCGAGTTAATCTACTAGCATTTCTTTATTTCAGTCAGAAATTGAATGATAATTTTTGAGCACCACATGAATACTTTTATCTTGGATGAAAACAGTTAGTATTTGGCATGTATTGAACATAAAAGAAATACTTAATTCTAATAATACTTATTATTAAAAATGTTATCACTAGATAACGTTGTTACGCCTATTACCGTCATATTATCTGTAAATTTACTGCTCTAAGCTCAGCTTTGATGCGCGCTTGAGTTCTTTATTCAAAGTAAAAAAAGGAGAATGACCCTCGGACATCGAAAGATAGATATAAAACTTCGCGTTCTACTTAATAATAAATAATTTATTTTAAATAGTAATGATATTATTATGCTAGTTTTAACATTATTTATTAATACTAAGAACTAGTAGTGCATGGCATCATGTCTGCTTCTCGAACCAAAAATTACAATTTTTAAAAAAGCTTCAAAGTTATTTGGAAACTAAACAGATAGATTTTTGAGAGCTTTGAAATTTTTGAAAATAAAGACTTTTTAAAAAATTGGATTTTTTTATATTTAATTTTTTTTTTAAATTTTGTACTTTTTTTCAAAGCAATCGCGCTGCGTAAAGACAAAATATCGCAGTAACATTGCAACGGATAAACGTTGGTACGGAATCCATAGAAATGTAAACAAAATGCCTTTTGAAGTAAAGCTCCTTTAGGCGCGACTAGGGTGTATATCAGTACAAATGCAACGGAAGTCCGTTACGCCCGAGTTGTTCGTCATTCGCTCTCGATGAGATCATTTGTGATTGTGATTACTCGTCGTGTATGTGAATAGAATACTGTCGTTGTATACGTACCAGCATCAACGTTGTATGCATACCGATATCAACAAGGAATATTTTTCAAGCAAAACAGATATTATATCATATCAAAGAATGAGATTATATCACCAACAAAAAAGTAAAAGAAATACAAGCAGTCAATGAATGCATGTTAATTTTAATTACATGAAGTTCTTCAAACACAATTACATGATGAGTGAAGTTGCGAAAACAATATTTGCTTAGGCGTTGTTTAACATATCCACTGTGTGAACGAATATTTTAAAATTTATTAATCAGCAATTACTTCATTTTTGGAATGAAGGTTCATTTCAAAATGCTAATTACAATGACAAACCGATCATATGATATTTGAAGTATGACTTTAATTATATTATTGTTTTTAAATATTATACATATTTTTAAATATTATAAAAGTATAATTTATAATTTATCATTATATAAATGTGTATAATGGTTTACACTAATAAATGTGTGAATCACGAGTGTTACCATATTACTAATAAGCATTAATAAAAAATGTTATATGATGTTTATTTATACTTAAATTATAGGATAGTTATAGGATATTTATTTATACTTAAATGCCATCTTGTACAGTAGCAAATAAGTTTTACTTAATCGCGTCTAAACCTTACGCGCACTCTTTTTTAAGGTATGCCAAAATGCTCAGAAACCTCTGAAACGTAGGGATATATATAAATATTATTTTTAGATTTTATTGTCATTACTATAACTACCCTACGAGAAGTTAAAAACGACTTTTTATAAAAAAAAATACAGTATAGCAATTTTTGTGTGACAGGAATGAAGCAATTTGATCTAATATGCGAATGATATGTGTAGATTGCTAGCTAGTGCAAGTAAAGTATGCAAATCAATGCACAACCATATACATCACTTATTTGCATCGATACAAAATAAAATCTTCCTGATCATCCATCACCTCAAGGTCTGAATCTTTTGCTCCGCATCACAGTTTCGTTCACCTTCGGGATCCCCTATGGTCACCGGAGATAACAGTTCCTGAGAAACGAGGGATGTACCCGATGTCATCAAAAATTTAATAGAAACAAACTAAGAGGATTTGTTACATACATACATACATATAATGCCAGGCTGTCTTTTCCGCGGAACGACGTACACACGTGGGTGGAGCAGAGACGCAATTCTAAGCAGAGTATCGAGACAGAAGAGGATGGAAATTCGCGTTTGCCTTATAGGGGGATAAGGAAATGTTTCAAACAGGATTTTAATATTTTCTCAAGTCTCAAAGTCGAAAATGTTATTCCTTTTAGATTCAAAGAAAATAGGTCCGAGGATTATTATTTTTAAAAATACTTTTGTTTTTCTGCTGGTCTGCAGTGCATGTAGCGAAGTATCAACCCCACTAAGCGCATTACTTCTCATATAACAATTTCAGTATGTATATATATATATATATATATAATATATATATGTATATATATATATATATTGAAACCGTTCTCGAGCAACAATCCAATAATTAAAACAAATTTAGTAAAAAATATGTCATTATTGTAGTAGAAAACGTTTTTTTAACTTCTCGTAGGGTAAGTTATTGTAATGGGCCGAAAATCGAAATTGAAATTTTTTACATTTCTCGATGTTGTGAAGGTTTCTGAACATTTTGGCATACCTCAGAAAAAATAGATGTGTGTGTGTGTATGTATGTATGGATACAAATTTCCAATCACGTTTTCGGGCGCACGGATCAACCGATTTAAATGGTTCAAAAAACATTCGATTCCTATTGATAGGGAGATGAGCTGATTAGTTTTTGGCAAAGGCAGGTCCAGCCGTTTCGAAGATTCGGAGCAAATAGTGCAGAAAATAGAAATTGAATTTTTGAGAAAACAAAGCATACCATTTGAATGATATAAAAAACACTCAATTCCTAATAACGGGGAAAAGTGGTTATTTGGCAAAGGCAGGTCTAGTCGTTTTTAAGATACCGAGCTAAATGTAAAAAATGGCAGTTTTTGAGAGAACTAAGCATATGATTTAAATGATTCAAAAAACTTGCAGCTTGCCTGAAACGATTGCTTCAGGGAATTTTTTTTAATTTAAAAAAATATTGTTAAATATTGATAATAATTCTGGTTTTCAAAATTTTAATTTGATACAGAAAGTTCCAGCAATTTGCCTCAAAGCACGATGCACGTAAATAACATTACTAGGAATACAGTCAAAACTAATGACACAAGTGAATTAAGATTTTTTGTTGAACAATGAATTTAAAATGTTAATCGGTACATTTTGAGAGGCCCTTTTTTAAACAAATTGCACTAAAGTATGTTGGAAAATTTTATTAAAATTTGGAGCATTTATTCAAGATTACAAACGATAACATTAAGTCTCATAATGAAAACTCCATTGTTTTAAAAATAACTTAAAATGGCTATTATTTATTAACTTTCCGTAAGGTAAGTTATAGTAATTACAAAAAAACAAGAAATAAAAATTTCTATATATTTAGCATTTATTCAGGATTACAAATGATAAAATACTTAAGTCTCACTATGAATTTTTTTTTAAATAACTTGAAATGACTATTATTCATCATTCATTAACTTTCCGCAGAATAAGTTATAGTTTTATTTATTTATTTATTTATTTATATACATTATTTTCATATCTCAGTCAGACAGTGTTTTCATATTTTATATATACATTTTATTTGACTATTTCATTAATATAATATCTATTATAATTAAAATATCTTTATATAACTCTTCAGTCTTCTTTGTCTTCAATTTCCTTATAATATTTCTTTATTTTTCTTTTAAATTTATCGTCATCATTGGTCATCCTAATATTGTTTGGCAATCGCATATAATAGTAATAGCAAAAAATCGAGAAATAAAAATTTCTATATATTTTTACGTTTCAAACATTTCTGAACATTTTGCCTTATTTTAGAAAACATTTATGAATGCGTATGTGTGTGTTCGGATACAAATTTTTGTCCACGATTTCGAAAACATGGATCAACCAATTTGACTGATTCAAATTTTTTTTTCAAAATATGGGCATTTGATATTGTTGACGAGAAGTGAAGCATCTATGACTGAACATTTTTCTATAAAACAAAACCTATGGTTAAATTTAATATTATTTCCTTCAACTCTGTTATCCTCTATCCATATTATAACAATGCGTAGTATGCACAATTCTATAGTTTTGCACATGCAAATGTAAGCTAATTATTGTAAGGACGCCGACCACAAAAGTATATTTTGCAAAGAGGATTTTTTGGTTAAAGTCTAATTAACTCTTTGCAACTCACATTGTGTTCCCACAGTGCGCGAATGACTAGACTGTCTGGTTTTAGGTTTTGTAATTTTTTGGGTTGGAAAATTCTACTTAATTATAATATATGTTTATAACACATGATGGTATGAAATATTTCTTTCTAGATTATATATTTATATATGGCGCTAAAATATAATTCAGAAGTAAATATTATAATATATCGGCTATAAGTGAATTAAAAATTTCTGCCTATCATGTAAATGGCTTAGTGTTGAATAGGAAGCTAAATAAATTCAAATTATATAAAACATTTTTCATTGACCCACATACTTTAGAATGTTTTTGAAGCATTTATTATTAATCAAAACTTTAATTAATTATTCCCAACATGCCATTCAAATTATTTCGATTGCCTCGGTTAAAATGTTTGTTTGTCGTACATACCTAATGAAAATTCTTTTGTCGGAAATTATGCAAACTATTATGATTTTTTATTGTGAACTGGAATATTTTTATAAAATGTAAACCGAATTTTTTGCATAAATGTAGGAAAAATAAATTATTTTATTTCACATATATCATAACAAGTATAATATCAAAATATAAATAATGACATTACAAATTTTTAATTTGTGGGTAAATATTTGCACAAAAGTTTTGGGAATAAACATATTTTGTATAAAATATTTAAAAAAAATGCATTTAATGAAACTAATTTATGGATATAAATAAAAAATAATTATGAAATTATATATTAATTAAAATACTTCTAATCAAAGTATCCCTTATATTTGTGTAAAATATAATTTAAAATCACTACTCAACTGAATTACCAGAAGAAAGCTATTTGGTCAAATTTGAAGTGGCGTATAAATTATTTATCAACTGATAGAAATTATAGTTATTATTTGAAGGTTTGTTCACGTAAATGTGAAAATTAATTTTTATATGTAATAATAATCAGTTTTTTCAACCCCAGTTACCCCTAAAAAAAGTAAAACAGAATTTATTACCTGTATGATTGATTTAACATTGATAAAATCACTTATTTGATAAAAACTTTTTTAGTGTAAAATCAACCATACAGGTAACTAACTCTGATTTCCTTTTTTTAATAACCTTTTCTTAAAACTTTCTATTTTTTTAACATTTTTAATATTTTGTTATATAATCCACTCATTTATTTTTATCATTTTCATTTTGATTATATTGTCATATTTTTGTACATTACTTTTTACACAAATTTATTCATTTTAAATCAAAAAATCCATAATCTTCTATTTTTCTTAAACATATTGTTTGCTTAATTCTTATCAAGATCATGTTTCTTGTAAGATGCGCTAAAGATGGAACGTACCTAGTTCCGAAACGTCGACAGTAAATAAATGAAGAAATGTTTTTTTAAAAAAGTTTTTTTTGTTTATTATTTTTGGATTCTTTGTTCGAAGCTCTACAAAATATTTACAAATCCAAGAGCCTACCCTCTAATATATAGGATATTAGGATATATTTGAAAAAAATAGATAAATCGAGGTGTTTTTATTTAACGAGTGTAAAAATATACATAATCGCACGTAAAATTATCTTTTTTCATAAATATTTTGATCAAGCAAATTCCGAACTAAACATACTCTTTTTATATTCCTTATAAACTCACAAATAAGTATTTGTGTTCAAAAATACATGAATGAATATATCAGCAGCTTAATAGATACCGATCATAAATATTTTTGTAAAAGTAAAGTTGAAAGAAATTAATGTTCAAAATAAGATAAAAAATGGTATAAAATTGTGCGTGTTAAGTATTAAGTACTTTATGATAAATTTATTTTCGATGGCAGTTTAAACTCAAATCAAAGTAAAACCCATATAAACATATTTGCTATCAGTACATACCAATGCGATGCTTCCCAAATATTTATTTTCATTAGAGTGTTTTTTTAATATGTATTCATTTCTTCTAAGATTCCATTAATTTCTTAGTTTTAAATCTTTGCTTGATTTAATTAATTTGTTCGTTTCAATAACTTATCAATATTTGATATTCTGAAACTAAATTAAATTTACACTTCATTTCTATTAGTTTAATAGAAGGTTGAAGATTATTTATTACTACCTCGATTGCCTAATAAATAGCTGTACAAATAACTAAATATCATCCCCTACAACTATATTTGTAAAACTATATGTATTAAATAAATATGCTAAATAAATATGGACATCTCATCAAGTTTCGTCATCTGGTGCTTAAGGTTATCAAATGGAGATGGTATCCAATACACAACTAGATATACTCCTGATAATGCACCAGATACATCAAATTCTTATTTTATCACAATGTGAAGTAAAATTGTTTCATATTTTCATCAATTGTAATACATTGCTTGATTTTATTTAGGGAGAATTTGGTTTTTATTTTATTTGGGAGTCTCTGATTTTCCAAGGAGCTTTTCCACCATGCAGAGTGCGCGATATGACAGATATGAAAAAGAAGAGAAACGGAGGTGCAAAAGAAAAAAAAACAAATAATCTCTTTGAATAAGAAAAATTGGCGGACGTAAGATACATATACCGCCAGAACCGGCGACTGTGAAAAGAGATTTCGATGCTAGGGATTCCGAAATACATACATCTACATATATTATGTCAACTGGGATCCCTGTACTAGAACTGATTCGAAAGAAACATTTATAAAGAGCATTATGTATTTTCAAATACTATGCCAAACTTAAGGGTTTCTACCATTTATATAGAATGCTACTGTGCATGAAATTATCACGAAGGCAAATAATTCTGTCTATTTCTGTTTATTGTAATTATTATTTAACTATTAAAAGTTACAAAAAAATCAAATTAAAAGAACAAACATATATTTAAAAGTTCCTAAAGCGCAAAATAAGAAAACAAATTATTTAAAATTTAAAAGATAAATTTCCAATTCTATATGATATGGATCATGTGGTTTAATTAGCGGCCTGTAGTTGATTCCTGTCTCCATAAAAAGTGTGCAAAACTACATTTTTAATTTGTGAACATATAATGAACATATTACTATCATTGTTTTTGTTAGACTTTTTTCTATAATAATCTATTATAGAAAAATACCTATTATATTATAGGTATTTTATACTCAAATTTCACTTCAGGAATTTGGTTACAAAAGTGACTAATTAAATCTTGACTAATATCAGTTATTAACTTTCTGTAAAGTAAGCTTTAGTAATCATCGAAAAATCAAAAATAAAAATTCTTCGAACTGTTAAATTAAAAAATGAATTATCATATTTAAAATTTCTCAAATAATGTATTACGGTACGGGAGGTTCATGCAATTTGCGTTAAGACACGATGTTGTACACCACTAGTTAAATTATTAAAATCAAAAATTATTAACATACATACATACTACACACACACATAGATCAATTTGTTCTAAGGTATGCGAAAATGTTCAGAAACCTTTGAAACTTTGAAACTTTTGAGATTGCAATAAATATTAAATTTTGAATTAAAAAAAAAAACATTGCCAAATATTAAAAATTTTTCCACACAGTCGGGAAGTTAAAATATCCATAGAAATTATGTCTTGTGTTATCATATGTCTAATGTAATGTAAGGCAGAAATAAATAATGAAAAGAGTTTTGACTAACACCAGTTTTGAAAGGGTAACCAGAATATATAATATCTCGTCCTTTACCATAGTGCTCCTCTAAGCCATTTTCGTGGGCAACTTAAAAGTGAAGTCACATACTGTAACGGTTTTATACAAAGTGTCTATGGTTTTATAAACTTTGACACACATTTGATAAAAGCAGAGCTTCTGGAGTGCCTTCAACGGCGTCAATAGTGAAAACGCTTAAAATATGTGATGATGGTGAACATTGTATAAATATCTTAACGTGGTGTAAATTAACTGCATTACTCACATGTACGGTAGTTAAGATTTTGTTATGATGGTAGGGATTATTTTGCTTATAAAAATTTTATAAAAGCAGGTGACTAGCTGGTTGAGAAGTGACTGTACGCATGTTTGTGTAATATCTCCTTAAGACAATTTACAACTATAGCTGTAAGTGGAATTCTGTCTTAAGGCAATTAAGGCATCGTGCCTTAAGGCAAATTGCTGGAACTTCCCGTACCAAAAATTATAATTTTTTTAAAAACGATTAACATTTTTGAAAAAAAAAATTACTTTGAAAAAATAAGATTTTTGGGAAACTATAAATTGGACAAAAAATAACTTTTTTTTGAAAAAAAAAATTTTTTTAAAAAAAAAAATTTTTTTAATTTTTTTTTTTTGAAAAAAAAAAATTATTTATTTTGACATATTGTGGAAGATCTGAACTTTTTTTCAAAGCAATCGTACTGCTTTAACTGCATAGGCACAAAATATAAAGCGCGTAAGCGCCGCGTCGCTGTCTAACGCATAAGCATTGGTACGGAACCCATAGGAATGTTGACAAAATGTATACTTATTGTTAAAATCTCTATAAAATATCTGATAATTTGATGTGCATATGTCTAATGATCATTTTTGACCGCCAAATGGCTCATTTTTTAACTTTTTCCTCCATATCTCCGAAACCGCTAGACCTACCTTCATGAAAATTTCATCGATTTTTCATCTTGTCAATACAAGTGAAATGTTTTTTGAATTATTCAAATCGGGCGATCCGTTCTCTTAAAAACTGAGTTACCGTTTTCGGCACTTTTTGCCCCGTATCTTCGGAACGGCTAGACCTGCCTTCGCCAAAAACTAATCAGCACGTCTCCTTATCAATACGAATCGAATGTTTTTTGAATTATTCAAATCGGTTGATCCGTGTTCCTGAAATCGTCGACGAAAATTTGTATCCGCACATACATACACACACGTACATACATACACACACACATACACACACACATACACACACACATACACACACACACACACACACACACACACACACATACATCCATTTTTCTAAGGTATGCCAAAATGTTCAGAAACCTTTAAAACGTAAAGATATATAAAAATTTTCATTTTCGATTTTTTTGCGATTACTATAACTTACCCTACGGGAAGTTAACTAGTGGTGCATGGCATTGTGCCTAGAGGCTAAGTGCTGGAACTCACCGTATCATGATATAAAATTTTTTAAAAGCTCAGAAAAGAAAAAAATGATTTCTTGGGATTTTTTTTAAATATTTTTGAAAATTTTGTAAACATTTGAAAAATCTGGGTATTGTATTTGAATATGCCTTTTAAAAGCTCAGAAAAGAAACATTACATTTTTTTGAAATTTTTAAATTTTTTTAATAATTTTTGAAAAATTTTAAAAAATTTGAACGATTTGGAATTTGAATTTGAACATGCCTTTTATAAAAATTCTGATATTTTTTGAAAACATAGAAATTTTCAAAAACTAAAACTTTATGAACTTTTTTTGAAAATTTTGAAATTTTATTACATTACAAAATATATGATTTTCGATCGTCATTGTGCTTTTTTTTACTTTTTTCCTCCGAAACCGCTGAACCTACTTTTGCAAAAATTCAATCAATTTTTCATTGCGTCAACACAAGTGGATTATTTTTTGAATTATTCAAATCGGATTCTCCATTCTCTCACAAACTGAATTTCCACTTTCTGCACTCTTTGGCCCGTATCTCCAAAACTGTTGGACTAACTATTGCTAAAAACTGATGGAAAGTTAAAACCTATAGTAAGTTAAAAAATCAATTTACCTTGTTACATGGCATTACCATGACATACCTATTTTATCGAAGAATTGGGCTCTTATTTTCGATTCCAAAATCTTCGTATTTCGGAAACTGCTAATTCTGTCTTTTCCACAAAAACACTACACTTTGTCATGTGATTTGTTTTTCCTCCAAATCATATCCTTAAAATATACTTCCAAGTATTTTAAGGTAAAAATGGTTTAACATATTGAAACTCAGATTCAAAATAAAAGTCTCTTTGGCGCTATTTTGTTAACTTGCTCTCTGTTTGAAGTTAATTGTTAAGAATTCGTAAAATATATTATTACGAGTGCCAATAGTGTAACATGAACTATTTTTTGTAGGTGGTCTACATGTCATTCACAGTTCAAGTGCTAAATGCATTTGTAATATAAGATATTTTTTAATTTTGATGCTAGTTATATGTCTGGACTGTCTATATCCGTGTCGGTAATTTTATTTATGGGTCTGCAAAAGCCTTGAGATAATTCCAAGGATTCTCAGAAATCATCCCCCTTAGATGTATAAATTAATGTAACCCGCCTCTTACGGGCGGGGCTAATATTGTTAATTTTTATTTTTAATAATTTTTATTCAGTATAAGTTTAGAGCTCAGTATAGAAACACCAACTATCTGATGACATTATATTCAACATATTTTATTATAATAAACATATTGATATCAAACGTCGCCTTTTACTTAAATAATCACCGATCACATTAGTAGTTCAATTATAGAAGAATTTTAAAAGTGTAGTGGTTAGAAGAAGTAAAACGACAACACCCAGTTAGACGTCGAAGTGTATTTTAAGCTTCGGGCCTTAACATTAATTATTGACTAACTAGACCACTAGCTGCCTATTTAAAAATACATATTTTTTTACGAATTGAATGCATTGAATAGATCGACTACCAGTTGATTGGCTTGTACGTCAACTTTTGCTCCGCAGCTTGAAAGACAAGAAATACATAGAACCAACGACGAGAAAACAAGGGAAAACTAAAAAAATGATATTGCCGGTAACATGTTTCGACTGCATAACTTAAAAAACACTCACACACATTCATTTTTTCAAAGGTATGCCAAAATGTTCATAAACGTCTGAAACGTAGAGATATGTAACTACGACTACCAGTTGATTGGCTTGTACGTCAACTTTTTCCTCGCAGCTTAAAAGACAAGAAATACATAAAACAACCGACGAGAAAACAAGGGAAAACTAAAAAAATGATATCGCCGGTAACTTGTATTGACTGCATAGCTGCAGCAAAACAAACTTTATGTGGATAACCGATATCATTTCCCTCAGCACTCCACTGCAAGGCAGCAGAGCCGACAGCGAGAGGCACGACGCAAAAGTGCGCCGCGCCTGATGCTGCTCCACCGTACTACGTATATCAGTGGATGAAACTTTTCTGGTGATAATATTTAGATATACGACCGACCGCGTGGGAATATTATTTTATAGCGTGAAAAATACGATTTATTGCAAAAGTTTCAAGAAATATGCGCGTGAGTCGTGTACAGAGCCCATGGGGTACATGAAATTCTATGTCTGAAGGGGTACATATGAGAGCAAGCATTGGCATCTGAAGCTGAACTGAAGAAACTATGTGTGGAAAGATTATGAGGTTGCCATCAAGGTTTCTATTCATATTTTCAAAATTTATATAGGAAGAGGTAGAGTAAAGGTAAAGGTAAAGCACCAGATACAGGTAGAAGTAGAGTGGAGGTAAAAGTAAAGCACCAGATATAAGCCAATTAACCTAATTCTATTACATATGTGCTTTTATTAAAGTGATCTTTCGTGATTGATTGTTCAGCTGTATTAGATGCACCATCGAGAGAAATATCACATTCAGCATCATAATGTATAAAAGCATTTTACAAGCATATTAGCAATATTTAATTATGTGAAAATAAAACAACATGTATCACCGAACATAACTCATAACAAACAACCAACTATCGAAATATGTACATTTCCTAGTTATTACCTAGATATATAAATATGTTTTTTTCGCTATTTTTCTAAAATTTGTTATTTGTTATCTGTCACCTTTTGGGATAGAAAACTCTTTTGCATATATTGCATTTAGAAGTGAAAAATAATGCAATGATATACTTAGTTTGTATATGTGAAAATTATTTCTACTTACAGTTACGTAGTCTTTTATATATATTAATATAAATTACATTTTATTTTAGGAATTTACTACAAGTGAACTTTTTATCATCCTTTTTGCAACGCGTGAGATAAGAGAAAACCTAACTAGTCTTCTTCAAATTACTCATAATATATTATAACCTCTGTAATCTTCTTAGTTTCTAAACGGCAGTTGCTCTAGAAAGTAGACATCACATAGTCTGCAAGTTGTTACAACCTTATAGCTAGTGGAAAATATATTTTTGACTGAAAATTATTTGAGAACTCTTAATGTATAATAATGTTTAGATATTTTTTTTTATTTATATGTATGTTCTTTATACTTTGTGTGGTTCCTAAATGTGTATCTGCATCAAGTATTGCATGTTTTATTTAATTGTCAGTCTATAATCCAATATAAAATATTTTATTGAAGAGAAGAAATATCTTATGTATTAATTTTCTAAATATATACAATAGTTGTCTCTTTGGAAAGAGACATAATTCTTTGAAATTCTGATATTGTACTAATGTTTTTCATTTTCATTAAAATAATATAATACATGCACCTATCCACCATTTCGCTCGGTACTCATTTTACACGTTTTCAATTTTATACAGTTTTTGAGAATAACATTTTTTTTAACAAAACGATTGCATTCCAAATTTTCTTATCATTTTCTTTTACCAATTGCCTTCGTTCTCTGGCTATTTCCAGCTCCCCCATGAAGGGCATAAATGCTGATTTAATTTTGGCCCGTTAGTATAGTTCCTCGAAGAGTTTTATGTTCTTGCATTCACTAAGAACAGCGATTGCCGCAATTAATAAAAAGACCGCCGAAAGTTTTAATGTTAAGTCTTAACGTGGCGCAAGCAGCACCAGATTGTCTGATGCGCGCGGTTTTCAAACTCATAAATCAACAGCTATTACAATTAATTAAATCCCCGGGCCATTAAAATATTTCCCAGCCAAGTCGAGAGCACACAGTTGAGTGTGTTTCCTGGTTATTTCAGTTTTGTGTTCAGTTGGCCTGCCTGTACGCGTGCAATTTTTTGCTTTTTCTAACTTTGTTTTCATATATTTTGTTTATTGGACGCGCCGACGCGATGTGTTCTAATTATTTCGTCTGCACTCCATACTGGCGAGTTAAAAACTTCACCGATAGTAGGTATTAGTTCGGCAAAAAATTAGAAGTATTAATCAGAACTATTTTCTCATTTAGAATAAAGCACTGGTCTCACATTAATATTAATATGAATTTAAATATGAACTAGTGGCGCATGGCGTTGTGCCTAAAGGCAAACTGCTGGAAATTCCCGTACCATAATTTAAGGGGCACAACTAGTGTACCTGCCTAAAAAAGGTGATTTTTGGGAATTTATATTAAAAAAACTCTTTCATCAATCATTTCAAAATTTTAGAAATATATTTATACATGTCTTAAAAATACATAGCAACATTTTTGAAGAAAAAAATTAAATATTTTTCAAGTTATCGCCGATCTCCAACGGCGCGACAAAAAAAGGCCCTCAACTGCTGCTGTGATTCCGGCCTTCTACGTGGATGAAATAAAAAAAAAATTCTCGTTAAACTAGATAATATTGTCTGTAAAATGAACTACGATAAACAAAATAAATCAAAAATTGACAAAATGGCGTCGTTTTAGAAAAAAAGTCGAATTTTACCCAAAATTTTGTTCGTTTTTCGACTGCCAAAATTCGACTTTTGATCCGATCAAAAAATCGATAGTTCATTTCACGGAGAACTATATGAAGAACATGTAAAAAAATGTTGATGGTGATCATTCGTTTTTGAGTAATCACTGCAGCAAATTCGGAAAAGCTGTTTCGAGAAAAACGCGTTTAAAGATAAAATGATCGTTGTACTATATACTATATATATACTTTTTAAATGGCTGTAACTCAAAAACTATTTGAGATAATAATTAGAAATTTTAATATATTATTTTTAAAGGTGTAATCTACCGAAATATGAAAAAAACCAAAAATCGATTTTTTCGAAATTTCACACTAGTTGTGCCCCTTAAAATTAAAAAAAATTAAAAATCTTTTTGAACATTTTTGAAAATTTTGAAATCATTTGAAGAATTTAAATATTGAAAAAACTGAAAAAACACATTTTTTTGAAAATTCTGAAATTTTGAAAATTGATTTTTTTTGAAAATTCTGAATACTATCATGTTGATTGATCCAGATTATCAAAAATATCTGATTGACGCCAAATGGCATTTTATTTTAACGATTTTCACGATCTCTGAAACAACTGGACCTGCCCTTTGCAAATGTTTATTCAATTCTTCAATACGTTAATAAAATCTTATATTTATAAATGTAGATGAATCAGGAATGTTATTTTTTCAGAGTGATTGTTATGTTGAGCAAAAATTATGCAAAATTAGTAAGAAATGTAAATAGATAAAATATTTTAAAATATTCGACTGGAAAGTATTTTGTTTATTATATTATAATAGCAAGTTCTTAGACACTTCTAATCGGTATGCAATATATGGTGGTATGGATTGTATAGGTATAAATATAAGAGTAAATTAATTTCTATTGATTGACATGACTGTTGTATTAGAATGTAAGTTGATGTTTTATTGAGAAATTGTGTGATGCAATAATTATGCATTGGTGTTTCTGAAATATTAATAAAAACGATTGTCAATGGAAAAAAAGTGGGATGTTTTTTGAATCATTCAAATCGGGCGCTCTGTTTTTTTACGATAGCAATTTTTTCACTTGATTGCAACTTTCTGCACTCTTTGCCCTGTATCTCCAAACGGCTGAACCAACTTTTGTCAAAAACTAATCAGCACGTCCCCTTATCAATAGAAATCGAATGTTTTTTGAATAATTCAAATCGGTTAAGCGGTGGTCCTGGAAACGTCGACAAAAATGTGTATCCGCACACACACACATATGCAACCATTTCTTCTAAGGTATGCCAGAATGTTCAGAAACCTTGAAAACAAAAGATATATAAAAAATTTCATTTTGATTTTTTTGCGATTACTATAACTTTATATTTCTACAGTATCTACTTCCTCCGTCCCACGTATGCACCTGGATAAGACGGGCGCCTCACCTCTCTACTTCACCTGAGGCGCCGCTGTTTCACGCCGTCTCTCGACGTTGTCTAAACCGCACTTTCATATCTCGTTCTACCTACAATTCTCATAATTCAACAAGCTATTTCTATCATATATACGTTCGCTATTAATAAAGTTCAGGTCCTGCAAGAAAACAAAGAATCCGGCGCATGCGTCCTTTACAGACTATCCACGTGCTTTTCACAAAACATTTTCGCGTTTTCGCATTCAGTTCCCGCACGGCTGCGACCGGCGATTGTTGTGCGATAGACTCGACGTCATCGCCGCGATTTAGATTTTTTCGTGACTGGTTTTATTTGTGTTATAAAATTTATTTTGGGAAAACTATTACGGGAGTGTTTGATTGTTTTCATTGGCTTGTACATTTCAGACAATGTGTGGTAATCGAGTTAGTGCGTAAACGAACTGATACTGAAACAACAAACACACAAAGCTGTTAGCATAAGGTAAATTATAAAGGAAAAACTAGTATTAAAAATAATAATTATATCTATTAGATATTGTTGTAGATCTAAAATATGATAATGATTATTATCTTTCTCTTAAGAAAATGATCTTTGGGGGATATTGCTTCTACATTTATCTGTTTAGTTAGTTAGTTAATAGATAAATAATTATTATATATTATTATTATTATTTATACTCATTATTATAAATAATGAAACTTTGATTATACGTATTTCATAGATAAATTATAAATTTTTACAAATTAGACGACAACGTTTATATGTTTACATAAAAAGTAAATAAACAAAACTTGATCAAGCGGAATTAGATTGAAGGATCTTGTTCCATATTTCTAAAAATTCTTTAAACTGAATTGCCAAGTTAACATTATTTTAAGTATATAGGTCAGTTTTAAAATGTTATCTAAAATTATAAGATATACGCTTCTATGTTTATTTTTTCGAATAAAAAATAATCTGCTGGATTTTATTCTTCATAGCAAGAGTTTGCAGATAAGGGTCTAAGCCTATAGAAAACACACATATCCTTCGTTTTACACGTTTTCGATTTTTTAAAAATATTTTTCTAACCAAAGTTATTATTATTTGCATTTGCACGAAATTATAAGCACTAAACTATAATTTCCTTATGTCTACAATAATATTTTTATTGTTGTACTATCAAAATACAACACTAAATAATGTACGTTTAAGAATGTATAGTACATAATCTATGTTTTCAAGGACAATATGTAGATAAGATAAAATCTCCCCGTTTTATGATCAAAACTAAATTTTATGTGTGTATAAGCTAAGTTGTTTGGAATGCCAAAACAAAGAGCATCGTTGTTTTTAAACTTTGTTTAAAACAAAAAATAAACAAAAAATATTTCAATAAATATAAATATGTACAGTTCATTTTTGACATTGTTTGGATATTTAACCGTAGGTATAATATACCTCATCCTATAGTCTAGTAAACAATAATAAGTATAAATTGTGTGACAAAAAAAGAGGAAAGGAAAATTTTCCTCGAAAAAAATCACATATGAATATTTATAATATTAGATAAACTTTATTTTCAATTAGTGTTTATATATAATTGATAACGTAAATTTATTCAAAGTGAGTAAATAACAGCATTATTTTTCACAAAATCTATAATTTATAAAAAATAATATAGTTCGACGAAAATGGCAAAAAATAAAAATAAAAAATAACGAGTAAAAGAAAGGTTATATCTTTATAAAACAAATTAAAAATTTCGAACCGTCTCCATAGTAGTAAAAAAGAAAATAGATATTGCTAATTTTTATTCTATTATTTTTTTTATTGTTCACTATTTATATCATTTAACATATTAATATATAAGTTGATAGTGAGTATAGAAAATAAAAACAAAGGAAAAAAGAAATATTTAAATTATGTTGTAATCGAATGAGAAGAAATTTAGAAAAAGTACGTGTGTGTGTGGATACAGTTTTTGGGCGACGTTTTCGGGAATATCGCTGAACTGATTTGAATGATTCAAAAAGCATTCGATTCCTACAAAGGGATTAGTGCTGATTTGTTTTTATAAAAGGTAGGTCGAGTAGTTTCGGAGAAACGAAGCAAAGAGTGCAGAAAATGGAAATTAAGTTTTTGCGAGAGCAATGTATCCGATTCGAATGATTTAAAAAACATTTTGCGTATTAAAAAATGATTAGTTTTTGCAGGTCTTTTTCTATTTCAAAATTTCAATTTTTTTTTATTTCCATTTTTTTATATCAAAAATGATTCGGATTTTAATTTTAATTCTAGCTAAAATTCTTAAACTCTCTTATATACTTCAAATAAATAATTTTAACTTTACAATTCAATTTATATAACTAATAGAAACATGATATAAGTTCCTTCATTAACTTCCCGTAGGGTAAGTTATTGTAATGGGCCGAAAATCGGAATTGAAAATTTTTACATTTCTCGATGTTTTGAAGGTTTCTGAACGTTTTGGCATACCTCAGAAAAAATGGATGTGTGTGTGTGTGTGTGTGTGTGTGTGTGTGTATGTATGTGTGGATACAAATTTCCAGTCACGTTTTAGGGCGCACGGATCAACCGATTCAAATGGTTCAAAAAACATTCGATTCCTATTGATTGGGAAAAGAGCTGATTAGTTTTTGGCAAAGGCAGGTCCAGCCGTTTCGGAGATACGGAGCAAAGAGTGCAGAAAATAGAAATCGAATTTTTGAGAGAACGGAGTATCCGATTTGAATGATCTAAAAAACATTCAATTAGTAATGATTGGGAGAAGTGTTTATTAGATTTTGGCAAAGGCAGGCCCAGCCATTTCGAAGATACGGAGCTAAATATGTAAAAAATGGCAGTTTTTGAGAGAACTAAGCGTCCGATTTAAATGATTCAAAGAACTTTCTGCTTGTCTTAACAAAATAATTGATTTTGGAAAAAAAATTTGTTCCAATTTTTTTTTTTTTTTTTTTTTTTTTTTTTTTTTTTTTTAATATTTTGTATATCGAAAATATTTCAGATTTTATTTTTAATTCTGACTATAGTTCTAATATACTTTAGAAATAATTTCAACTCTGCAATTCGGTTTATATAATTCTTATAAATATTAGACAATGTTACAATATTTATAATAATCTATTTGAAAACATTCAATATTCCTCGAACATTTCGTTACGGTGCGGGAAGTTCCAGCAATTTGCCTCAAGGCACGATGCCATAATTGCCTCAAGACAGAATTCCACTTATAGCTAGTTTTAATTTCGCTTGATCAAGTTTTGTTTATTTACTTTTCATGCAAATATTTATAAATGTCATTGACCAGTTTCTTAATAAATTTTATTGCCATCTAGGTTTTGTAGTAATTTATTTGGAGTTTTGGATGAATTTTTCATGAGTACTTATTTAAACTTTGGCAGACAGACGGACAGTCAACGGCTTTACGCTCAAAAGGTTCCGTACCAAACTTCAAAAAACTAACGGGATGTTCATTATCTTAATTACCACGCTTTTCATGCATTTTGTGATGTTGTATAATATTATGTGAGTGAACATTCTATTCTATTCTATATAGCATTGGTTTGGTACTAGTGTAACAGTTCGTAATTTACAGAAGCTGACAATGATATACGATATCTTTCGTGATACGCTAGCGAAATTTATATTAAAATAAGATTTTCGTTATATTTATGCATTCGTGTTCTGTATATTTTTGGCTTATATATCAGCATGATTAAATATTTCGTGTCGAATGGCCGCGAAAATGCAATGTTTTTAATTAAAATTATTTATTATCACAGTAGAAAAAATAATTTGCGCAATAAATTATTTTCTGTTTGCTTGCACTGGGTAGTAAATGTTGGTGATGAAATTTATAATAATTGAGGATTAATGGTTTAATTCGAATATTGACTTAGTGACAATAAAAGATATGAAGCTATAACATATTTCATAATTATATTAATATACATATTTGTTGAACTATTTGAATTAATGCTATGCGATGATGTAACTTGTAATACGTCTTCAACTACATTAAGATCGTAGTTGCAGTCAGATGTTATAAGTGAGCTTATAAGAAAGTACTCTTAATACAAATTTTCTAAACCAAATATCATTTGCAAAATTTGTATTTTCAAAAACTACAAAAAATTCTTAAAAATCTAATTTTTTTTAAGTTTTGAAAAAATTTTAAAGCTTTCTCAAGCTTTCACTTTTTGATACAAAAAATTTCAACAATTTGTCTTAAGGCACGATGCCATGCACCACTAGTTTTTTTATTTTTTCTTACGTGCGAGAAATTTCGCAGAAAGCGATCTTAAAACATTTAGCAATTGTTTTGCCGGTGTTGGAGTAATATATTTCAGCGTTATAATTGCTTCGTGAGGTCGAAACACTTTTAAATGCGTCCCGTTGCCAACGTAGAATAATTTAAAGATTTTTAAGCAGCAAAATAACGCACATTCCTTACATTAATGTCTTAGGTAGGATTACATCCTATTACATAGTTAATACAGATTTATATCTCACTTGGTTGAATTTTTTCATAATTTATGTCTAATCCGAATTTTCTAAATTATTAGACAGACAATATGCTTGAAGATTAAACGAGATGCAAATGAGATTTATTACCTTGACTTTTCGAAAATGAATATAATTTTTATATAGGTATAATCAGCTTTTATAAAATTGTTATATAATATTGCTGCTTGTTTGCAATATATGAACTTTTATATCATGATTAGTAGTACCTAAATTTGAACATACTGTCTGTTCGAGCCTCACAAATTTTATTTATCCATCTCCCTCTACCTATATACTGAACTCCCTCTAATCTGTAATAAAATAATTTCCTACCCTACTCTAGGTACTAAGATAGTTATAAGAAATTATCCATTCTGTACGCATAACTTGAACCGTGAACATCATACAAATAAATACTATTCATAACTAACCAACTTATTTAACTCACATATTTTTAAAGGTCTGATATAGCCATTCTAATGATAAATTATATCTGGTCCTTCGAGGTAATTAAGTGTCTGTGCGTAGTGATTTTTAATTGACTTTTTTAATAAACATTGCACCGGGCGCTTACATTTTTTGGTCCAATTTGAGCCGGATTCGACCTTCAGTGTTATACTTAAACTTATATTAACTAATCTAACCTACAAAGTGCACAGTGATTATTAACAGCGTAATCCACTGGAGCCACTAATCTAACCTACAAAGTGCACAGTGATTATTAACAGCGTAATCCACCGGAGCCACTAAATTTAACCTACAAAGTGTACAGTGATTTCCAACAAAAGCGTAATCCACTGGAGCTACCTAATCTAACTAACAAAGTGCGCAGTAATTATTGACAGTGTAATCTACTGGAGCCACAAAAACTATTCATCAGTGCACGTTATTATCAACAGCATAATTACTGCATTCATCAAGAAAATCTACGAAGCGGTCAAGAAGCTACAGAATCACATCAAACAAGGTTAGTCAAAGCAATCCTTTCTAACTTATCCTAAACTCATCCTAATCTTTCACCTAACTCTATACTTAACCATCTAGAATTTTGTGTGAATCTACATTAAAATGGATTCATTAAAATCATTACAATCTTTACAAAACGAACTAGCATTAATAAAAGCTCGTCTAGCAGAATTTGAACAAACGTGTAACGAAATGTCAAAAATTCCATGTAGCGATCTAAATGTATTACAGATAAACGGTATTTTGGAAAAAGTGAAACCTATGATAGACACGTTCCAAAATACACTTGTCGAAATAACTACTTTTTTAGACGACGAAGAAGAAATTGATCAATTATTAGAAACAGAACTACTTGATTTCGATGACGATCATACTAGATGTCTATCAAAATTACGTAAACTACTTAATAGTGCATCCACTAAATCTGGTTCTACTAACAGCTTTGGTGATCAAACAATCAAATCGTCAAAAAATATAAAACAACCTCCAATTTCGATCAAATTACCTGAGTTTGATCAAAATATCAATCATTTTCAAAATTTTAATTACCGTAAACCCGAGACAGGGAGCATAACTGAATATTTACCTGTACTCGACAAAAACTGTTCCTTCGCGACGGAATTATCAGAAACACGAAACGAAAATAATAAAACTACGTATAACATTCCGACAAATTCTTTTAACGCAAACATTTTAAACTTTCCAAAATTTGAAAAATTACCAGACTCAATATGTAATAAAGCAAATTTTGTTATCGACAACGAAACCTTTTATAATAAAAACATAAAATTAAGTCACAATAAACCTGATTTGTATATTACTCAATTCGGCTTAAACGGGAACATGCATCCCGAGTCTTTCACACATTATAATTCTACCTCGAACCTGGAAAACCAGGTACTAGCCGGAAAACAAAATCTCACCCCAAATACTACGAGAATTACCTGGCGATTCGGTATAAAAATTCCTTTTGCCAACAATAAAAATCTGGCACGTAATAAACATTTTGAATACTACATACGAACAAACAATAAATTATCTAAAGAATATTACCTCATTACCGATGCAAATAAAATACTTTCATTACTAACAACCAAACGAAATTTAACAAAACTTTTAACGAATGACAAATTAAATCTATATGATTTCAAAACTAATCATTTTAAACTTTTAGATAAACCCTATTTTTATTTTAACAAACAAACTGCTAAAACTCTAGATATAGTTTGTAACATACTAGATAGTTTTAGATTCAATAAGATAGTTTTAGCTAATAACGCTATAAATAAAACTATTATGAAAATACTTATTTTGGAAGCTACAGCTCCAATATGTTATAAATTATTAATAACTCAACAATTACCACACGAATTTTCCGACGCGACAAAATGGGCATACAGAACTTTTACCTATTTATGCTCTACCGGGAAAAATTCTAATACTAAAATATATTTAACTACATCGAAACCTAAAGCAATGGTTCTAAAAAATATACCACTTCAACGACTTGAACTTTTAGCAAATCTTATACAGAAAGAAAAACGCGCATTAAACTTTACATTTGATAAGAAATTTTATTTGAATAACTATACGGTTACTTTATTTCGTATAAAACCTCTATTATACAAGCGGAAAGCCTTGGTAACTGATAGAGTAGACGAAATAGAAACAAATTGTGATATAAACATTTTGGCTTCTAATACTGCAGTTAATCTAAACTTACGATTTCCATTGCGGTTACGAAAATCTTTCGATACAAACAACTGTTTAACTTTTAAAATTCCAATAACAAAAATGGAATGTGAAACTATTGAACTTGTTTCAAAAAATACCTTTATTATCTTGATTGATTGTTGTATCACTAAAGCTCTTCATATTGAACAAACTTTTAATTTGACTGCGAAAAACTTTGTGGCCATACGGAAATGGTCCATTACGCAAAGTTGCAAAATTTACAAAATATATTCAAAAAACTGTTCAAATTTTGTTGACGCAGCATCAAACTTAAAACGATTTCATATGATACTACAACATAAATCAATTAACACAAGGGCAACAAATAATTTAGCAATTAAACTTTTAATAAATTATATCATATCAAAGACCCTTCATTTCGAAACTATCGATTTATTATCTATTTATCTATTAAATCTCATAAAGCACGTTAAAATGAGATATCGGAAACACTTACATAACATACCAACATTCTTATGAATAATTTTACTTAAATACATTTTAACGCAGATTGACAAAATTCTAAACCTGAATCTCCTTTGATTCCAATCCTAATTACTAATCCTTAACAATTCACTTTCCAATTGGAAATTCTTTACCTTTATACCTAACCCACTATTGCTTAAAATACCTGTCAAGAGACTATTCCGGATCCACGACTGCAGGGATCAACCTTTTGGAAGCACGCGACAAGATCAAAATTGCATACGCAATTATTATATCTAATTGGAATCTTTCAACCCTTGAACTGGCACCTGAGACGCGTTCCAGCAAATTATCCAGAGGAAGGAAGGTACTGTGCGTGTTGTGACCAATAAAACAAACAATAGTGTGGTGAATTGTGCAACAACAAAACTTTGTGTACTAATAACTAACAGGGATATATACCATATCATACAAATCAATGCATAAACTATTTTATCTTGAGACTTTAAACGCCAAACCTGTGAGTGTTACCAATAGACATTATAATCAATCGTGAATTCATAAACTGTGTTATCACAAGACTTTAATCATTACTAGAATTTAAGTGATAATAAAATCAATCATTTTTACATATTATTATAACTAATCAATCAATAATCAAATAATAATTATACATTTATATTGTAACTTTATTATAACACCATAACTATACGAAGCAATGTTGAAAAATCATGTAAATTAATTTTCCATTGTTTTTTCAAATCGGGCCGGCATGTTCGAGCCTCACAAATTTTATTTATCCATCTCCCTCTACCTATATACTGAACTCCCTCTAATCTGTAATAAAATAATTTCCTACCCTACTCTAGGTACTAAGATAGTTATAAGAAATTATCCATTCTGTACGCATAACTTGAACCGTGAACATCATACAAATAAATACTATTCATAACTAACCAACTTATTTAACTCACATATTTTTAAAGGTCTGATATAGCCATTCTAATGATAAATTATATCTGGTCCTTCGAGGTAATAAAGTGTCTGTGCGTAGTGATTTTTAATTGACTTTTTTAATAAACATTGCGCCGGGCGCTTACACTGTCCCTATTTGGAAATAAAATGTAACTAATGATGCTTGGTATCGGGCTTGGAAAATTGTTAAAAGCTCAGAAAAGAAATTCGTTTTTTTTTTAAATTATTGTTTTCGTAATATTTTAAATTATTAACATTTTCGTAATATTTGAAAACATTTAAAAATGTAAATACTTATTTAATAAAACAATATAAAACATACAAAATTTTGATTGAATTGCGCTATATCTAAAAGACAATATTAAGAGCTAAAACTTTCAGAGAATTGTTTTTTATCAATTTGGAACCATTTGAGCCCTTGGGAGCAAGGAAATTCGAAAATGTCCATATTAAGGACCACCCTAATATATATATATACATTCATTCATCAACCTTTCTAATACTAAAGCTTCCAATATGCCATATCGAACTTTAAGATGCAAAGGCACGTCGGTATTTATGTGAAACTATTCTTGCTATCATTTAATTGGCTATAAATGCTAAAAGAATTGATGTTCCGAGTCCAAGATAATTGTTAAAGAATTTCTTAAATATTTTAAATTGTCTGCCAAATGCTTAAGTACTAGCTTTAGGTATCTACAAGAAATAAAAGAGCAAAAACAAAAATATTTTTTTAATTGGCATACTGTATTACTCTTAATGAATTACATATTTTCTACGTGGTTATATAAAATAGTATCAACAAGAAAAATATAAATACCTAACTCTATTCCATTTCGAAATTTTAGTACCTTCGTACTTTAGATAAACGTAATTATTACAGATCTACTAAAGGTCCATTATAATATTTGTCCAAATGCTATTACCAAAATATAATTATGGACTCACATCTATATAGATCAAAATTTTGTTATTCCACGTCAAAATTATAACAGCGTGATAATTTGTTGATTTCGTGTTTGTTATATGGCAAAATGATTATACATTAACATATGATAATACATAATATAATACTGAGCTTATTACATCATCGAACTTTAATAATTAATGTATAATTGAAATATTGTAAGCTGGATACAATATAATACATAGTGAAAGAAAAATGTAGATACATAAAATACATATTTTACTTCTTAAAGTATAGTTTCAACACCAAAAATGAGAGGTTTCGTATAGAAACAAAAAGGTTGAGCTTTAAGGATGTTGATTATTCTAAATGGAAATATACGGCATTGAATAAGACATTAAAATTTTGATTAAGAAATTTAAATTATAAAAAAAGAAAGAGCTACGAGTTCATGTATTTAAAAAAAATTCAAATTTTGTAAAATATGAGTTTTCATCATGTTATTTTTTATCTACGAAATTGTATAACATAACTACAAAACAATTTATGTTCTACATGTATGTATGTTTTATGAAAAGCAATAATCGCATTAAAATATGATTTATTAAGTTCATATAGGATACGTTATTGTAATCTCAAAAAATTGTAAATGAAAGTTTTTGCATATATTTACTTTACAAATCCTTCTGTAGATTCTGGTATACCTTAAAAAAACATTGATGTATATTTGTGTGTATGTTTGTATGTGTGTATGGATACAATTTCTTGTCGACGAGTGATTCAAAAAACATTCGATTCTTGTTGTTGGAGAGATGAGCTGATTAGTTTTTGGCAAATTCACGGCCAAACGTTTTGTAGATACGGGGCAAAAAGTACCTAAAATGCTTTTATAAATATATATGTGTGTGTATGTGTGCAAAAATTTGAAAAATTCATACCCAATATACAACGTCGACTAGAATTTAACTACATTTCATCTTTTAATAAATAACCTATCAATTGACGACGTGACCATTGAACATTCTTCATAATCTTCTTCCGTATTTGAAAAGCTTAAACTAAAACAAATAACTTCCCTCAGGAGTGAGTGACGGGGTGAATGCGCACCCCGAACAAATGTGTTAACGTCTGTCTATGTTTACGAGCTTGTGTTCGCACAGAAATGTCGGAAATATGAGAAAAAGAAGCATTTTTGTCATTTGCACCATATTCCGCATACTGACATCCATATGACGGATATTTATGAATATGTCCAAATGTTGCCTTCATCCGAATACGTATATTATTTGAATTATATATACAAGTAGTGCTTGAAAAAATTTCAGGATTTTTGACATTAAAAGGACAAGTCTGATTAATTATTAACGAAAACTAGTAGAGCAGCGCATCGTGCTTCGAGGCAAATTAGAAACAAATTTAGAACAAATATATAATAAATATATAAACCTAAAAAAATTAGTTTCTCTAATTACAGTACAAGTACTTTAAACGTTTATTTTTTTCTTATCATATATTTTTCTGAAACCATATTTGTGATTTTGTTGACAATATATTTTATTTATTCACCTTAATCAGGTTTATCTTTAATATATCATATATTTCTATAAGTCTTTTTGGACGATTACAATAACTAACCCCATGGGTAATAAGATTTAACTTGAAGCCCTATCAAAAATTAAAATGCTCGTATTTCTACCAAAGATATAACTTGTGAACCAAAAGTCTGTCAGCAAGTCAAAACAATGTTTACAAAGTGTCAAAACAATGTTCAAGAAAATCAAGTTCAGTTTACATAAATGTTGACCAACTTTTGTGAAGTTCAGATTCCTTATTCGATATTTTGTAATTTTATCATTTTAATAATATCAGTATTAAATTGTCGATGTTTACCTTATAGACATATGCAATTAAAAAGTCTTGAACTCATCTGTAAAATATTTTAGTGCGTTAAAACAATTTTTAAAAAAATTGTTTTTTTACAACACTTCTATTACTAGCTGCATAAACATTTAGAAAAAAACTGTGTTTTTGCATTTCAAAAAAACTTCACTAAATTATTTTTAATTTATTAGAGTATTTAATAGTAGGTAGAATCGTATAAATAAATTTAGAAAATCTAATAAAATGTGAGAAACAAACAGGAAACATCTACTGAAATCTGAATGATTAGTATTCGTACGACTAGCATTTATATACCCTGACAGAAATCATAATAATACTTTCAAAACGTGACTAGTAATATTTCGAACTATTCGATTTTATGATTACTTTCTGACGACGGGAAATTAACTAATGCCAAAGTCAACATTTTGAATCTTGTATAAGTATATGGCGATTATTAACAGGAAACTAACAAAGCATATTTATGAATGCTAGAAGCTACATTTTTAAGATTGAAGGTGATTTATCACCTATAAAATAAAAATCACATTTTAATGACTGCTAAAATGCTCAAAATATTTATTTTATTTTTGAATTAGAGACACTTAGTGACTACAAATTAAAATTTTCACCATTTTCTAAAAAATGAAAATCTCAAAAAAAGGTATAATAGTAAAAAATTTAATTTGGAGATGCCTGAGAAAAGTCTATTAAGAGATTATCGAAAAATTTCAAAATATTTCGATTTTTTTTAAATTAGAGACACTTGTCACACTATTTGATATTTATAACTTTTTTGAGTTTTTCATTTCTTAAAAAAATAGTAAAAATTTTCATTTGGAGATGAGGCTGGTAGAAAAGAAGTCTAAGAGTCCTAAGAGAAGTCTATAGAGAAGATTCTCCAAAAATTTCAAATAAATCGGATCAAAAGAGCTCGAGGAATCGTGGATATCGTTTATTATTGAAAAAGACAGTTTTGAGAAAAACCCGTCTAAATTTTTTTGAAAAGGAAGAAAACACAAGAGAATTATCATGGTCAATAGCTGTATCTCCAATAATTTACATATTGGAGGTACAGGCTCTCAATTTTTTTTAAAATAGTAAATATTTAAATTTTGAAATAAGGTTAGTATATGCCTGAGAGAAATCTATAAAAAAGATTCTCTAAAAAATTCAAGTAAATCATTTCATAAGAGCTCGAGGAATTGTGGTCATCGTTTAATACTGAAAAAAAAAATCGTTTTGAGAAAGATTGGAAAGAAACAGATTAGTATTTTGAGAAAAATAAAGGAAGAAAATAAAATAGTAAGTATTTAAATTTTGAGATAAGTTTAGTATATGCCTGAGAGAAGTCTATAAAAAAGATTCTCTAAAAACTTAAAGTAAATCAGTTCATAAGAATTCGAGGAATTGTGGACATCGTTTATTAATGAAAAAAATTCGTTTTGAGAAAAATTGGAAAGAATCATTTTCCGCTTAAGAGAATTGTCACGGTCAAACAGCTATATCTCCAAAAATAATTTAAATTATTAAAAATCATTTCGTACACATATTCTTAAATGATTTAAATTTAAAAAATATGAAAAAAATTGAGAAACTATTGTTTTGAATTTCTACTAGAATACACCCTTAATATATCTAACGTGCTATGATTATTAAATATAACGTATCCCACATTATTTATGATCGTCTTTATGATTTTTTTTAAAAACAATGATTAAATAGGTATTACATAAAACGATTTAATTTATTATATCCTTTACCCTTATATATTTGTATCACACTCGTTTCATTCACGTACATTTCGCTGTGTCGCCGGCTATTTCAAATCATATTTTAGCTTAAAATTATTGCGGAATAAATTTCAAAAATAGAAATTTAATTGTCCTGAAAACTCGGACATTAAAAATTATACAGCTCTATGTGGACATCAATCTCATTCGTGCCGCTGCGAGTTGAGCGGTTTGAATTTGCATTGAAGTGTTTCAGGACGAATAAATTTAGCGAAAAATGCTCTGATTTTTAAACATTACTAAAATAGATATTTAAATTAAATATTCATCGGTAATTATAAATAATTGTGGCTTCGTTTTAATTATATTGTAAATAACTATATTATTAAATGCCTTCAAAAATACCGATAGTCGTTTCATCAACGTTTATAAAAATGTCGATGAAATAGAACAAAACATTGAAGAGCATTTTCTGCATTAATTGCACTAAAAAGATGAAACTATTTGCGTATGGCATCGCGCCTTAAGGCAAATTGCTGGAACTTCCCGTACCGTAACGAAATGTTCGAGAAATATTAAATGTTTTTATATAGATTATTATAAATACTGTAACATTATCTAATATTTATAAGAGTTATATAAACGGAATTACAAAGTTAAATTTATTTATTTAAAGCATATAAGTGAGCTTTAGAACTTTAGCCAGAATCAAAATTAAAATCTGAATTATTTTCGATATATAATTTTTTTTTCCAAAAGCAATTATTTTTCCAAAACCAGCAGAAAGTTTTTTAAGTCATTGAAATCGAATGCTTAGTTCTCTCAAAAACTGCCATTTTTAGCTCAATATTTCCGAAACGTCTTGACTTGTCTTTTTAAAATCTAATCATCCCACCATTACGAATCGAATGTTTTTTGGATCATTTAAATCGGTTGATTCATTCTCTTAAAAACTGACATTTTTAGCACTTTTTGCAACATATTTCCGAAACCGGTGAGCCTGTCTTTGTCAAAAACTAGTCAGCATGTCTCCTCATCAATAGGTATCAAATGTTTTTTGAACTATTCAAACCGGATAATCCGTACGTTCGAAATCGTCGACGAAAAATTGTCTCCACATACATACATACACATACACATTCATTTTTTCTAAGGTATGCCAAATGTTCAGAAACCTCTGGAACGTGGAGATATGCAAAAAATTTCATTTTCGATTTTTGGCCCATTACTTTGGCCCCTACGCTACGGAAAATTAATAATGAAATAATTTATCATTACTATTAAGTATGACCTGAAATTTAGTATAGAACTGAAATTTTACTAAGAAAGACCACACCACAATGGATCTTTATATGTAGGTGCAGTAAACAAAAATGTAATTTCAAAAGTATATGATAGAGATCGCGTCAAATAAAAATATAATTTAGTGATTTTCTCTCTACTTTTCGACTTTGCCATTTATTTACAGCGTATTCAGATTTATGTGTCTGTATTCTATTCAACGTATATATTTTTCTATTACTCGGCCATCTTCCCTTCCGTGCGGAGGATGGAGGATATTTTTATTTCCATTCGATATATCATATGCTTATATGAATTCAGTACAATTCTCGGATATTCTGTTCGGAGCTGTAATACCGATTCTAACATTTATTTTGAACACTGCACGTACGGGCATTCTGCATGTACGACTACGTACTTTTATTGTAGAAATGGTCATTTATACTATTATAAATAATAGACTCAATATGCACGTGCTAGTACACTGAGGGCTGTATAAAAACATGCTTACAATAGAAGAGTTAGATGAACAAAATACTAGTTTAATTTACAATATACGGTGTTTGTGTTTGTGTTTTTTTAAGTAATCCAATTTCATACAATTTTTGCATAAATTTTTTCGAACCTTTTAGGACATGAAGAAAATGCAAAAAAGAGCAAACGTCGATAAAAGGTCTAATTTTGACAAATGCCAAAAAACGATACTAATTTTTGCAAACTTTGAATTTTTTTTAAAATTAAACGACTTGCCGTAGATCGGTAATATGTTAGTATGATCTATAAGGCTATGGTATCTACCGTCAAAAAAATCAATAATTGCAAATTTTTTTTTAACACTTTAATACAAGAAAATGACCAGAAAACATAAAATTAGCGAATCTGATATTTTCGAGAAGTTAATGAATATTTTCTAAATTCTGGTAAATTTAACATACTCATTAATTTACAAATATTGCATAAAAAATTTAATTTTAGTAGTAAATTATGTGTCTATTATTAATCAATATTTCAGTTTCCCCTAATAAATCTGATACAGAATGCATTCAGAGTTAACTTATCTACGATTTTTACCCACATTTTACATTCATTCGCAGATATTTTCAATATCAATGATCCACTCATTTAAATATTCACGATACAATTTTACGATTGACAATAAAACGCATATTATGCAATATTTTTAATAATGTCAATGCAATATTCCGAAACTGCCATCCGATACCCGTTCATGGACTCTATCAAGCTTTAATTTAATACACTATATTATACAAAAAACATTTTTATCAAATTAATATGCTTTGTTATATTACAATTATTAAATTGGGAATTTTATGCGGAGAATATATTTAATTGATTTAGTATGTTCCAATCGCTCCATTCTATTTCCAACTGATTTGGGAAATGAATTCACATGAAAATTATTTTAAATGAGAAGTATAGGGACGGCAGTAGAAAACTCAAATGCAGAATTCAGGCAGATATTTATTATAAATGAATTGCTGAATTTTTCGATTTATATTTAATTTTTTATTTATATCACTATAATTGTGTAAAGACCCAGATCTGTACAAATTATATAGGAATCTTCAAAAATTAAAAATCATAAAATATTATAGGGTTACGATATATATTTATATTTTTTGTTTTTTATTGTTTTACTCTAAACTATCAAGTTTTTACCATTTTACAATCCAGTTTAAATGAGCAAATTTTTTTGCACAAATGATCAGAGCTCTAAGTTGCGCTTGAAAGCTCAAAAATGATTTTCAAACTACGTGAGACAAATTCTTCGAATTTCTTCACCTAGTTTCGGCTTGAAGTTGTTCTAGCACACCCTGTATATATATAATATATTTATATATGCTGTGTTTCTGAAAAAACTTTCGAATATTTTCACTGCTTTTTATAAAAATGCCGAACTAATAAGTTGTTCAAGAATTTCCGGATGAAATTCCAATGGAAGTCGTTCGGTCTATTTAAAACGGGTAATTAATTAAAACCTGTCCGCTGAGTTCCTAACCTTGACATATGTCAGATAATTTCCTCCACTAGATAATGTTTTACCCTTTTATATCCGACAACTTTCCAACTGTCAACAAAGTATTTTCCTAAAGATTAAAATACTCGACTCGGTGTAAATAGAAACAACTTACTTATTTGTAAGTACAACCTACTTAGAAAATTTTTAAAAAAATCCATGCAGAGTAGTTAACTAAATTTTACCAAATGTTAATGTTATGACAAGTAGCAAGAAACAGTTTTACAAAATGGTACTAAATACTGTCATAAACCATGTGACAGTGAAGAAAAGGCACAAATGTTCAAAACACAAACGTTAAAAAAACGATATTATCATAACTTGATCTTTTAGATATGGCTTGACACATATGAGTGAAGTTACATTTTATGTGCAAAACGCCTGATCTCACAGCAAATATATGGCATGTTGACAGTATTTAGTAGCAATTTGAATGAAACATGGTACGTAACATAGCCTTGCCATAACATTGGTCTATTTATTTTATGGCAGAATGGGCTCATAAATTAGCAATAAATTTTTTCATTGCATATGCTATTTGTTATATAATTAATACTACATTTTGTATTTTGAACAAGGCAAGATATAAAAATAAATTTATTTAATAACTTGGAAATATGAATTTTCGTAACAGAATCCCGCAAAGCCAAAAGAGTCGCCCCATTGTTTCGAAAATCCTAGTTGAATATAATGCTCTTCCTACGTAGAATTCTCGAGACCAACTTTGAAGCATTCAGAGGCAAATGTGCATATGTAACTAAATAAATATTATTTTGCTATAAAATGCTATAAATAATCCGCTTGAATTACATATGCTCAGATAAGTGCACACTACACTTGTTTCAGTTCAGTTCAGCAATAAAACTGAAAACCTATTTTGAAACCAGGTTATCATGGCAGAGCGGGAATATGATGTAAATAAAAATATTATTTGATGGAGAAATTATCTTACAGTGTATTTTCAGTCTCCTAAATCATCAAGATTATAAGCTGTGGCCTTTATTATTTTGATCTGGATTATATGAATTATTAATAAGGATAAAAATGTTTCTTTATCAAATAATAGTGTTATTCCTTCGAATAATACATGTACTTTGATTTGGTATTATTAATAAATAATAATTATAACCATTCCATTTTTGGTTTTTTTTGTCCCGCATCTTTGAAACGGCTAGACCTGCCTTTGCCAAAGACTAATCAGCACGTCTCCATATTAGTAGGAATCGATTGTTTTTGAATTATTCAAATCGGTTGGTCCGTGTTTGCAAATTCGTCGATAAATATTTGTATGCGCACATACACACATACACACACATACATTCATTTTTTCTAAAGTATGCCAAAATGTTTAGAAACCTCTTAAACGTAAAGATATTTAAAAAAATTTATTGTCGATTTTTTTGCGATTACTATAACTTTCCCTACAGGAAGTTAAAAATGGTTTGACCATTTTGATTAAACTTTGTATAACGATAAATTTTGTAGTCTCAAATAATATACAAAAGTGTTATAGGCGATAAGCGGTTGAATTATTAAAATTTATCAAAGTTTACATTTGATAAACTTATATGCGCCGTTGTATCGTAGGAAGCTACTGATTACAGTTGACGTCTGCAAATAAAATGCATTTTTAGAATTAATTTATAATATACAATTATATATATTATAAGAATGTTTGTAGGGTAGGGCGGGGCTAGTTGAGCAATTTTTTACTTAAACGGATGTAGCTCCTCAATGAAAAGTCTAAATGATTTGTTATATGGCTTAATGGATTTGCTATTTATCGCTTAACAAAAGTGTTGATGCTATTTTTTGGTAATAAGTAAAATTTAAAAGCTACAGCTGTTTAAATGCAAAAAGTCAAGTATGCTCAATGTACCCCATAGGTGGGGTAAGTTGAGCACTAAGAAAGTATAATGAAATCATAGGTTCAATGTCGATTAGTGATGAAATAAAATAAGTTTTTAATAACCAGTTCTATATTTATAGTCTTTATTGACAGAAAAAACAAAACTTATAGTAATTTGCTTTGAATAATTAACGAAAAGCAGAATCAACAAAACAATATCGTATCTTTGGAATAATTTTACCATTATATTCAGTATTTTTGTTTAAAATCATTATTACTCATAGACCTAGCTTAAATTTTAAAAATAATAATTAATTTCTGAAAGTTAATGGTAATTGTCTTAGTGACAGAACAAGTTTAGCAACTATGCTCAACTAACCTTAACTCGGAATTTCGAAATAAAAGTAAGTTTATAAAAAAACCGTAAGTATTATACCCAGAATCTCTGTGCATCTTAAAAGTACTATAATTATATGAAAGAACATTTACCTGATTAAAAATAAATAACATTTGACAAAACCAGACGAAAACTCGTGATGAATTACGTTTTTACTATTTGGTTTCAAAATAAACAAAACGACCGTGAGCCTCACTCATTTGTCCAGCGGCCACTAGCGATCGCGGTATGTTTATTTTTCCTAAACCTCTATCTTTCCGCCATATAATGCCTAAACGGACGGTGAATAGTTTTTGAGATATTTTGATTGCTCAACTTGCCCCTATGCTCAACTAGCCCCGCTCTACCCTATATCAAATGGAAATTGTATTGATTATTTTAAATGGTTAGATATATCATCTAAATCGCTAAATCTCAATGTTTATTGATAACGTTGATCATGGCATAATACCACTTACTAGTTGTAAGTTACGACTATATAGTTTGCGTAATTAATATAAATAAAACAAAGTCGTTAAGACCAGAAAATTTATATACCCGATTATAATTATTATTATCTCTGTTCTAAACTTATGACATATTCTAAAACTTCTATTCCGTCCTCCAACTAAAAACGTTTTGCGCTCCCGGTAATAAATTTATATGACAAATAGCAGAACGCGATGCACTTGTGGCACTTCTGGCAGTAAAACAGTATCAGAGAGCGTATAAAACCCTTTCTTAATATCAAATGTCACATTAACAATACGTTAGGTCACTTTTACATTAAACAACACATTACTGCGGAACAAACTCATTATATTAATATAAAGTTTTGCATCATCATAAGCCAGGACGTGCGCTCATGTACATGTATGCATGTACATGTAATTGCATTAAATTTAATACAATAATCCTTTCTTTCCTCTCAAGAGAATAAAGTTTGTTCTACACAAGTCACGTGCTTTAATATATAGACAGCAGGCTAGGGGACAAATTTCTCAAAACGCCGGAAAACTATTCACAATTGTCTAACAATAGTGTGTTTTTACTTCATAAGTTTTTAAATTTCTTTGAGCTCATTATTTTATAAGAAGTATGTAAAATTCCATCATAGTTTTGAACCATTGTGTTGCTTTAGAACACTGATAATAGTTTTTTTTGCAAATATAAAATAAACTAAGAGTAAGTTGACTTTACTCTAAAAAAGTTGCATGAATTTTCCGATATGTGTAAATAATGAATTGCAAGTAACTGTCATCTAAGTTGTCTAATTTACCTATTGATCTGTCGACCTATCTATATTTCTAGCTGTCCACCTGTATACCCATCTACTGGTTACTTGGGTATTGATATGTGTATCAATTGGGTATTGATGTGTGTAATTAATATTAATGGTTTTTATTATCATTTTAGACCACAAAATGTCATTTTTTCTGCAACTCCAAAACCGATGAATTTGCCTTAAAAAATGTAATCAATTAAATACTTCATTCTCTTAATTAATTAATGATTTGTAATATAGTCCATGATAAAGGATTTGTATAAAGTCCCACTTCCAACTAATCTTATAATGTTATTAAGAGAAATAATAAAATATGTATTTAAAATATATCATACTAGCTGTACCCGTTCATACGTCGCCATGTTTTAGTTTAAATTAAAAAGTTAACAAAAATGTACATTTGTTGCATTTAGTCTACCAGTTTTTTTGTTTAGATTACTATCTGTCTTTTTTTCTACCTGTTTGTCCTTCGTCAGTTATTCGCCATTTACCTGTTCAACATTTCAACTGTTCAACAATCTTTCTACCAATTTTTTTATCAATCATCTTGTTTATCAATCTATCATTTTACCGGCTTACCAATTTACCTGTCAACCTGTTTCACATGTCTACCAATTTACCTGTCAACATGTCATTACATGTTTTCAAATTTACCTGCCACCTGTCCAACAATTTACCTTTTCATCAATTTACTTATCTACCAATTCACCTGTCTATCAACTTACCTATCAATCTGTTTACCAACACACCATTTTAGAAGTCAACTAATTTACCTGTTTACCAATTTACCTATCATTCCGGTCTATATGTCTACAAATTAACCTGTTTAACAATTTGTCAACCAATTTATCTATCAACATATTTATCAATATACCATTTCACCAGCCTACCGATTTACCTGCCAAACCATCATCCTGTTCTACGTGTCTACCAATCAACTTGTCAACCTGTTTATCTGTTTAGATATTCGCCTATGTACCAGTTATTCTGTCCTTCATTTTATAAATTCTCTAATTTATTTTATTTATTTATGCATTATAAAAAAATTAAAAAATTAAAAATGACCGAAAAAAATAAATAAAAAAACAACTGTTAAAAAAAGTCTTCGTGAAAGCCAACTTCTACCAATTGGCTTCAATCAAAATAAACGATAACCTGATTCGGGATATACCTAACAAATTCCCAAATTTTCACGGCGATCGGACGTTTGGTTTATGAATGCTTAACAATTACACTTATATATGCATGTATAATTTCGAAATGGCCAATGGCCAGATTACAAGATCAATAAAACAATATAAAATGTGATTGATAAATGCTATCTGTTGATATAACTTTCAATTATTATTGTAATGCACAAAGAATATGTTCATATTTCATCCCTCACACGACCTACTAGAAGAAAATATAATATAATCCTAATTTAATCGTACGTAAATTTATTACGTAATAAACCTGGATGCTGGAACCGTTCCTGAAATTAGCAGCAATCAAGATTCTACGGCATAACATTCGTTAGCGCATGGAGGAATTTGCAAAGAATGCGGTGATAAAAGACACATAAGTTTGCGAGAAGCTTCGCTGATTTATAATGGAATTAATCACAGGCCTTTATGGACGTCGTCGTCTCATAGTTTTAAACAAACTTCCAGCCTGCTTCGACTGATTATATTAATAGAATAAGTTTTTGTTCGAAATTGATTAAAAACGATATTAAAATGACGTTATCGGAAACGTGTCTGGAATTTTTTAACGATTGTAGGAACAGTAATAAATTCTTGATCAAAATATTTGAATAAGCCGCATTTTAGTGCAAACTTGCTAGTGGTATAGTCGTCAGAGCTTTGTTCTTCCAACCAGAAGATTCCTAGTTCGACATCTACTTTGGACAACATGATGTTCATGTATTAGTGGTTGCACTATTGAATAAAGATTTATATATTGTTATTGATTGATTAGATCCAATTTTTTTAGACCAAACTTGTTCACACTGATTAGATCCGTTCGCTTGGTCCAACTTTATTTTGAACCAATTGCTTCATAACGCGAATTATAGAAAAAGTTCGTGATCAAACTTTGTTAAAATAGCAGATAATGCCAAGGGACCAGAAATAATCAGATAGTAGCTATATCAGACCAAATAGAAGATGATATATAGTTTAAATCGCCGTATGTATAGATCATGGGTTCCCAAACTTTTTTATGTCGTGGACACCTTAAACTTTACCATAGACTATCTATTTAGCCAATTTAGTTTTTTTTTATAAATTTGTATTTGTACTAACGTTAACTATTAAACATTTGAAGTAAAGATACCAATCCAAAATATGACATGACGCGTTGAAAAAATAGCTGCATAAAGCTCCATCAAATAGGAAAATGATCAATTTTAGGTAAACTTTAATAATAAAATGTATCAAATTTATTATAGTTATTAAAATATTCTAAGAAACCATGCAGTTAGGTAAGTATCATCACTACTCTATAAAAATAGGATTATCATATAAAATTATGATCCATGTTAACAAAATGAATGAAAACTCAATGAATCATTTCAGAGACCATCAGCAGCTGTGGTGAAATATTTAAAAAATCTGATAATAATATTAATATATTATTCATATTATAGCTTGGTCACAATAAAAAGTTACCATAGGGTATGAAAAAAATTTTGCTTAATATTTTTCAAGCACTTGGCAAGTGGATCTTGACATTTATATTTTCTATTGTTTTATTAACAAAGTCATTTTATTATTTTATTATAAGTATTTGTCTTGATATATCATAAATTACCCAAAAATGATCATAGATTTTCTGCACAATTTGACAGAGCAGTTAAAAAAATATTTTTCTGATGAGTTTTATATTGCTCAGCAATTTCTTTGACGCATTCTAATGAAAACTTTTAATGAAAAACTAGTCTTTTAATAAATAAATTCAACTTTTTACTACTTTCATGAGCAATTTTTAAAAAAATTAAAATTTGGTTGTGCGTATTTTTGGATCATATTGTGCCATTACAAAAAAGAAATCAAGTCTATTTTAATTACCTACACAAATCTAATGTAATTTATTTTATAATATAAAATGTGTCATAAAGAAATGATGACTAAATTTAATTGAAAGAAAAATAAGTAAACTAATATCAATAACCGAAAAAATTCCGCCTTATAATATTGAAATCGCATCTCCATATCGGATTTTCTCAGGAAATATATGAGAACGAGTGTTTTACGACTGCAATGCTGTTTAAGTACACGTAACAAGAAAATCGTAAATTTTATTAGTTTCTTATTATTATTCAGAAATTTTGCTTATATCTGTGAACAATAGTGACGGCATAAATAACAATATAACAATGATATTATGGTTTTAATAGAGAAAGCAATATAATTTTGTTATTGCATATTGAGATTTAACAAACGCATTAAGTTGAATATTAGAAGGACTTTTGTTGCATTTTATAAGTTGCAACGAAAATATGCCATCTTCGGATTTAATAACAGCTTTTATTTTTTAAATTAATTAAAGTAACTCTCTGTTATCGTGAGTTCAAAAAATTAAATCAGAAGATGTTATTGCGTTCTATAATAATACAATTTGATCAGGTATCATATCGACTAAAAATATGTATACACCCAGTCAATTCGATTTGCAAACTCCAATAGTACATCTAATAGATCGATTAGCTAAAGGGTCATTATCAAGGCACGTTGGCGTGCTAGGAAGCAATATATAAAAAACATGCATATAATTTGCCTATAAATATTGATTCTGGCTTATACTACGTAGTAGGCGCAACACCTAATAAATAAACATAGCACGTCATAAAATCAAATGTTCCATTATATATAGCGCAATGGTAACAGTTTAAAATATTACACTCCCATAAATGCAGTGAAACATTATTATTGTTGGTTACTCATCATTAGTTTTTGTTTTTTTTTTTAAATAAATATTAAATATCTTAGAGCAGTTAAGATAAAACAATATTTTGTGATATATTTTTATATCAGTTAGAAAGACTTATGTAAATTTACATATTTCCACATTGGTGACTATCAATCACAATATATGAACAGAGTTGCAATAGTTGGATCATTAACACCAATCAAATTTCAATTAGACAGGTCATTGCGGATCCGGATATTAATGGTATTTAGAAGCACATTTTTTAGCCCTGACGGAACGTGGACACAATAACTTTGATCATCGATCTTTCAACGGACTATCTATATAGTACGCCAAGACATCAAACAAAGAGAATAATGCTGTATCTACAACTTTCCTACATTTGATTTTCACACAACTAAATACAACGTGTTTCCCATCACCTTCAAACAAGCTTGACGTCAACACTGAGCGCGGAGTGGGGATCAAGTCAGCCTTGATATCCGGGAATAACATAACATTTTACATATTTTTGTAAACAATATTTTGTAATATATTTTATATAAGTTGCAAAGAATCTTTTATACATTAGAAAATTTCCTCAACTTGATCAAATTAACAAATTAAGAAATTATCAACTGTCGACATATCGACGTGACTCGTGTAACAAACAATATATCAAATATGCAATTAAACCAATCCGCGTTGATATTCCAAGAGTATAAATAATAATTCATATTTAAACTTGTGATATTAGTTTAATGTTTGCGATCGTTCTCGTTTAAAGTTCCCCTCTGTATAAAGTTATTCGTAACTTTATAAACATTTCACGGATTGTGGCACCTCTAATATAAATTTCGTTTTAATTCAGAATTTAATATCGCCGAAAGGTGAAATGTCCGAATCCGCTTTAGGGGATGTAATTTATTGGAACTTCCGAACTTTTCATTATGGTTCGCGCGTCCGCATAGTTAGTATATTAAACACAAATACGTTTTATATTGCTATGCAAATACTTACGCACGTTTGTTCATCCACATAGAAACCGATACCAAATACTGCCATAGGAATTAAGGAGGGTTTTCTCGATATCAATTAATTACCCTTATTGGAACGTGTGTGCTTTATGGAGTTTGTCGACGTGATTTTTTTTTGTTGTGAGAACTTTTTAAAAACTCGTGAAAATTCTACGGGCGTCCAGCTAAAATTTGAAATTGAGCTTTAGATATTATAAAATTCTCTTCGGAAATATTGGTCTTTTCAAAACCATAGATCTCCCACAACTATCTAGTCAAAACCATTGGCACCCACAATATCTTAAATCTTTTCAAAACCAACGATTTAGCCATAGCCATCAATCTTCTAAAAACCATAAATTTTCTAAAACCATTAATCTGTTGTAATTAATCAATCTCAACAGGTTAATGAACAATAAATTTCTATATTAATTTTGAAATTTCTTGGAAATTTTAAAATCAGTCAAATCGATTGGGCATACTGTCAAAAATGTAGAAGAATTTTGTTTAAACTACATAAGCAAACTATATGAGAGTTGTATCTTCTATTTGTAGATAATATGTATTTGTAAATAATATGTATATATTTATATACATATTATTCATTATACTCGTAATTAGTACCAGATCAATTTGTTCCTATTACGTTATCGAAAATAAAGATATATGCGGAAATGCAATATTCACTATCGATACACGTACTCCGAATGATGGTTTTACATTTAATTATGAAATTTAATTAATTATAATAACAGTGAATCAGTTTTAAATAATTGTTAATATCATGTATATTCCAAAGGTATTTATAATGAAAAATATTTTATATTATATTTTACAAATTATGTACAATGCTCTTTGTGCGACACAGTAGATAATTAAAAATTTTGCTTTAAATTATAATATGTTTGATACATCAAACGTTCCACGTGCGGATTTGGAAATTTATATTTGCTGAATTAATTTTGTATTGAATTAATGATTCATGGTAGTTAGGAAAAATATTAGAGAAAATATTATATGCAATAAATCTATAAAATATAATTTATTAATTTGAATTCTTTGAAACCCATACAACAATAAGCTATTTGCCAATTTACAAGTGTAAGATAATTTTAAAAATATGACTGTAACTTGGTTTTTTGAATATATAAAATCATGCAGTACTAGTTTTTATAATATCCAATAATTTTTATACAATCAAATTTATACAGTGCAAAATATAGAAAAATCTTAAGCCATGTACTAATTTATAGCCCTAATAGTTTTCCTTTATCAAAGCTTTTCCTTAGCGCAGACGATAATCATATTTACAATTTATCGATTTTCAATTCCTAGACATTAATATTTGATGACAATGATTGAGAACAAGTTATTCGCAGCTTACTCGCAAGATAATTAATTTCAGTTATGAGATATTGATAAAGTGTCCAATAAGTGACTAAGTAACACTGTCTACGTTTTCCTTGAATTTAATGGCTAATACATTGTGGCTCAGAGGTAATTTCAATTATCTTAAGTATTTTATGCAATATTCACCTGCTGGATATAATGAAACTCAAAATAAAAATGACTGAAAATCGAACATAAGTAACAGACAAAATTCAAACAAAATTTCACTAATTTAAGTTATCATTAATGAATCAACCTTCTATATGGAATCTGAAATATCTCGTTAAAATTGAATGCTTTATTCTCTTGTTTCAAAAGACATTCATATTTATGAGCATTATTAAAAACTAAAGTGGTCTGTTATAGAAATATAATATTTCTTAAGACTGTTTACACAATTTAAACATAATCACAAACTATTTGTGTACAGATTTGGTGTTTCCTTGAATAGCAAGGCGTCTCTTATGAGGAAATCCCGTGATAATCTTTTCTACAGACTCTGCAGATAATATCGCGTTTTCCTAATCCAAACAATTCTTCGCTTTGAGAGTTATTCGAGCCGAAAAAGGAAATTTTGTGAAAGCTTTCCGATGTAATCCGCAATTGTCAATACTTAATTAATCTTGTTTATGTTTTAAATTAATTGGAATATGTTTACGAATAGACTTAATTTGGTTATAAACGCTTGCTTGATAATTTATCAGGAATTGACGCATTTGAACATGAAATATTTGAGTTAGAAACTTTCCTTGAGGGATCGAAGTATCTGTTTCCTGGGAGAAATATTTGCAATTTTTGAAGGTAACTTATGGGAGGTATTGGTTAAATATTCTACCGTGATATTTGTTTAAGATTTTTTTTCTTTTTGATGATCTATATTTTCACATTGAGAGGAAATGGATATCACCTCCCCCCCTTGATATCAGGTTGTACTCCATATGCAAATATTCCTGAATGAAAGAATAAATTTAAGTTTGAAAAAATGAAGATCGCTATCAAATAACGCGTTCGGTAGGATTATCTCATTATAAGCTTAAAAGAAGTATTTCATTTCGTTGAATCACTTCACATAATCGGAAGTGATACCGTAAACGGCACGATCATTTCTTGTCTAAAAACTGTCCTCATGAAAAATTACCTCATGCGCGGCGTCTTATACCGAGGTGGCATCAGAAAAGCAGATACATGGTTGTTTCCAAGATTTATTGTTGGAAATGATAACTAATAATAATCGAAAACTTGAGTAATAATTTTGTAAATGTACCAGTTAGTTGTGAGAAAAGTAAATAAAATGGTAATTTGAACCTTGGGCTACGTGAACATACTGAAAAACCGTTCTAAAATATAATTAGTATAGACGAGCGTCACAATCAAGATTTTTTCACATTATAGTTGATTTTGTTTATTTTATTTTGCTTTTCCCTATATTTTAATATTGTTTCATTTTTCTATCTTGCTATTAATCTCTTTCTCTTCTCTAATATATTATTTTGCTCTCAATGTCTCATTCTTATCTCAAACTATCTGCCTCTATTTCTTATTCTTCTCTATTTCTTATTTTATCTGCCTCTTTCTCACCATATCTATCAATTTCTGATTTGGTTTCTGTTTATATTTTTAGTAAATATTCTTTCTAATCTCCATCTCGTAAATGTACGGCGCTGACTAAATGCAATAACGGAAACTTGTTGCGACGAACATACTTTATCTCTCTCTCTCTCTCTTTAAACCCTATTTTGAAATCAGTATAGTTTAACTTAGTAAATGAAATAAAAGCAAAGAAATTTTATTGTGTTAACTCATTTTAATGATTTTGTCCATAAATAAAATATTTTACTAATAAAATTGATGAACCACAGCTGCTTACAATAAAAACATTGAAAATTTTAAACTAAAATGTGTAAATAACTCCACAAAATAGCACATTTTTTTAAATTGTCAAGACAATACTATACTTAAATTAAAATTATATATGTAAAAAGCATGTAAATGTGGAAAATGTATATGCAAGTATAGAAAAAAAACAGAAAAATACTTTTTTTATGCATACTACATTTCGTGTTGATAATATTTTTAAATTTGAAGTACTGATAAATGTTACTTTACTCATAGTTTTAATTACATAGACCCCATAGACAATAATGACAAGATTAAATATCATTCTTACATTTTGGAATTATTTTATTTGGTGATTTTTTTAAATAGGAATTTTATTTCATTATTAAACAAATTTTATCGACTTTTTAAGTTATAATTAGCATTTTAGATGAGAAAGGCACATTTGGTTAGAGAACAGTGTTCAGTAACAACTAAAGTTTTTAGATGACTACTGTTTGCATTTGCAATTCTCTTGAATTTGAGCAATTATTAGACCAATTTTGTAATAAGGTTTACAATAAAATAAAAATAATACTATATTAAATTCATTCGACTTTAATTTTAATTTTTAACCCATTTGGATCTAAGAAACATGAAACTATCTTCTTGTAACTGTATTATTATGTAAAGTTCTAAATCATGAACTTCTCTCCTCATTTAAAGTTAAAATTAATGTTTAGATTTGATTCAGAAGTTTGTTTAATGTTTGTTAATATTAATAGTGTAGATAAAAAAATGCTACATTAGCAAATCTTTCTTTAATTACTCAAGATATTAAATAATAAATTTCGTTACAACGAAGAGTATTAATATTTAAGTTTCATACAAAAAAACAGCAATAAGTGATGAGTGGGAAATTCTTCAAAGTTTCATTAATTAAACGAAAAATAAAGTAAATATTTTTTATGTAGTTTATTTAAGTATTTATATGTATTTCCCCCAACTACTGCTACATTTTTTCTCGGATTTCAACATTTTCTTTATACATCATATCAGAGTATGCAAGTTGAACTATATGCTATAAAAAGTATAAATAGAAACTTGGTCAAGTTACTAAAGAGTAAGGTGTACTGAAAGTTCTTTTTAACTTTTATATACTTCACTAACTTCCTTCCTCAAAAGCGTTTGCTCTACATTTCAAAACTGTAGTAAATGGAATCGCACAATCATAAGTTCAATTAAAGAAAACATTTGCATGTAAAAAAATCAAATAAACATTCGGAAGTAATATAGAGGCGTCGGTACCTATTTTCTGTAATTATCTAAAAACAAGTGACAACAGGAAAACTAGCTGTAAGTGGAATTCTGTCTTAAGGCAATTAAGGCATCGTGCTTTAAGGCAAATTGCTGGAAATTCCCGTACCAAAAATTATTATTTTTTTAAAAACGTTTAACATTTTTGAAAAAAATTTACTTTGAAAAAATAAGGTTTTTGAGAAACTATAGATTGGACAAAAAATTACTTTTTTTTGAAAATTTAAAAAAAAAAAAAAAATTTTTTTTTTTTGAAAAAAATAATTTTTTTTCTTTATTTTGACATATTGTGAAAGATCTGAACTTTTTTTCAAAGCAATCGTACTGCTTTAACTGCATACGGTCAAAATATAAAGCGCGTAAGCGCCGCGTCGCTGTCTAACGCATAACCATTGGTACGGAACCCATAGGAATGTTAACAAAATGTATACTTATTGTTAAAATCTCTATAAAATATCTGATAATTTGATGTGCATATGTCTAATGATCATTTTTGACCGCCAAATGGCTCATTTTTTTACTTTTTCCTTCATATCTCCGAAACCGCTAGACCTACCTTCATGAAAATGTTATCGATTCTTCACCTTGTCAATGCAAGTGAAATGTTTTTTGAATTATTCAAATCGGATGCTCCGTTCTCTTAAAAACTGAGTTACCGTTTTCGGCACTTTTTGCCCCGTATCTTCGGAACGGCTAGACCTGCCTTCGCCAAAAACTAATCAGCACGTCTCCTTATCAATACGAATCGAATGTTTTTTGAATTATTCAAATCGGTTGATCCGTGTTCCCTAAATCGTCGACGAAAATTTGTATCCGCACATACATACACACACGCACATACATACATACATACACACACACACACACACACACACACACACATACATCCATTTTTTCTAAGGTATGCCAAAATGTTCAGAAACCTTTGAAACGTAAAGATATATAAAAATTTTCATTTTCGATTTTTTTGCGATTACTATAACTTGCCCTACGGGAAGTTAACTAGGAAAGGCGAAAGCCAGAGTTGATATGATGGCGGAATTGAAACTTTCAGTGAATGGTAATAATACTATATAACTACTTTTTTAGATTTTTTATTATTCAGATATATATTCATGGCTACAAAAAGTTTTAAAAATGCATTAAATTTTTTGTCCTCAAAAACTGCTTATTATTAATAATCACTATTCTTGTAAAAACCAATTTTAACTCCCTACGGTCCGAATTTTTGTTTTACATCCAAAAAACTTAGGGAAACACAAAATCAGTAATTATTATCCTATATATAAGGTTGTCAAATATCTCCCTTCCGCCTTTTTGTATTATAAACTAAGAGCAAAAAAGCGGAAGGGAGATATTTGGCAACCTAATATGTAAATGAAAAACAAAAAATCTATTCAAACCATTTTTTGGTTTAATGAAATGAGTGACTTTCAAGTCACAGTGGTCTATAACATTAGCATTTCTATGTATGATGATATTATTTTAGATTAAAAAGCCTAGCAGAGGTTATAGATACTGATATTATACAAAAAAGACATAATTATTTGGTAACATACTGAAAAAAATTAAGTGTGACCTAAAAGTCAAGCGTGCACTTATAGGTTTAATTTAAAATTTAACAATGGTGAAAAATGAGATTAAGAAATCAATATTGCGAATAAATGGAATTTTTCCGGTTAATTTTTACCAGCAATAAAAATTTATGTTGTATAAGTTAATTTGTTTGAATTCCTCCTTTTTGGAACCCAACTGTTAATCTATACATATTAGATAGGTTTTTTCATTATTGAAATTCTTCTAGTAAAAATCATACATTATTTAGTTAGATGCAGCAATTACCAAAAATGGCTGTTTTTATCAAAACCATATTTAGCATCTATATTTCCAAGTGAAAATTTATTGCTGCTTTATATCAGGTTGTCTGAAATGTGAGGAATAAGTAAAAATATAAAAACTGCTGCACCATATTATTTTAGGTGGCGTCCATTGATCACGTGACGATTTTAGGGGAAGGGGAGGTTTGACAAAAAATTACAAAATATCACGTGGTGGAAAGAGGGGTATGGTAAGATATCACGTGTATTTATTTTTTACCTGTTTTCTTTTCTGGATACAAACATTTACAATTTCCAATTTTTTCTTCTAACTGAAAATATACGTGTTGTTTGGGGGGAAAGATTACCAAGGGGGAGTCATATTACTTAATGACCAGAAAGGGCTATTTTATAGAGAATCATATATTTTTGGATTTGTATTAGGATTTATATTACTGCTAGATATCGAGTTGTTCGGGATGTGAGGAACGAGTGAAGATATAAAAGTCCTTGCTGAACCATCTAATTCAGCAATGAGAATTTTCGTCCTTTCGGTAATGTGCTCGAACCTCACCATTTTGCTCTATATTTAGATGGTAAATTAATAGCTTAAATATTTGATAGATTTTTTATTATTAGATAAAATTTATCCAATAGTAATCATATATTATTTAATCAGATGCAGCAATGACCGGGAAGGGCTATTTCCATCGACAACCATAATGGTGACACAACGGCTATTTTTATCGAGCAGAGCTATTTTTATAGAGAAACATTTTGAATCTATATTTGGATTAAATTGTACTGCTGCTTGATATCGAGTTGTTCATGGTATGAGAAATGAGTGAAAATATAAATTAATAATATAAATATAAACGACGATATTATTTAAAATCAGAGTTTTCGTCTCAAACTTCTGAGAGTATAAGCTGATGTTCTCAAACTTCTCCTTCTCGCTCCGTATTTAGATGGTAACCCATTTAGTAGCATGCATTTAGTAGATTTTTTTATTTTTACAGAGGAACATGTTTTAGATTAGTATTGCGAGGTGAAAATAAGTATTACTACTGCTTGATATCAGGTTGTCCGTAATAGGATAGATAAGTTTGAACCTAGAAATATGCATCATCTGCTCGTCCATATATTTCTGGTGCACTGGCCCTCATTCGAGAGCATTGTGTATCGCATGTGCCGTCCCGATATATTTATGGCTTGATGTTTAATTTCCTTCTTCTTGAAAGCGAATTTCAATTGGCACAAACATGCGAGCATAACGTTTGTCGGAATTACAACAGCCACCGCAATAGTGGAGCAGACGCCCCCAAACCCCCAAACGATCTCCTACTATATAGTGTATATTAGTATATATACATAATATATATAGTTATAGTATAGTATACGTTACACTCGGCGAGAGCAATTGCTCATTGCTTAGGAATATTGTTAATGCCTGTTACTTGTGTAGTGTAGTGTAGCTGCGGTAAATTGTACTAAAATGCAAATTGCCTGCGACTAGATTATGTTGAATATGTTTATATATGCATTATGTATATATATGAACTAATATTTGTAAGAGATTTGAAGATGTGTACGTGCGGGTAGAGGAGATTGGAAAAATCAAGCTCTACTGGATCACGAGATTTCTATGACAATATATTAACTCACAACCCACAAATTTAAAAAAACTAGTAATATGTATATCAACCAACCTCATAATAAAATTAAAAAAAAAAACTAGGTGTGAAAGGAATTTTGAGGCAAGTTCCCAAAAAGTATCGGCTAAATCTGTAAAAAGTGTAAAGAATAAAAATCTATAAAAAGTGGCGAGCATAGCTCAATTGGTAGCGGTCTCGACTCACAGGACAGGGGTTAACTTAGAATTTAAGTCAAAAAACTGCCATTTATTGCAATTTTTCCTCCGTATCACCAAAACGGCTAGACCGATCTTTGCCAAAAACTAACTAGCACATCTCCCGATCAATAGGAATTGAATATTTCTTTAAATAGATCAAATCATCCAAATCAGTTGATCCATTCTCTTAGTAACATAATTTTTTTCAATGCATGTTTTGCATTTTTTGCTCCATATCTCCGAAGCCGCTGGATCTACCTTTGTCAAAAACTACCCAGCACATCTCCGTATCAATAGGAATCGATTGCTTTTTGAATCATTCAAATCGTTGACCTGTACGCTCAAAATGTTCGACGAAAAATTATACACAAGTAACACATACACATACAGTAACAAGTGACACATACACATACACACACATCATTTTTTTCTAAGGTATGCCAAAATGTTCAGAAACTCTGAAACGTGAGGATATGCAAAAAAATCATATCAGTCGATAAACAAGTAATATGTTTTTCAACTGTATATACACGCAAATATTTACTTTATTTATTTATTTTAGACACAAATATTTGATTTCCTTTTTAAAATTGCAAACAGATGATGTATAAAATAGATGTATCTAATATTGATATAAATTTTGTAAATAACGAAATGTAAAGCACTGGTTGTATTTATGAAATGTATTTTCTGTAACAAATCTTACGAATGTTTAGTAATTCAGTAAATGGTAAACTGGACTTATTGGGAAAAGAATATCACTATATTAACAGTTTTATTTTGAATACTTTTTAATTAATTTGCATACATAATACGCGATGCTCTAAATATACGAGATGAAGAGTAACAAATTTAATGAAATATTGAAATTAAAAATTAAAATATATCCTAAATAACTCCACGCTATTTTTTTAAATGTAATAAGGAATTTCTATATTAAGACCAAAGAAACAAATTTACTTCCTGTTCTGAACTACAATTAAATATTGTATGTTTTTGGCAATTTTACATGGTTCTCCTTGTGTATATAACTATTATCATACGTCTAATTCGCGAAACCATTTAAGCCATTAACATTCTAATCCGTAAGAAGCGATGGAAGTTCTATATACTACATATAAACATTAAGGAAACTGTGATATAAATATAATATTAAACAAAATGTAAGTTACTTGGGACGTTGCAAACTAACTTTTATCAGCATTAAATTTCACTGAGTAAAACTAAAAGTTGGTCTAGTATATATATGTATGAAATCTTGCAAAAACTAATTTGATTCTTTTGCAATATTTGTTTTAATATTTGTATAATAATAAAATTTGCTTATGTAAATTTCAAATCGATTACAATAAATAGGTCATATTAAGCGCCCAATTTGCTAACCCATTGTATACGGGAATTCTGGAATTTATAAGCAAGTTCTGTGATATTAGATTTAGTTTGTTCTGTAAGTTAATAGATCAAGCAAACCAAAGTACGAACTATCATAGAAGAGATTAAGGAGTAACTACTAACACTTCTCTAACATATGATCAGCCTGAAAGATTAAACATTAGAGCTTGATAAATTGGAGTTCTTGTGTGTAGTATTTAAAATTGTACTAAATATTTTTTGTTATATTTATTCCCTGATAAAATATTGATTCTTCGGAAAAAAAAATCGCCCTTCGGTTTGAATATATAGGGTCAAAGAAAAACCTGCTAATGCAAAAAAATAAATGAGTCAAAAAAGAGGGCCATTTTATGACTTAGATTTAAAACAAAATATTGAAAATTGTTATTTATGAAGTTTGGCCTAGATGTACCATAGCTGCTTCTCAAAAGTGGATCATGCGAATTTAATGAAACTTGAAACACATTGTTATAATACTTTACCAATATCTCGGAAACTAATAGAGCATTTGCCATAAAAATCTATAGCAGTTTACTAACTTCATAGTTCATTAACACTACAAGCTTTATCCTAACCGAGCTACTAAGATTTTTTGGCCAAAATTTTTAGTGCACTTGATCAAACATTTTTGCGAGTTTTCAGCGAATTTGACCTGGAAAACGTATATGTATTAAAACAATTATTGTTGTATATTATTTCCGGCTATCTGCCCTAAATATAATTTCCAGTTTGGTCCCTCTATCTGCCCTACAAGCCGAGCAATCGTCGAAAAAGTGAAGATTTGTTTTTGCTCATTTTAAATACTGCAAACTTTAGAAGAAAATATCTCGAAATTATTAGAGCAATTATCATAAAATTTACTAACTACATAACTCACAAACACCAAATTTATCCAAATCCGAGCTACTTTTTTTGGCATTTTTTTTTTAACTCGTTTTATTTAGCAGTCAGAAATACATAAAGATTTTTATGAGCTAAAATGACAATATTTAAAAGCGATGCCTAAGAAGAGCTCCAATGAGATCTTCTCAGCTTAACAATTAATATGATAATATTATATTAGACCTAATTTAAGACTAAGTATAAAGGCCATCGTCGTTTCAATCTCCTTATGCCATAAGGTTTAGTAATGTCAACTTTGAATTGAATGTCAACTTTGAATTGAATTCTTCGGACGTTAATTGCACCGTTTTTATGTTGAGGTCGCTGTGAATGGTTTCATTTGTTACGTACCACGGAGAATTAAGAATTGTACGTAAAATTTTTGTCTGAGTTCTCTGCATTATAGCTATATTTGATTTGTAAGCACATTCCCAGAGCTCAATTCCGTAGGTCCAGATTGGTTTAATGATTGATTTATATAGCAGCAACTTATTTTCAACAGAGTAGCCAATCAAATTCTTCCATTTTGATCATTATTTGCTGCTTTTTGTTTTTATGTGGCTTTTCCGAGTAAGTCTGCTGTCTAAATGATTAAACATTGTTGCTCCTGTCATCCAAACCTCAACAGAATCTTCAATTTCAAACTAGTATCTTCCCTATCTAGTTTTCTGTCTAATCGATTTACAATTTAGATGATACTTTATCCTTCAACGGAAACCGCCTTGTAGCGAGCTACTAAGATTTTTTTTCCAAAAATGATTAAAAAATTTTGCATCTGTCATCCAAACCTCAACAGAAACTCCATTTCCATACCAGTATCATCCCTATCCACTTTCCTGTCTAATCGATTTACAATTTAGAAGATCCTTTATCCTTCAGCGAGAAGCGCCTTTTTGCTAATCCTTCTTCAGTTATTATGTATCATTTCTGTGCCGCTCACGTAGGTAAATATCAAAAGACCGTATCGGGTTTTGATTTATACGTTAATCCGATCCGTTGGTTTTATCCACGTTAAATATGTTCCAATTCGCATGGAGTGCTAAGTGGTTTAAATTCTGCCGGTCGCTCTCGACTGCTGCGCGCTCCTCGCCGTTTAATTCGCGGATTAACGCGCTAATGGCAAAGCGCTCTCGCTGGATGCAGATCCAGGAATATGAGTTGATGATGGAGACGCTGACTGAGTATCAGGCCTGGTGGAGATGATGGAAAGAAACTGATGGTTCTGATGGGTATGCTTGATTTTCCCAAAAGTTGGTGCAATTAGGCAACTTCTTTTTGGTGGTAACTAGTGGGTAACAAATTACCCGAACTTCTCGTACCGAAAATTATAGTTTTTGAAAAAGATATTCGACTTTGAAAAAAAAAGTTATTTAACTTCCCGTAGGGCAAGTTATAGTAATCGCAAAAACTCTAAAATGAAATTTTTTATATATCTTTACATTTCAAAGATTTCTGAACTTTTTGGCATACATTATAAATTATATCTCTTCTTCCGTATTATTGCTGTTATTAATACAAAATTATAATGTTCCAGGAATCACTTTACATTTATATGATCGTAGGTTTTATAAGTAATATCAAAATAAAAATTTACAGGAGTTACGGAGAACTTTATTATGGAATATTTAGCGAAAAATATAAAATTAATCGAAAACTCAAATAAATGTTAATATTATTTACACGTGAAATTATAAATATCAAACAAAAATAATAAAAAAATATTATATCTTAATTGAGAATTGAACCCCGGAGCAAAAATCAGAATTCCACGACGATAGCCACTCGGCCAATCTGCTATAGATAAGTAATAGCATTGCAAGCTATGCATTACGCGCGCTGCTAAAATGCTAACTTTAATTAAATTTTATAATTAAACCGCTTTTCATAGGCCTCTAATATTTTACCACGGTCAGTTTGGGCATCAAATCTACCATTGTGCCGAGTTTCATCAAAATCCGAGACGAGCAACGCGCGGGTTCTCCTTATTAGAAAAAATGGATGCATGTGTGTTTGTATGTGTGTGGGTGTGTGTAAGGATACAAATTCAAAAAACATTCGATTCGTATTGATAAGGAGACAGATTAGTTTTGGCGAAGGCAGGTCTAGCGGATCTGAAGATACGGGGCAAAAAGTGCCAAAAACGGTGACTCAGTTTTTAAGAGAACGGAGCGTCCGATTTTAATAATCGGAAAAACATTTAGACAAGATGAAGAACTGATTAAATTTTTGGGAAGGCAGGTCCAGAGGTTATGGACTCTCAATGAAAACAAGTTAAAAAAAAGTCATTCGGCGGTCAAAAATGTTTATTGGACTTGTGCACATCAAATTATCAGATATTTTATAGAGATTATCATAATGTGTAAATTTTTCTGGGTTCTGTACCAAGATTTTTAATTACGGTACGGGAAGTTCCAGCAATTTGCCTTAAGGCACAATGTCATGCACCCCACTAGTTTGAATTTTTTCATGCATCTCCGAAACTTCCCGATGGATGTCCTTGATATACTCAAAATTTAGTGCAATTAAGCAATCAAATTTCGTGGTAACTAGTGTAAATTGCCAGATTTCCCAGTACCATAAATTAAAATTTATGAAAATCATACTATTTTTTTTTAACTTCGAAAAAATTGGATTTTTGAGACGCAAAAGGTGCTTTTTTGAATTTTGTTTTTTTTGTCTTCAAATATTTTGGAAATTTTGAACTTTTTTCAAAGCAATCGCGCTGTGTAGAAACGAAATATCGAAGCAAAGTTTATATTACAAACAAGTCAATTTTTGAAATCTTTGACAATAGCTAAAAAAATTTGTATTTTTAAGTCAATTTTTTTCACACAGATTTACTTCTTGTCCATTTCACGATAGATGTAAAAATTACAATATCATAAACAATACGTACTTGCAATTAGAAATATTAATCTTGTCAATGCTGAAAATACTTTCAGCAAAACTCTTGTTTTGTCCAAATGCTTCAATATTATATATATATAATATAATTCAATAACTTATTTTCTTCTTCTTCTCTATAAATATGATTTCCTTTGCAATGCAAGATTTAGGCAAATTTAGGCAGCATAAAATCATCAACAACGGTCAACTATTAACCAACTGTTTTCGAATACAAAAAAACATGTATTGTAAGTTTAACAAAAAAAACTTGTATTTTCTTAGTTATTTTCGGCATATACTTACATAAAATCAATTTAAAATTTATTTTGTTTGAGCAAACATAGAATCGTGGTTTCGGTTTGCATTTGCAACAGTATGCTATTAATAAAATGTGGCTTTTTTTAAATATTCTACCACATTTTTCGTGTTTCCATAAATTATGTAACTTAAGAAATATGTTTATTAAATAATAGTTAATTTAACTAGCATAAGCTGGCTTGACTCATTGGTATATTAGTAAGTTTTAATATAAAACGCTTACAAACTAGAGTATTCTAAATGCTTACATCAAAGATTTTATGTATCTTTTCTTCAGTCAATATCTATATCCAAATTAATCAAAATACAATTCTAAAACTGCCATATTTAATACTTTCCGACCTTACTGCTAAAATTTAATATTTTCCGACATCAAAATGCAGCATCCCAGATGTACAAAATTTATTTCTTATCATGCATAATGAAAGTAATTGCGATTTCATATAAAAAGCACACCATTATAATTTTTCATATAATTTACACAACTTTTAGTTATTTAATAATTTTATGTTTTTAAAAGTTGAAACTAATTATTTCTTAGAGAGTATGAATGAAAATTCTTTACTTTTCTGGGTCAGATGCTTTCCTTGAAGTAAGTACGGTGTCCAGTATTTAGTGGTAAACTTTGCTTTAGTTCGGTGAAGTTTCTAAGACACAGTATACGTTCTAGTAATTATCAAGTTTATATTACCCGGTTAGGGTCTTTGTTTTACACAAGCCAAGGCGTATGTGACAAAGATTTTAAATGAAAGCTATTAGTTTTCTAGTTGATGTATCGGATTTGCAACAAAAGTTGACTCCTTGAAGATCTTTGTGTTTGAAGAAATATCGAATTCTATCATATTTTGATGATGTATGTAATAACTCAAATCGACCGCTCCGTTCTCTCAAAACTGACTTTTAACCGCTTTTTGCCCTATATTTACACATATGCACATAATTTTTTTCTAAAGTATGTCAATATGTTCAGAAACTTTTGAAACGTTAAGATACATAAAAAAATGACTTTCTATTTTGTGCGATTACTATACTTACCCTACGGGCAGTTAAAAAACAAGATCATTATTTTATATATAATATATATAAAACAATATATATTATAATATATTTGGAAATCTTTATTCAAACCATTTTATGCTCAAGGCGTTAGATGTCTTCCATAGACATTTTACGAGTTTACGGATATCTTTGTTTATTTACACATATTATATTAAGGAAGAAGTTATAGTTGTGTCCGCAAACACATAAAATATTCTACAAATAGAACATCTTGGAGCTTATCCAGTAGTGTACGCCTGTTAATTTTATAATAGGCATTGACTTGTATATATGGAACATACATTATAATTTACTATGTCTGTCAAAGTTGTCAAAATAAATTGTCGTTTAGAAGTGTGTACATGACCGAAGCGTTGAGTTAATTTCGAAACACTGGTTATGTGTCAAGAGAGAGAGTGCAATTATTTGTCTTGGGAAAGCAAAATCTAAACTCCAAGTTAATATTAAACTGTATAAGTTGATAACAAACAGTATAAATGGTTTGATTTTGATATGAAGTTACTCATCGAAACAGAAAATATACTCAAAATCATTATAGTGGTGCATGATGGCATCGTGCCTCAAAGCAAATTGCTGGTACTTCCTATACCGTAATGAAATTCAAAAAATATTGAATGGTTTCAGATAAATTATTATAAATACTGTAACATTGTCTAATATTTATAAGAATTATATAAACTGAATTGCTAAGTTGAAATTATTTGTTTAAAGTGTATAAGTGAGCTTTAGAGTGTAATCCTGAACTAAAATTAAGATCTGAATTATTTTCAAAATACAAAAAAATCGGTAAAAATTGTGTTAAAAAATGTGTTTCCAAAAGCAATTGTTTGTTTTGTCAACACAAGCAAAAAGTTTTTTTGAATCATTCGAATCGGTTGAGTGATGCACCCGAAAACGTCGACGAAAAATTGTATTCACACATGTACACATACAAACACACACACACATACACACATCTATTCTTTCTAAGGTATGTAAAAATGATCAGAAACCTCTAAAACGTGAAGATATGCAAAAAAAATTTGATGTCACTACGGGAAGTTCAAAATATGAAGATTGTTTTAAATTTCGATTACTCTAAATCTTAATATAAAGTTCGCGGCCTAACAAGTTAAATTAATTATTCATAACAGTTTTAGATTACCCCGAGAAGTCTTTTGAGAAGTCGACACCTCGAAGCCGCACGCAAATGATCCGTGACACAACTTTGTATGTTAATTTTTACGTAATAAGCCGGTTGTCTTATTTGAAGCCCAAAAGTGTAGAGAGAGGGTTGAAGTCACAGGTCGGTCGGGGGATGAAAGACGTTCGTTCGCACAAATACAAGGGGCCATCGCAAGTTACGATTCGGCAATTAGCGGGTGTCTGGGTGTATATATTCAAGCAATAGCGCCTCAGCCGCGCACTTAATGAAAAGCGCCAAAGAGACAGATACCCTTTCCTACATCGCGATATGGAGGGCACAGGTTCCAAAACTATCAGAGGAAAGGACCGAAATTCAGGGGCCAATTTTCGGATAAAATAGAACGGTTATGTCAACACTATGTTACGGAACTGTCCAAAAAACTATGTTAGATGTTTTACACATAAATTCTGACCTACACACTCACGAGCATCATATAACATTTTTTTTTAAAAGTGTAAATTTCTTATGTATTTTTGTTACCACATACGTGAAGCTTTTTGACACTTCATTTTTACTAACTTGTTTTTACTAACATTTCTATTTTATCCGGGAAATGACCCCAAATCAATCACTATCACGTATTAAATTATTTAATAAATATTTAAAACCATAGAAGGATGAACTATGCATTTTATAACGCAAAAACATAAAATTTATTAAAAACTCTGAAATTGTGCTAAAGGATCACATAATTAATAAAAAGCAAAATTAAGGAGCAACTCAAAGCATGTCCATTCAACGACGTTTGAAATTAAATAAAAAAAACTACAAATTAATTATGTTGTTCTTTAGCACAATTTTAGTGTTTTTAATAAATTTCATGTTTTTCCTGGTTTGAGTGTCGAAACGTTTAATTGATGAAGAATTTGCTTTATTAACCTTCTTTTAATCCGACGATTGGGCTGCAGATTACTTCAAACATGTATCAATTCGACAAAACTATCAACATATATATATATATATATATATATATATATATATGTGTGTGTGTGTGTGTGTGTTTTCATTATATAGTAATTTTTACATCTGTCCCAAAATAGACTACAGGTAAAACTGTGGAAAGAAAAATGTAAACAAAGCCTAATTTGAAATAATATCTTACAACTAGTTTTGAATCTAAATATCTCGCTAAACTCGGGCAAAGTTTGAAAATATATTTGAACTTTAAAACTTTCATATTCATGTTTTTTTAAAATATATTAAACGAAACAGTGAAATAGCATTAATAAAGCAAAAAATGCAATAACTCTATGTTGATAGCAACGCAACAAATTACACTCACTCAGCGCAAAAACAATACTTGCAAATACACACACACACACACACACATATATATATATATATATATATATATATATATATATATAGTACGATCTATAGTTCACAGTATTTTTAAGAATTTTTTTTTAAAAAAACCTTAGCTTTAAAAATCTAAAGTTTTCTCTATTGTATTGAAGTACACTATCATAAAATATTGATTTTGTTTTAAAAAAGTGAGTTTTTTATTACTTATTACATTACTCTTAAAAATAATATTGGCTAATTCAATAAATGTATACTATATGTTTTATTGACGGTTTTTAACATTCGACTTCAAAAACCTTCAAAACCATCAAAAACCGCAATTAGGAGAAAATTATGGAAGTATGAAATTATGGAAGCTCATTAAACTGATCATGAATTACATAGTTTAATCGAAAACATAAATTAACTTCATGATTCAAAGTATTAATTACATTTTATGACAAAAATAGAAATAACTTGGAATCTAGTATGTATTCGGAATAACGTTGAATATCCAACTACTATGAAGTGAACATTTAGTTAACTGTTATAAATAACTAGGAGTGCATAGCATTGTGCCTTAAGATGAATTGCTGGAACTTCCCGTACAGTATACCTAAGCATTCGCGAAATAAAAGTAATCAATCATCAATAAAAATTTATCATTAAATATTAACACCTGTTTCAAATATTTTCAAATAAGTATCGTAAATATTGCAAATTTTGTTATCGTGTTTTGTAGAATAATATAATCACAATTATCTATGTTTATCTATAAGACCGAAAATATAAAAAACGCATTATATTCGAAATGCTTCCCGAAACCTTGTCACATATTTCTCATTTTTATTATACAAACATTATGAAATATGATTGGAAAATTAAAATGATTGTGTTCAACTACATAAAGAAATAGGAAATCAAATCCAAAAATTATTACCAATATATTCAAAACAAGAAAGTTTTTTTTTTTTAAAAAAAAACGCCAACATCTAGTCATTTCTTCACACCGTTGACATAAGCAATATAGTTTTTGGAATCACTTTAATCGGATTCACAGTTTTCTCAAAAATTGCTATTTTTACACGTTTTGCTCTGGATTTCCGAAACCGTTGGACCTGTTTTTTCCAAAAACTAAGCAGAACATCTCCGTCAATACGAATCAAATCGGTTTTCGTGTTCCCGATACCGTAAACTAAAAGTATGAAAAAATAAAAAATATTTTTTTAGATTTTTTTCTATTACTATAACTTACCCTACTAAAAATTAAAAATAATGTTTGTATATTAATATGTGACAATATGTCATATAGTTCGATTCCAGTCCTTGAGAATCGCCCCGACCGTTTTCGTCGTACTCTTGGAGGAGTTATAGCGGCGCGCGGTACGTCGCTCGCTCGTGGAGCACGCTTGAATCGTAAAACGGCCGAAATGAACAGCCCTTTGATTCACGGCTCTTAATACCCCCTCAGTACCGAGAGGAGGACTTTATAGGTTGGGGACGACAGAATTTACCATCGTCTTACTCATTCGCTATATACGCAAGGAGACCGAGAGCCCGATACGTTTCGAGACATGAGAACTTGTAATACATACATGGGAAGGAGGTATTTTTATATATAAAATTACTATTAAAATTGAGCTCGCCCGTAGGTAAGCGGTTAAGAGCGACGGGACTGTTTCAGAGGTCCCGGGTTCGATACCCACTTCGAGCACCTTGTTGTCATACAGCAGTGACAACGATTTTCACTTGATAGCAATATGTTTCCAAGTGAAAATAGCCCTTGCCCGGCATTGCTGCACCAATAAAAAGTCAGCTCTATTAGATTAATTCTAATAACAAAAATCATCAAATATGATGGATTAACCATTGGGGTACCATCTAAAAAATACGAAGTAAAGAGAAGTTTCAGCCCAACAGCTCATAGGACGTAAGGTTCTGATTGCTGTTAAAAATATAAAAAAAAAACTATCAAAATCGACTCGAATGAAATTGATATTATTATCATTATTTTGAAGTAAAACTTCTTTAGGTGTGACCAGGGAGTAAAGTTGTACAAATGTAACGGAAATAGCGTTACGCCCGAACAATTTGTCATTCGCTCTCGATGAAATCATTTGTATACGCGTCGATTGTGATTAGTCGTCGTTTCGCGTGAATAGAAATCCGTCGCTGTATGCGTACCGGCATCAAAGAAAATTGGAATGTCATTAGTTTTGAGGTGACATCGTAGTACAAATTTTGATTTAATAAAATGCCTGAATCAGAAGAATATTTTACACTGTCCTCCGTAAATAATTATAATGAAAATAATAAAACAAATGAAATATTTGTGACGTGTACGAAACGTAAGTTTATTGAAATAATTTCTATATTATTCGTAGTTTCAATAAATCTTTGAAGTTATTCAAATGGAAAATATCTTTATAGGCAAGATAATACAGCTGCTCAAAAAATAAGATTGTATAGTCAGCAAAAAAGTAGATTAAAAAACATAAGAAATGTTAATTTTAAAAATTAGCGGTTTTTGAAGTGGGGGTAACAAAAAAATTGGCACATACCCGTATCCGATTGCAACCCTCTAAGTAATTCGAAATAAAAAACAAAGATGATTGTTTGAAAAAATAGACCATTCTCTGACCACTTTTGTATTTCTGGAAGTTTTTAAACATAGTAAATTGAAATTTGGAGCTGGAAATGTCAAAAAGAAGTCTATAAAGAAAATCTCTGGTAAATCAGCCCAGTAGAACTCGAGAAATCGTGGACATATTGAAAAAGACAATTTGAGAAGAACACGTCTAAAATTTTGCTAAAAGAAGGAACAAAATGGATTATTATGGACAAATAGCTGTATCTGCAAAAATAATTTAATTTTAAAAAATTCTCTCGTACACATATTCTTGAATTAGCTTAACTTGAGCTAGCATATAGTTAGTTCAAAATTAAAAAAAAAACATTATTTTGAATTTTATACTAGAATCCATAACCTCGTGTTATTAGAATGCAACCCTCGTAATGCAAATTTGCGTTTAACAATTCTCTATCTAAATTCTCTGAAATTATTATCTTGTATTACAATTTTGAAATTTTGACTTTTGATTCGAATAAACACGTAACTAGATGTAAATGGCATTTTGGTCTCTAGAAAATTTTTTAAATGACAAACAAAGACCATAAGCTCCGCTTCCCTAGAGCTTTTAATATGATTTTATAATGAGTGGTTCGAGCTCTTCTACTAATGCTAAGAGGGCGTCCAGGAGTTTCGATGAAACTCAAGTGTATATTACAATATGACATTATGCATGTGAACGTAATAGATATATATCTGAGCGACTCTCTCCGCGACGAGGCATGAATATAATCACAGACCTTATTACAATAATTTCTGGTAAGTGAAAGCACGAACTTAACTTGTCGTGCGGTGGTGAGGTCTTGCGGTTGAGTCTGCGGTCGAGCCGCGTCGAGGATGATAACTTTATCTAGTTGGGGGGTATCGATCGTTTAAATCAAAACAGAGGTAATAAAATGAAATCTAATGTAGGTAAATTAATTTTGTAACAATCTTTTAGAAAAGGTTACTTTAGACAAAGGACTTGATAAGAATTATTATGTATTTCAATCCCTTTATACTTCATGGTGTATTATAGATCTCAATATGCACGTATGCATTTTTTTACAATGGAAAAAAATGAGAGAAAAAGCTCGATCTTCTCGAATTATGTATGTCTCGACTCCAAATCCGAAAATCCCTCGAAAATCCGAGATTTACATAAATTTTGCCGCCAAAGTGGCGACATCCGAGTGGAAGGGTTAATATTTATCTTCAAAAAATTATAAAAATTGAGTTTCACATTACATACCTGGTATTGCAAGAGATCTCCCTGGAGAATCAGTACGAACCTATTCACTAATTGTAAAGTAAACATCTGGTGAATGTGCAATTCCATATTTGTTGAGTGTTTGTTTTTAAATAGTTTCAAAGTTCCTGCAAGATGACATCTCAAATCCCCAAAACCT